>NC_037590.1:37048684-37387040 GCF_003073045.1 Pomacea canaliculata | reverse complement strand
AATTTGACAGAAGGTAAACTCTGCTCCATAACGACAGATGTTACTGGTCTCGGCCATCTCACACACAAAGAAACCCTCCATGCTTATCATCACTTGGAAGGCAACAGGCGGTCAAAATGTGTTGCTGGGTGCACGAAATGTATCCCCCTCCTCCTCATCATGTAGAGGAGGTCACTTCTCGATTGTTCCTTCTCCCGAAAATTCAAGGGTCCCATAAAGTTTACCGAGATAGACTTTGTAAGCAGGGTTCTATCTGTATGACTTTCTTATTTTTCTTGCTGTTGGCTGTCCGAACTCTTGCTCAAAATCCAGCTATCCCAGATACATGCATATACAAAATAGTACATGAACTTCATACACATGCATAGAAGTATGTGTACTACATATACACAGCAGTACACTAATGTGTGTATATATAATAGTCTATATATATATTCTTATAATATATAATATTCTATATATATATTCTTAAAATTTTTAACACAAGAAGAGCGTCGTTGGAAGAACAAAAGAAACAGCAGTATGAACGGTCTGTTTTCGACGACAACTGGAAATTAAAAGAGCTCTATCTAGCTGGGCAGCCGATAACTAAACAAATCATGGAAGCAGCTTCAGCTTTTTCTGACAAAATTAAGGTCGCCTATGGAGGAACCGAATTTGGGATGATATCATTCCCCGACGTAGATGACCCAA
Organism: Pomacea canaliculata; assembly: GCF_003073045.1. Taxonomy (NCBI): domain Eukaryota; kingdom Metazoa; phylum Mollusca; class Gastropoda; order Architaenioglossa; family Ampullariidae; genus Pomacea; species Pomacea canaliculata. Next base: position 37,386,347 of record NC_037590.1, on the reverse strand, counting down.
ACAAGTATAACGACTTCGACTGCGGTACTCCTACTCTAGGGGTAGAGATAAAGATCGTCAACACTGAACATGAGGGTACAATCATGCCAACTGGAGAACGTGGTCTTATTTTGGTTAAGCACGTGGACAGTAGAGTCCAATTACTCAATGAACCTGATGCCACAAAAGCACTCTATACCTCAGATGGCTTTTTTCGAACAGGTGACATAGGGAAGCTCACCGCTGATGGTCACCTCATTGTGGAAGGTCGAGGCAGCGACGCCATTTCTCGTGGCATGTATATTTTCTACCCTGGGTGGCTAGAAACTCGAATTCGTCGGTGTCCCGGAGTGGTGGACGTGGCGGTGGTAGGTGTGCCGGATCCCGTGGTCGGCGAAGAGCTCTGCGCGTGCTTGTTGCTGGAGTCGGACGACATCACCGTGCAGTCAGTACAAGAGTTTGTAGAGAAGGACATCGTGACCTCCATCGATGACCCACTTTCAAAGAACAAGACCGTAACAAAGAATGTGAATAAACCGGAAGCTATGTCGTCTGATGCTTCGTTTTAGCAGTTAACTGGAAAAAATCGTCTGCCAGCAGTCCAGGGATATTAGTTCGTGGTATGTATAACTTTGTCGTGTCCCGCCTCTGGCTGAGCGAGTGGGTGAGTGTTCATGCCGACTGTGTGAGCTGTAAGACCCAAGCCACGTCATTTATTCACAAACACGCGTACTTCAACTTTTACTCGGCGGAGAAGGGTCGCACAGGCTTCAAGTCAGTCAGCTACAGAAAAGATTCGTATGTGTTTCCAGTACATCACAAACAGGGACAGTGAGCTGTCACATGAAGACACACCTTTGTCTGTTAACTGGTGAGTTCATCTCCTTTGCAACTGTTCTTTAGCCTCAATGTCAAATCATTCAAATGGTACTGCGTGTATGTTGAATCAAAGAAATCTTTCCTGTCTTCATAGCAAGAACTAAGCACGCACATTTCCATGTTTAAGATTTCAAGAATTTAAGTTTGGATATTAAGAGGTCTGTGTTTGCTGATCTAATTAGATGTCCATGTTACCTTTGTGTTTAATGAAACACCAAACTAACTGACAGCAAGGCGTTTGCCATCAGCCTAGTGGCTGACTATGTCTTACATATTGTACATCTGGTAAAATTATCAAATAGCTTTAGTAAAGCAAACATGTAGGTGTCATTATGTTCCGTTAAATGTCAACCACTATATTTTATCCTCAACATGAAAGGGAAAAAGTGCAGTCCATCAATTGAGTCTATCAAAACACAAAAAAGACTGATAGCGAAAGTCAAACGTCAAAACTTTGTAAAACCAATACTGTTGACATATTACAAGTAGTTATCACTGCGCATTTTTATTTCTAGAAAGGAAAAAAAGAAAGGTTTTGACCCAGGAACTATGGCGGCTTTCACGACAATCACCGGGGCCTTGCAGCTATATGCTAAACTCGTACCACAACGTCCGGCATTCATCTTCCACGACTGCCACGGGGGTCGCCAGGTCCTCACCTACGAGGCTCATCTATCGTCTGGGTGGACGGTGGGCCGCTGTACTCAAGGCATCGGGCTTGGGGCGTGGTCACTTCATCCTCAACACGCTGCCCAACTCTCCCGAGAGAGCTGTGTGCGAGACAGGCATCCTCCTGTCGGGGGCCGTCTCCGTCAACGGTCAGTGTCAGCTAGCAGACGGCTCCGACATCCTACACGGACTGGACAAATCTCAAGCCACGGCTATCGTCCTCGACCCTGATGTCGACAACAGTCCCTGGAATCCGCTCAGGACCCGCCTGCAACTCAGCGGCCAAAACGATGTCGCTTGTGAGAAGCTCCCGAGTCTCCGCAAAGTCTTCTTTATTCGGCGAAGTGAAAAGGGCAGCGACGACGATTTTCTGAGTCACCTGGAAAATCAACGATTGGTTCTACGACGACAGTATCAGTGTGGATGACATCTGCACGGTCTTCACCACCTCGGGCAGCACTGGCTTTCTCTAAGCTCGTCGTCAAAACGCACAAGGACACGGTGCGTTTCGCAAAGAAGAGTGAGTCTGACAGCGATGAAATTCCAGAACCTTTAAAACAATTCATTATTTCTCCCTTTGGCTGGGCAGGTGGATTTCTGGGATACATGTTTATCGCAGCTGCCACCCGAGTTCTTTTCGACATGAGAACTGGGATACCCGACGACATGGCTGAACTCATATATCGAACAATACAAGAAGAGAAATGTGATACTGGCTTTGTTGCACCAATTTATATGCTTCAAATATTTAACAAGAGAAAAGCGTTGTTGGAAGAACAAAAGAAACAGGGCTATCAACGGTCTATTTTCGACAACGACTGGAAACTAAAAGAGCTCTTTCTTGGAGGGCAGCCGATAACTAAACAAATCATGGAAGCAGCTTCAGCTTTTTCTGACAAAATTAAGGTCGGCTATGGAGGAACCGACATTGGAATGATATCATTCCTCGACGTAGATGACCCAAACAAGTATAACGACTTCGACTGCGGCATTCCCGCTTCATGGGTGGAGGTCAAGATCGTCAACACTGAAGATGAGGGGACAATCATGCCAACTGGAGAACGTGGCCTTATTTTGGTGAGGCACATTGGCAAAAGAGTTCAATTACTCAATGACCCTGATGCCACAAAAGCCCTCTTGACTTCAGATGGCTTCATTCGAACAGGTGACATCGGGAAGCTCACTGCTGATGGTCACCTCATTGTAGAAGGTCGAGGCAGCGACGCCATTTCTCGTGGTATGTATATTTTCTACCCTGGGTGGCTGGAAACTCGAATTCGTCGGTGTCCCGGAGTGGTGGACGTGGCGATGGTAGGTGTGCCGGATCCCGTGGTCGGCGAAGAGCTCTGCGCGTGCTTGTTGCTGGAGTCGGACGACATCACCGTGCAGTCAGTACGAGAGTTTGTAGAGAAGGACATCGTGACCTCCATCAATGACCCACTTTCACCGAGACCAAGATTTTACTTGAAGTTTGACTCGTTTCCTTTGACGAGCACAGACAAGACGTATCGTCGTGTTATCAGAGACGAGGCAACAGCTCGTGTTTCAAATAAAGATGAATTACACAGAGCATCTTAGAGTCACAGACATGCGCACTTCAACGCCTTTGCTTATTCATATATTCTCACTCTAATAGCAACGTTTTCTCTCTATTTCTCTCTTTTTTAAACACACACACACACATAAAGAGAGACTTTTGGAGACTAGCATATTAGTAGTTTAAACACATTTACACACACATATATTCGCATAAAGACAACACTTATTTCCTTACTAAACAGACTTAACTTAATCTTTTTGTTTGTGATAATCTAAGAGTTGTATGGCAATAATTATTGTTATTACTGTTTAGAAAGTGACACGAGGATTTTCGATTATTGTTGGTGTTATTTTCGTGAAAGGTATATTAAATAGAAATTGTAACTTGCAGCAGAAGCAGTAATAATGGTGACATAGATAGAAGAAAAGAAAATCCTGCTGTATTCTACAGTTTGCCAGTGGGAATTGTTACATGTAAGCAGAAACAGATCAGCAGTAAGACAATTCATCTATGACCATTGAAGTTGCCGATGCTGACCATGAGAGTTCTCTGTTCTCTGCATTTTTGCACGTCTTCATTATTTTTCTACAATGATATTGATATTAAAGATGAAATATAAAACATAAACTGTTAATATCTTACTCAGACATTTCTTTTATTATTTTGAAAATGAAGCATGATTGAAGTAAGCCGTATAACATGAAGTATAACAACAGCTGCACCATATCACTCTTCCCTAAAGGACAGCTACCGACAGAAGTGGCAGCTAGGTGATATTAAAAGCCAGGAAGAAGAATAATTAAGTCCACTAAGTAACCTACACTTGCCGATGACTGTGATTAAATGGTAGGCAACAAGTGTAAATATTTGTTCAAACGTTCCGTGTAAACTAACCGTACTCACACGACTTTCCTCAAAACATTTCAAAAGCGATTGTTATCCAGTCACTTATACAGGACAGGACAGTCTTGGACTCTCAGTAAAAAGAAAAGATCTTGTTCCTCCAACAGTGCCAACTATACAAAAGCAAGAGCTATTAAAAGCAACTATGTTGGTAAAAAGCTTAGAGATCAAGCACCGTATGTGTATAATTGACACTTTCTACACCATTGTGGTCTGTAAGTAACAATATCAGTCGTATTCTTATCCAGCATAATGCTAACAACAACTGACAGTGTGGTGGTACCATTCATGTGCGTGTTGGAAACAGCTAAAAACTAACTGAGGGGATGACAAACTCATTGGGACGTGAACACGTGCGACTAAATAACCAGTAAATTTTGCATCCAGCTAAATGAGGAAGGTAAAAGATTTTACATCGATAGATATGTATAAAATATTTTATAATGTTCTGTTTTTAATGTTGAAAAAATCATTATTGTCACTGGTTGCTGGAAAGTAACTTAATCAAATTTTTAAAAAATTACAGGAGCGTGAATGTGTTTTTATTTCATTAACAATAATACACGTGGAAAATTAAATGAAATGGATACTAAATTATTTATTCTTCGTTTAAGTTTTCATGCCGTGGTAAATATGAGTTGAAAACCACTTACTACGTGATTTACTCACAAACACGTATGCTTAAAAATTTTATTCGGTGACCCCATTATTTCTGGCAGAGGTGCAGGAGAAAGCTTTAAGTTGGTTAATTAAAGAAGATTCAATTACGTCATAAGAAGATAATAAACGAGTAATTTAGTCTGTCAGGCGATGCCACACTGATGTTCTGATGTCGGGTGGAAAATATTAGAAGAAAATCCCATACCATGTAATTTATTCACAAACACGCGAACTTCAGTTTTTACTCGGTGATTCGCTTATCTCGGGGTAGAGCGGGACCAGAGAGGTTCCTATAAAGTTGGTCAGTCAAAGAAAAGATTCGGAGATGTGTCCAGAAAATCACAGACAGGTAATGTGAGCTGTCACCTGACGACATACAGCTACTACAACACTTGGTTTGTTAACTGGTGAGTTAATCTGCTTTTTCGTATCAGCTCAGATGATTCTACTGGCATTGTTGATGTTTTGTATCAATAAATCTTTCCTGTCTTCATCGCTGTAAGTATGCGTAGCAAAAACTGAACGGGCACTAGCTAGTTGTCCCATTCCTTGACGTATGTTACATTTCTAGTTGATGGAGGACTACCATAAACTAGTCTGTTGAAGTGTTCAATTACTCGGCTGACTGCCGTACGTTTGCCAAGAACATAATGGCTAGCTCATTGTTTCATTAGTTGTGCCTCTACCAAAAAGGTTCAGCCAGCCAATAAATTGATTATGTCTTGTTGGCCATTGAGTGTGAACCGTCATATAAAATGTATATCAAGTCAGAAAAGAGTAGAGGTAGACTCAACATATGAATATGACTGATAACGAAATTCAAATGTACAATCAGAACTTTGTAAAGCCCGGTCGATGAGTTCTATGATTTCTAACTGTCGACCTGTTCAGCATAGCTTACCACTGGGCTTTTTTTGTCCCTAGATTGAAAGTAAGAACAAGTTTCAACTAACGAACAATGGCAGATTTCACGACAGTCACCGGGGCCTTGCAACAATATGCTAAACTCGTACCACAACGTCCGGCATTCATCTTCCACGACTGCCACGGGGGTCGCCAGGTCCTCACCTACGAGCTCATCTATCGTCTGGGTGGACGGTGGGCCGCTGTACTCAAGGCATCGGGCTTGGGGCGTGGTCACTTCATCCTCAACACGCTGCCTAATTCTCCCGAGAGAGCTGTGTGCGAGACGGGCCTCCTCATGTCGGGGGCCTTCTCCGTCAACGGTCAGTGTCAGCTGGCAGACGGCTCCGACATCCTACACGGACTGCAGAAATCTCAAGCCATGGCTATCGTCATCGACCCTGACTTCCACAACATCCCCTGGAACGCGCTCAGGACCTGCCTGCAACTCATCGGCCAAAACGATGTCGCTTGTGAGAAGCTCCCAAGTCTCCGGAAAGTCTTCTTTATTCGGCGAAACGAAAAGGGTAGCGACGACGACTTTCTGAGTCACCTGGAAAATCTGGACGACTGGTTCTACGACGACGAAATCACCGCGGATGACATCTGCACGGTCTTCACCACCTCGGGCAGCACTGGCTTTTCTAAGCTTGTCGTCAAAACTCACGGCGACATAGTACGTACAGCCAAGAAAATGGAGACTGTCAACTATGTTTCTCCCGAATCTTTAAAACGATTCTCCATTGCTCTTTTTGGCTGGGTAGGGGGTTATCTGGGATACACGTTTGTGGCAGCCGACACCCGAGTTCTTTTCGACTTTAGAACTGGGATACCCGACGACATGGCTGAACTCATATATCGAACAATACAAGAAGAGAAATGTGATACTGGCTTCGTTGCACCAATTTATGTGCTTCAAATTTTCAACAAAAGAAAGAGCGTTGTTAGAAAAACAAAAGAAGCAGGGCTATGAACAAACTGTTTTAGGCGACTGGAAACTAAAAAAGCTCCTTCTTGCAGGACAGCCGATAACTCAGCAAATAGTGAAAGCAGCCTCAGCTATATCTGACAAAGTAGTCGTCGGCTATGGAGGAACCGACAGTGGGGAGATATCATTCTTCGACGTAGATGACCCCAACAAGTATAACGACTTCGATTGCGGTACTCCTGCTTCATGGGCGGAGGTAAAGATCGTCGACATTGAAGATGAGGGTACAATCATGCCAACTGGAGAACGGGGTCTTATTTTGGTGAGACACAGTGACACAAACATTAGGTACCTGAACGATCCAGATGCACAAAAGCCCTTTAACATCAGATGGCTTCATTCGAACAGGTGACATAGGAAAGCTCACTGCTGATGGTCACCTCATTGTGGAAGGTCGAGGCAGCGACGCCATTTCTCGAGGTGTGTATATTTTCTACCCTGGGTGGCTGGAAACTCGAATTCGTCGGTGTCCCGGAGTGGTGGACGTGGCGGTGGTAGGTGTGCCGGATCCTGGGGTCGGCGAAGAGCTCTGCGCGTGCTTGTTGCTGGAGTCGGACGACATCACCGTGCAGTCGCTACAAGAGTTTGTAGAGAAGGACATCGTGACCTCCATCAATGACCCACTTTCACCGAGACCAAGATTTTACTTGAAGTTTGACTCGTTTCCTTTGACCCGCACAGACAAGACGTTTCGCCGTTTTATCAGAGACGAGGCAACAGTTCGTCTATCTAAACAAGGATGAACAAATTTAATTACTCAATTCATGTTAGTGTTACAAGCATGCGTACACTAACACCTTTGCTTATGCATGCATTGTCATTCTTATTAGCAACTCACAAACACACACACAGATAGAGAGATACTGTCTGAGAGTGACATAATCCTTATTGAAACATATTTACACATACACATCTTTACATAACCACAACACTTATTTCCTTACTACGTAGACTAAACTTATGCTTTAAACTGAACAGCAGTACATATAGCGATATACACAGAAGAAACGAAAATCCATCTTTGTTCTAGTTTCTTTAATTCTACAGTTTGTTTGATGTAAGCAGAAACAGATCGACAGTAAGCAGAGACAATTCATTTATTACCAGCGAAGTTACGGGTCCTGACCTCAAGACTTTTCTGTTTTCTGCATTTTTGCATTCTTATTTTGCTACAGTGTTTTTTGATATTAAAGATGAAATATAAAATATAAGTAAATATCTTACTCAGACATTTATTTGACTACTTTGAAGAGGACAGCAAGGTTGAAGTGTGCCGTATAAGAACAGCTGCAGCAAATCCGTTGTTATACGACACCTACCGACAGATGTGACAGCTAGGTGCTATCAAACATTATATTAAACATCAAGAAGAAGAATACCCACTAAGTAAGCTACACTTTGAAAATGACTGCAGATGTGACCGACCAGTCTGCAATGATTGACATCATGTATTTCCAGGAAGCTCAATGAAATATGTCGCTCACACTAAGATGACTGATGCTGATGTTGAAAAAGGCCAACTTGTTTTTGAGGCCTTTGAGCTTGCTACTGGACTTATGTATTATATCAGCACTACCCGTGACCTGACTACCCTACTTAAGTCTTTCTTAAAACTAGTAGCTGGTAAAGTTCATAGATTCAAGAGTGACGTGAGGCTAAAGACAGACAAAAGTCAGACAAATCATTAACAAAGCATTGTGCTTCTTCCAAATCTCAACTGCCGGATTCTCCACCAGCAAGTCACCTTCTCACTACCTTCAGAAAACAAGTGACGGTCACCATCTTCCCTAACAACATTGGCACTGCATATTTTTGTTTATTGGGACCCTTACAATTCAGGTGAAGTAGACCACACATTTCTATGTTTATATAATTGTTAGCAATAGAAGGGAAGAGAGACGAAAATAATATACCGACATATAAAAAGCCGAGAAGGCAAACTGGACAAATATACTAACTAGCCTGATACATGTTGAGTCGACTAATGCATTGTACAACATGTATTAAGAAGCAGCATCAGCGTATACTGCTCCTTCTTACATAAAACAAGGCGGTCGTGGTGGTCAGAGGAAAGATGGATTTTGGCTCAAGTTCATCGTGCAGGGTGCGTGAGATTGTGGCTGACTCATCCCAACCTGACAATGGCCTCTTCTTCCTCACGTGCTCAGGGGTCAGTGATACAAGTACATGTCATTACATAGTAATTAAGCCAGTTGTCAGTGGCATTTGCTATATGCTGTATGAAAACAGAAGAGTGTTACAATCTTATCTTGCAAGCGCAGTGTTGCAAGTTCCATAATGAAAAAACTGCAACGAGAACTAATGACACCTTGTTGGCTTCAAGCAGTCACCGAGGTCACATCCATTAGTTTCAGTTAAGAGCAACTTACTGAATAGATTATATCTACATATGTGTGTGCGTGTGTGCACGAAGACTGTGGCCGGATTCACGCTGGGAATCGCTCACTCATTCGCTACAAGCCACAGCCCATGCTCAGTGTGAAGAGTGCGACGATGAGCTAGACGATAATGAGAGTAACAATGAACTAGACGACAGAAAATAAAAATGCATGTGTCCAAACGTAGAAAAAAAAGTGGAAGCACTGTACACGCAAAAATTAGATAAAGGAAAACTGCCAAAACTTGCCAAACACACTTGCAAAATGCACATTATTATGTAAAGCCACTGATGAGCTGCATTTATTTTAATATTTACAGACATGCATGTGCACGAACTCACATGACCATATCAAGTTTTGCCTATAATCATTTCAAAAACATACACACACTATATAATTATATACACGTACACATACCCTTAGCTACTCACATATAAACAAACGCTTATATATACATAAACAAACACAATGCACAAGACATCAACCAGCTTACAAAATTTACCACACGCAGGTGTGGCTTAGATAAAAAGTGCCAAATGGATCTTCAACAGTCAACAACCTCCTAAAGTAGACACAACTTGGTTGCGACTGTTAACTAGCTTCACACCCACCTGCAACCTGCGTGTGTGCATCTTACTCTCAATCTGTGTGTGTGTGTGCGCGCGTGCGGTTCTACCCAGAAGCACGTCACTGAACAGCTCAAACGTTTTCTTGACAGTTACAAATAAGCATTACCATGATTTAGTAGGAGTAGCTACAGTGTATGTGTGTGGTGACTACCATAGCAGTAGTTTCGTAGAGTCTATCAATATCATCTCTTAATTATAGTGTAGCATTTCGTTTTGTTCAAACTTCTGTGATAGTTTTATTATTGACGAGAGTAGTGAATACCAGACGCTCTACACACTGAGTACATTTAGGTTCATTTTCAGGCTGAAATAGCAGTCATAACACGGATTGTTATGCATTGAATTATTAAACCGGTGTCCAGTCCGTTATAAATCATTTCGATGACAAATTTGTTGATTGATAACTATAGTGTGGTTTTAGTGTTTCTAAATCTCTTGAGAACCTGCTTGTTTACCCTAAAAAAATTTAAAGTCGTAAATAACTGTCAGTAAGATCAGGGCTTTCATGCTCTCGAAGTAGCGATTAAAAATAAATGTGTGAATATGTTTCTTTTGACACGATATGAACTGCTCAAAGCTGTATACAAGGACCTGGATAAAGGGGAGAAAACCATTGACACTTTTTAAATCGGTTTTCTCCCTTATATTATTTCGCGAGAAGATCCGTACTTTATGCCAGTAAAACCAAAGAGAATGTCTTTAATTCTCCACCAAGTTCCATAACCGCTCAATATTTCAGAGGTGGACGCTATGGACTCAATTAATTAAAGTACATATACCTGGGCGCCATCTTTACTGGGATACCAACACTCAGGTTATCGTGAGGAAGGTTCAACCGCAACTCTATCTTCTACAGAAGCTGGTCTTTCTTGTCTGCACAGATTTCTTCATCTGTTCTACAAATCATACATGTCCTTCTCATCCTTTTTAATTCATTTACCTGTGAAGGACAGGGGAGTTTGACTCGAGTTGTATATACTGAGACTATGACTTTTTAAATACAATGGCAGACATTAAACCTCTATAAATTATTGTCCTTTTAAAAAAATCTTCTCTTGTCTCGTAGGAAGAAAGAAAGCTTACCAGATTAAGGGGTAAGTTTGGCCGATCTCAAGATAATTCTTACGATTGTACCTTACAACATCGAACTGACAGCGAGCATCCAAAGGTCAGCTTTTGGCTTTTAGCCTCACCGTGGCCAGACTCACCATATCCCGACTTTTGTCAGCAGAAGTGCTACTAGCACAGACGTTCCTGCCCGGCTAGGAACGGAGCCGTTTACAAATTCTCCCGTCCGGGCATCACAAACAGGAGTGGGAACGGAAGTGATGGGACTGCACCCTTTAGGGTTGACGTGGCTCTTGGAGATGTCGATGTACAGTCTGGTGGTTCTGCAGCCGCAAGGGAGCATTACTCTGTACTGGCACTCAGTGTTAACCCTCATGGTGCTGCAAAGACACAACGAGTGCTGCAAGGTAACACAGGGATGCTATAAGGTCACACAACGAGTGCTATAAGGTCACACAGCGCGTGCTGCAAGTTCACACAAACGAGTGCCAAGACGATAGAGAGCGAATGATGTAAGGAGACAGTGATTCTAAGGTCACAGAGTCGTATAAAGGTGCAGAGCAAGTGATGCAAGGACACGAAACGAGAGATGGAAAGATGGGCAGATATGTGATATGTGATGGCGTTGCTGATGGGTGTGGAATATGTAATTATCACTAATTAATTGCCCGCACCTGGATGAGTATAATGTTGCCTTGTACTTTTTCTTATACCGAACTATATCAAACGCTCTTCCATTTGCGCTAGCACGTATTGTAAAAGAGAAGAGGGCAGAGAGGTCATACCCTCCACCCTTTAAATCCTTTGTCAAACGCGTTAGCCTGATGGTTAGCCTTGAATGATTAGGTTTAACCATTGCCTACATTCAAAATCTAGGAAGAATAATCTAGGTAATAAGCTTTAACAACTGCTTATACTCACAAGCTAGAGTGATTAGCCTGAATGGTTAGAGCGCTCATCTTCGAAACAGAAAGTCACCCCACCTTTCCCTTACTCAAACAACATATCTACAATTAGCTTATCAAGTATTATCACTATTTCAAATCACCAATACTCTACGGTGAGACCGGCTGTCCTTGCTTTCTTTTTGCACGGTTTGAAAGCGAATGACAGAATATTAGTCTTGGTAATCGTAGTAGAGAATGTGCTGTATGTCATGAAGATGAAGGCTCGGTATCACGAGTAACATAAGTAAGGTACACTTACTAGCACAGCAAGGCCCTTTGATCTGCCCGGCGTTCTGTGGGGTTTCTCAGCTCCAAACTCTTGCTGATACCACACTGCTCCAGAGCAGGTAAAGCTCTCCTGGCGCAAGCAACGTCTATATCTGAGGAAACAAATTTTAAGAAGTAATCCATCAAAGAGTATTTCTCACCATCTCCCTCTTACACAAACACAACCACACTCACCCTCAGAGAGAGAGAGAGAGAGTATGGTGGCGTTTAGAATTTCTTTGACAAATAATCGTCTTAGGGTCAACAATATATGATAAACCAAGAAAAGAAACACGGAAATTAGCAAGGGTGATAAAAGCTGTCCTTTGAAAAAACATTTTCGCCACTGGTTGTTCAGCTTGTGGTACAATTGTTTCTTTTTCTCAAATGTGTCGCTAGATGCTTTTAACTTACACTGTAGACATTGAAATCAGCATCATGTTTTTACTGTACAATGTGATACATTATATATCACCAAGATTTTGCTACAAACACTGAAAAATGCTAAAACGCAAAAAACTACAGTGATAGTTAAATGTGATTAATCTTGCTGCCTACATAAGCAGGGTAAAATCGTTCTAAATGTTAAAAAAAGTGTACCGTCTATTCTGTCACACAGCTTGTCCAACATCTGATTCATGCTCTGTTCATCCATTAGCAGGTTCTTATAAGGATGTGAAGTACACTCCCTTGCTTTATTCACGGCGCATCCTAGTGCTTCTCTGTAGCGGACAAGATGGCTGCACCCAGAAAAATGTATAATTAGTCATCAGAAAATAGTGTGTAGGTGTTTGTGTGTGTACGTGTAAGAAAGTGTGTGTGTGTGTTTGTGTGTGTGGCATACGTATGATTTTTGAGTGTGGTGGTGTGCTTGGTTTCGTTACGAGAAAGATACCCCATTTCTAAAAGCAGTTTCTGCAGCAAATTTAACTGCTAAGTACAGATAGATAACTCTCAAGGTTGGATGCAGACGAAGTTTTTCCCTTAACTTCTTAAAACGAGGCCAGGTGTCTACATCTGTTTCCTGTTTAGCTACCAATATCAGAAAAGCCGATGATGCGAGCTGTCGTGTTGACGGAGGAACAAAATCTCAAGCCTTATGATCTTCTGTTTTTAGTGTAATGTCCCTAAAAGGTGATCACCGATATTTGTGTACTGTTGACTTTTAAGAACTGTATCGCGGTTTCGAATAGTAAATTGCTAAATGGTCCTGACAGCCTACAACTGCACGGAAGACTTGGTCACTGCAAGCAGTCCAAGAATATGCATCCTTGTCTGAAGCTTTAAAAAGTCCTTCTCTTCACAACTGTAATTTCTACAGCTTGGAGTTGACAAGAGCAGGTCTGAACATGGCTTGTGAACGTGTGCCTAATGAACAAGCAGCAAGTTTGTTAGTTCTGCACACGGCACTAGAGAGCAAACATGCGGCCTCCCTGATGCGACGTACTTGCAAATAAAACGAGGCTCTGTTTGCAGCAGCTGCTGGATTTCATCGAGGGATTTATTCCTGAGGATGTCAGCGAAGCCCGAGAAGCACAACTGCTGTTCTCTCTCGACAGCCTCCTTGCTTGTACAATGAGCGCTCGCACAAATCACTTGGACTCTCATGATGGTTAGAACTGTAAACGTTATAAATTTAACTTTAATTCTAGTTTTTTAACGGTTAAATAACTAACAAAGATTATACTTGATGTCAACAATGTCATTATTATAAAATTTTTTATAAATCCTTTTTATAGAAATTAAGACGATTTTTTTTTAATGAAGCCTGTGCCATGACATCTTTTAGCAAAGGCATATAGAAGATTTAATAAAAACACGGTCTGTTTATAAAGAACAGAATATTTATTTCTTCAAATTACATAAAGGAAGTTGTTAATGAGCATTTCAAGTTATTTATGGCATGAATGTCGGCAGAAATAGTAAACATATATTTATCCATCGTGTATCTAAGGCTCATAAACAGAAAATGTAAAAATCGCTGTTCACTTACACGAGGTCAGCACTAGCCATCCCAACCTGGTCATTGTAGTGTGTGTCGACATCAGCAACCAGCCTTCGCCACCCAAGCTCCACCACTGCTGGGGAGGTACACGGGCTCTTCATGAGGGAGACGGGAAGTCAGAGAGAGAGAGAAAGAGGCTAGCGGGTTTCATTTTTCGATTCCTGCTCCTGGTACACTGTCTGAACTCCGTGTGACACAGTTTTCAGTCGGTGGAAGCTGCTGGTGTCTAGGAAAACAGATTTGTCTTAAGAACCTTCCTGCTTGCCGACCTCTTTCAGTGGCGTGATGTCACGCAAACCTTCATTTTTTTTTTTCTCGTGTGACTGTTTTCAAAAGATCTTACAGTGTGATTGGTAATGTCTGTAATTTTTTTGTAAGACGTCAGCAAATTTTCACACAATCAAATCCTGTTTATTTAAAACGGCCGTTCCATGGCTCTCTTTTGCTGAACATGTTTCCAGTTTCATGCAATTTCATTATACAACTGTTATAAGGACAGCCTGAAGGAAACACTTGCAAGGAAGGAGGTGGCACGGTGACAGTTTTCCAATATGGCTTCTTCCTGAGAAGTCTTGCTGTTTGTGTCCGGCGACATGCAGAAAGCGGTCAGTCACTTATTTGGATTTCAATCTCCAGAAAAAAAACTAGTAATCGCTTAAATTAAAAAAGGCAACGGCAAAGTGAGTGTGATGGTTGTTGTCGGAAGGTTTAACTACACATCGCCTTCTATCATCTTCAACTTTATTTTTCATCTCAAGAGAAATCAGATCAGCGGAAAGAGGTAAAATGGAAAGCAGAGATTGAAAAAGGATGAACATGTGATCAAGTACTGTTAATAGGTCAACATCTCTTTTTCTCCCACATTTTTCTGTCTTTCATTCGAAATCTCTTTTGCACATTCTCTCTCTTAAAACTCTCACTTCTCCCCTACACAGACACCACGCGTGTCACTGAATTGAATAAAGCTCGACTCTTATGAAGAGGTAGGATCAAAGTTGACAATATAATGGAAGATGAACGGGTTTGCGAGAAAGGTCAATCCAGAGACAGGACTTGTGTTAAGGCCTGTCTTGGTTAACCTGGCTACTAGTCAGATTATACACTATCAAATGTCGGATTTTGCCTCACATGACAGAACCAGTCCTTATTGAGCAAGCAGGGTCAGAGAGGACAAAATATCTTGGTGAACATCTCTGTTGTTTTTATTCTTAAATTATCTTCCCTTACAACTGAGTACATAATGTTTATGTATACAAAATCACATAAATCCTGAACTATAAACACTTCTCACACCAGTGAATACACTTCAACGACGGAACTCCAAAGTCACCCCAGGGGGTATAGTTCACGGCCCCGAGGTATCTTGGGTGGGAAACAGGCTTGGTGTGAGAGTCGGTAGTCGTCACCCTTGCGAATGATATTTGATAACTCCGCTGATGTTACGATGATCAACAGGCACGGGAAATCCCAACAAGCGTTGACAAAATCAGAAGCATGGACGTGTATAGGTTGATTGCTGTCTGTCTGCCGAGACCAACGCTTGCGAAGTGATCCGCTGTTAGTCTCGGCGAGCCGTAACAAAGAATTTGACTAAACAGGAAGCTTTGTGGTCTCATGCCTCGTTTTAGTAGTTAACTGGAAAATCGTCTGCCAGCAGTCCAGTAATAGAAGTTCGTGTCAGAAGTAAATGATTCTCGCATGGCTGGAGTAACTTCCAGCCCTACACTCTCGTGGTCGTGTCAAGAAAACCGTTTGTTATCCAGGGTAAACATGTAGATAGTATGTTCTGAATACAATACAACTTTATTTATTCACAAGGGCAATTTCAGACAGATTCTGTACTAGCAATGTACATACATATACATGTTGAAATAATTCCTTTCTCTCTCTCACACGCACACACACAACTGCAGTTGGTAACCTTAGGTCACTTGTAGAAGATCACGGCAAGTAGAGTTGAGCAAGTAAATGGCAATGTGAAAGCGGTATGGTTTGCTGGTGTGACATTAATACAGACTGGCAGTCGGTTTCAGTAAGATTGCATGTGATTTTAAGTTGTAAAAGCAACACGAAAAAGTGAGACAAAGAAAGAAGTGAACGCTTGTTGCCAGGACCTTGTCTGTTGGTAGCGTGGCACCGTCGTCACTGATGTAGTCATCGCCAACATCACATGTACATATCCATGTCTGAGTTGCATTCTGGAATCTTAACGGAGACTGGGGTGCAGGCAGATGGGGTTAAGTAAAGCCTGAAAGTCTCCACAAATAATTTTGTCATAAGACATCCACAGGGGGGCAACACTTCAAGGAAACATTCTACTGTGACAGTAGAGGTCCTGTAAAAAACAACACACGGACACGTTAAACTCTGACAATGTAAGCGAAATGCTAACCTCTAATTGATATGTACATCTGTGTGTTGTACCCAAGTGTTTAACAATTATAAATGTAGTCGATGGGGTACATTATGTATAGCATTAAATACACTAATTGACAAATTGGAACCAATCGTACAGTGCCAATTAAAACAGGGACATGCTGTTTTCTTCCCTCTCTGTCTGACAGATATAAGGGTTGTATTGGAATGTTTTACAGACTTCACGAATACATTTAAGTGAGTTTATACATTCAGTAAATCACTAATTGTTTCATACTTACAAGCAAAGTATATTTGTTAATGAGCCCTTACGTCCAATCTCAAAACCCTTCTTGTAGCTACAATCAAACAGGCGAGAACTTGCGGACTTTAGACACTCAAAATCAATCACTGCAAGAAAAAAAAATAAGAAGAGAGAAGAAAAAAACAGCAAGTTTCAGATAAGTTCATCACTTTTCGACTCCAATTACAAGTATTACGAGATCAGGATCTCATGCACGTACGTTGTTTACTAAATAAATTCATGAATTTATAAATCACATATAATAATGTCGTGTGAAGACAGGACATATAACGGTTGGCTTGATGCTTTTTGTTTAGCGGGAAAGTGGTCCCATCTACAGGGTAGACAGAGGGGAAGGAAGCTGAAGTACCCGAAGAAAACCCCCAATCGACCGGGACTAGGAATAGGTGTCACATAAAGAGAGCGACCTGAGACGAGATCCGAACCCAGAGACTCTCACTGCAGTGGTCACAAGCAAGTGTTCTAACCACTACACTAGCGGGTTCTCCCAGCTATTGTGTCAACCCATACTTCCAAGACTTTACTGGAGACAACTTTCCAGTAATTATTTCCTTTTATCCTGTTATTGTCACAGACATGCTCGTCGTATATTTTACGTATAACAAAACACCAAACCGTAAGAAATCGTCCAAAAGTTTGCACTTTTCAAATCATCTTAATCAGATGAAATCGATATAATCGAATATGGCAGCATAAGATGTCTCTTTAAATTACAATAAGTAAGCTTCAAAATCCACTGACCACTGATGTTACCGCAGAGCTCTTTATACATCATCTTTGTACTTCTGGCAGTTGGAATGTAGCTTGCGAAGAGTGGCAGACATTTTTGTGTAACCTCCGTGGCACACTCTAAGGCTCTGTCGTAGCCCCTCAGATTACTGCATGGAAAAAAACACTAAGATAATTTTCAAATAACTAGAGTTATAAACAAACTGTGTTCTCAATCAATCAGTTGTTTGCAGTACTACTTTCTTTATCTTTTCGTTTTGTTAATGCGTCGTACCTCCCACAATGTAGGTTGTCTATTAGTTGTGACATTGTAATGTATGAATTAGATAAATATTCTAATTACAAGGACAACATTTTATATGTAGCCAGACTTTATCCAAATTAGATGACAAGACTACAGCTGGTATCAATAAAACAAAACATACTGATTTCTAATTTCTGGGAGGATAACATTGTTCCGTTCCCAGAACCTTTGACATCGCATTAGTCTCATGCCTTATGGAAATAATTCACATAAAAAATGTTGTTGTTGTGGCAACGCTTACTGATTGACTATGGCTTTCGGATGTTAAAATAAAGTCAACTCAAATTCTATTAAGAAATCAACACTATACCTTTGATTCTTTTGTTGTCGTGTTTTAAATGTTAGGACATTAAGGTTCGTACGTATATTGCAGTATGGGGTAATGTGTAACTTTTACAATTTAAATTACTTCTCGCATTTTTCTGCCACTTGATCATAGTTTAAGCGCATTTTTATATTCATACATGCTGTGAATGTTCTGAGAGATTTATTGTTCAGTCCTTTTCTTACCGGCATGCATTCTGAAGATTGTCGGCGCCAAGTGGAGAAGCGTCGTTTAAAAGTCGCTTTGTTTGTCTTGCATCGACCCCGGGTACTTCCATAGTAAAATTTTCCCTTCTGAAACATTCCTTTTGAGATTCCTGAATACTGTATATGCTGGAGCAGTTCACGAAATTTTCTGACATCCTTCCGGTTAATGTTGGTGCAATGGTGGATGGGGACAAAGTTGTCAACGGATTTCCTTCTGAAAAACACAAATAACGCACGACAGCTGCAGTTCAAAGTTTCCAGCGAAAATGAAAATACATATTAATGAACAATATGTGATTTCATAATTTATCGTGTAATAATTTAAAAAGAATTGTTACAAAGGCTTCACGATTTACCATTGTTTGTACTGTTGTCAAAGGATGAACATGCAGGCGGACGAAAGTAGACGTTGAGGACCTCCAGAACTATTTGAAGAGTGTTGCCGGAACAAACTTGACGATGCTCTTTTGTACAGTCATAGATAGTCTGAAAATAGCTGTGAAAAAATAGCAAGAAATAACTTGAAATAATGAGTAACTGAAATAAACTCCTGAAAGACATATCGGATCATAAAATGATCGTTCACTTTGGTTACATTAATAAACAACTTCTCTTTGAGTTAAGTTTAGTGAGTGGGCTCCAGAGTCACTGGAGTGCTCTCATTCTAATCGCGCGCTTTTTGTCTAAAATAAGAACAATTTTCTTTATAAGATATCTCAAGCAGAAGTGAGAAGCTGTTAGGTTACCTGCAAGTGCAGGTTAATTTGCATTTTTACCTTATCATGACCTTCCTTACCTGCAGGTTGAGCTTGTCAAATCTGTCGGATCAGCTCTTACGAACCTCCTCAATGTCTTAATGTCAGCACACCCCTTTATTTCATCACCCGTCCTTTGCAGACATTCTTCATCAAGATCTGCGACAAGAAGCGAATAGTCTAATAATCATAAGCAAGTGCACATTGCAGAACATAACTGAAAATAAAGTTTTGCTAATTTATTTCGGCAAGTTGTTCAAATGTCAGCTCTGCAAATCCTATTTAGCAAGCTTTGTGTACAGTGCTTCGTCAGTTTTCGAATTGTGTTTTCTCAAACCGATGATGTTGTTTGCCGTAGAATCGTCGATGATTGGATTTACATGTCTATATGACAAAAGCATAAGTTTTGCATAAGTCGTTTAGCAGCTTGCTCATTACTTTAAAGAGTAATGCGAGAACAACAATTAATTCTCACAAAAAAGCTGTCAGTAATCTATGGGCACATAACCTTTCTCACATTCTCTTCTACACTCATCTCATACCTAACGGTCAACAACAACAACAACAACAACAACAACAACAACAACAACAACAGCAGCAACAATGGTTATATAATAGTTCTGTCACGTTGGCTTCTTTAAAAACTGTTCCACTCTGTTTTGTATTGTTTGATTTTATTACTATTGACTTATTTTATTGTAAACTTATCGCTGTTTTCTTTAAGTCAATACTATTTTCTTATTCTATTACTGGCTTCAGGCTAGTTTCAGTTTATCCTATCAGACATTCATCCTTCATTATCATTATCATTTATTTAGAAATTTAGTAAGAAACAAAATATTTGGTGTAGAAACTTCAAATAGAATATTTGGTCATGAAACTCTCTTTTGCCTGACTATTTTTTTTAATTATTATTATTTCTTTTTTCTGAAGCCGTAGCTATGACTATACCTGACGTGGATTCGATGTTACCTTGCCACCTATGCAGCTTATGTCAGACTGCATCTAGTGTCCTATCCACAGCTACTTATGTCACAACTTTATCTGTAAACATAGCCTTTAGCAATAAAATATCTATGTTTAAACCTTCACAGATCAGTACCCACCATTCGCATGTTGGCAGAGGAAGTCGATACCTTGAGCAACTTTGGTTTCATCTGGCAAAGTATCCAGCTCCGATGAACACTGTTTATCGATGTTGATAGCACAACGGAAGGCAAGCTTGTATTTCTCCTTGTTTCTTGACACAGAATGTGAACGTTCACACATATTTACATTATCTAAATGATAAAATGTGAATTATAAATAGGTTTTACTCAAACTTTGAACATTAGGTATGTCTTCCGAGACAACGCATTATCTGGTTATGAAAATACATCGAAGTAGGAAAGCGTATAAAAGTGTAATAAAAACAGAAATGTTTGCATTACTTGACCTCATAGCCTGCGGTGTTCACGCTTCATGCGTTTTCTGGTGTGAACATACAAACAGGACGAGGCAGACAAATGATGAACACACAGCCACAGCAAGACAGAAGACAAAGGTAGGAATATTGCAAGTAAATGGCGACAAGTTGAAAGTTTCTGGACAGAAGTTGTAGCAGGACATGTCTGCCTGTTAATAATGTTATTAATATAATCTATCGTATCAAGGCATGAACACAAACCTGCAAGTGTCTGCTACATTTAAATCAAGCAGGGTGTGAACCAGATCGATTTTCTTCAAGTCTGTTTCGATACCCTGGTCAACGAAGCATAACATTTGAGCCTCAGTTGATATTTTGTTGTTGCAGCTGACAGCGTGGACACGAAGCAAGCAAAAACCTGCAACTGCAAAATATTTTTTTCTTTTTTACTGTCAAGTAAGTCAGCAGCAGCATTGTCAATAAATTTTTAATTTAAAATATAACTATAAGAAGAGAATGTTTATTATCTGATCAGTGTTCAATGGTTATGATAAAAGCAAACGACAACGACAATGAGGAGGAGGAAAATCGTGAAAATGTTATGATGAAGAGAATAACAGAAATGAAAGAGCTGCTTGTTTAATGGAGCAATAAATACAAAAAGGTCACTCGATTATGCCTTGTCAACATCACAGGCACTTGAAATGGGTGAAACACCTTGTCTTCCCCTTTAAGGTTAAAGGACAAACCAAAACCGGATTGGCGAACCTGTTTTACCATCTGTATCACAAACCAGTTTGGGGGACTTCTAGTCACACAACAAACTTTCAAGCACGCTATTTCAAAAACTTTGTGCATGACAGTAGCTGATGGCTGAGTTCATGAATGTTGATCTCCTCATGTGTGTGTGTGCTGGTGGGTGTGTCACAAAGAGGTGACGTAAGGTAAACACCCAGCGCAGCGCGGGTGGCCGAACCGCAACTGTCGCATGAGTAATAATTGTTTATTTTAGACAAGGGACGAGAAAAAGGAAGAATATAATTAAATACCCAGGCCAGCGCTTCACTTCAAGGAGACACGGCAAGTAGGAGGACACTACGTGTACGGGAGTGGAGGCTGCGTCTTCCGAGAAGGTGGGGGGAGGTGTTCATATTTTTTTCAATCTCTGATATTTTTTTAATAAGTAGAATTGGTCAATTATTTTTTTATATCTGTTAGTAATTTATTTTGTTGTCTTCGTTTGTTAACTGGTGTAGACACAGTAGTTTGGAGTTAGTTGAAATTATTTGGTTTTTATCTTGGATTATTTGGCCCAGAAATGTTGTGATTGTTCGTCCCCAGAAAAATCTCATCGTCACCCAACCGTGGAATTGTCAATGGACTGTCGACCAAGCGCTGCATCACAGGTCGTCGCGAGGACGGACTCGTCGGGTGGCCGCGGGCGGCCGCGGGCGGTGGGGAAGGAGGGTCCACTCACTCTACGCGCTACGTGGCGTGGCTCTGTCAGCTGCACGTCGCGGCAGTTACCTGTCAGGTGCGCCAGGTGGGAGAGCAGACGAGGAGTGGTTCCGCACTGCAGGGAGCGGAATTCTTGCCCCTAGATCCGGTCACGCGAGCTAGTGGTGGCCTGTGTGGGGGAGCTTTTTCATCAACTAGCTTTTCCGTCTGTCTTCTAATGTCGCTGTCGGGGTCTGAGGAGATGGCCACTTTCATCCGAGAACGCGCGCCAGGGAGCGTGGAAGAGGCGCAGCAGTTCTCCGAGGCACGGCGCCAGGTTAAGCATCACACCGCTCCACAACCACATGTATATTAATATATACCAACACAAAATTTTTAAAGGAAAGTTTCCAGTATATGTCACACTGGAAGAAACAGGGATGTTTCGGAAAAATGTCGTGGTTATCGTGTGTTCGCACCTTTAAATCCAATACTGTGCTCATTTGCTGATACTTTCTTTTTACAAATCTACTTTCACCACTCAAGGATATGCTACTTACACGAAATGATGATAAAGATGAGTTGTCTTGCATCTCAGCTTCTCAAGACTTCGATAAACAATGTGGTGTAAAGGTTGCTATAATCACAAGTGTGCGTCTACCGAGTTCACGTCTGCCTGGAGCAAGCTACACGTAGCAAATGTTATATCCTGGTTTGCGCAGGTAAGCTACATGTAACACGAACAGGATCTTACGGGAGGCTACTGCAAACAGGAACGTGTCACTGAGTGAGTTTTTAATAAAAGCCTGTCAACCGTGTCGGGGCTTTCCAAGTGGGACCGGGGTAAAGGTAAGGTAAAAGTTCAGTCATCCCCCAACCTATTTAAGTCGTTAGGAAGTGATGTGTTTGATACCTAACTTTTCTCTGAGCCAGTTTTAAGTGAGGGCAGTGCCCATCTCCTCAACCGGGTCATGGGAGGGGATAGTCTAACCCGGGTAGAGATATGTATGCATCTACGGTCCCGGTGGGTCAGAAGAAAAACTCGGACAGAGCTCACACGGTAACATGAGGTTCACGTATTATTTTCTCATCACCAGCGTAAACCTAAACACACACACACACACACACACTTAACTTAGGGTGAAATTACAATAGGTAGTCAATGACACAGGTTTATAATCCGTGGCTTTTATTCTCAAGACAACATAGAAAAGAATTCGAATCAACTTTCCGCAAGTCTAGAAAGCTAGTCTGCTGAATATAAGGACTTAAAAGGTTTCAAAAATATATTGAAAGACATATTTAAAACTTTTTATTGTTATATGTACACAAAAATATTCGTTTTCTTTGCTCTATGGAAACCATAACAAGAGATTTACTTTGGAACAAGGCTTCAAGCCTGTTTAATGACAATAAGGACGAAGCACATCCTGCAAAGCACAATTTTATGAGATGTCATTAGTAATTTCCGAGTAAAGAACTATTGATGATGATGATGATGTAGTTTTGTAACGCGCTAGTATCCGTATCACAGAGATATGCTCAATGCGCGGAAATGACCAAAATTGCTTTCAAGTGAAAAGAAGATTGTGTCACACAATGAATCTCTGTTTCTTCTGTGACCAGTGGGCATTTTCCAAGAAAAAGAAACATATGATGCTAATTAGAAATCTACCCATACGCATACATTTACAGAAAATATTCAATATATGCATGATTACATGACCTGTAATGGGACAACACATATGCGCTACACAGCGAAATAAAAATTATTTTCATCCAGAAATATGCTCCCTCCCCACCCTACAGACCTACAACAGCTGCATAGATTTAATTCAAATTTTGTTCGATCAGCGATTTAGTTGTTTGTACATAAAATCAACAAGAACAATATTGGCACAAGAAGACATTGGTAGAATTTCCAGTCTTTAAGAAAGGCTTAAACTAAAATACATGAGCTTTGTCTTGCCCTGTGACACTGGCGTAGGGAGTGGCTTCGTGTTACATGGCATTGTACAGTCCGCACACTACAAGTGCAGTCAGGATGAGCAGTGACATTCCATGTAGCATTGTAGCAGCACTGTCCAGGAACTTATTTGTTTTTGGATCGCAGACTGGAGTCTTCACGGTGATTGGACTGCAGGCAGGTCCGTTCATGTAAAGCTTGGAGGTCTCCACGTACACCTTGGTCGTGGGACATCCACAGGTGGGCAGGACTCCACTGAGGCACTCTGTGTTGGCGGAGTATGCGCTGTGGAAGCACGAGAGGAAACGTGCACGTGATGAGAAACATAATGAGAAGTAAAGGACACGTTAACGATGCACCAAATTTCTCTTTATTTTGACTAAACGGTGCATTTTTAGGGCTTTGGTTACAAGAGCTCTTTAGCTCCCAAAAACAAAACAATTTTAACCGCGGCACAGGGAAGAGATTTTATTTTATCCCATTTATTACGTCCTGAGTACAAAAGCAATGGCCACCATGGCAGAGAGGCGTTTTGTGCTAAGGAATATGACTGTCAATGTTCAACGAACTCTTTTTTAAGAGAAGTAAGAACAATATCCGGATAAAAGCACACAAAATTTGTAACATTCAGAGCTTTTATGAGATTCCTGAGAGCTTTAAGTGATTTCGATAACTCCGAAAAATGTGCTTGCCTCTTTCATACTTACTAGCAAAGAAAATCAGTAATTGAATCCTTATTTGCATAGCTGAGTCCTTTTTGGTAGCCACAGTCATATATGCGAGAGCCAACTTCCTTCATGCACTCTAAATTGGTTACTAAAAAAAATAAATAAATAAGAGAAAATGAAACAGTACCATGGAACTATTTTCAAATGATTACGTCCATAAACATTGCCATTTATTTTCAACAATTAAATATATCTTGGGAAACTTCCCCACCCCTACCCTACACCGATACAAATTGTTGTTAATAGTTGTGATTATAGTCAATTGACTAGTCCACCTGCTTGTCTTCATCTCTCCATCTTTACTGTTCGTTCCCTGATTCCTTTTTATTTTCTATGTTTGCCTTTTATCAACTTTTAACTAACATACTTGTTTCTTCATTTTCCTACTTGTCTTATTGTAAATTGAACGTGAAAACGTGCACTGTATGATAAGGTGTCCAGTCACTTAATCCCCAGACACTTCATCCCCGACACTTAATCCCCTAGACTTTTAATCCCCAGACACTTCATCCCCGACACTTCATCCCCGACACTTAATCCCCAGACACTTAATCCTTATAAATCAAGTGCAACCTATAATAGATTGTTGGATGCAATTAGAGAGCTAATGCCTAATGCAGCTCCAGAGACAATATATAGTAACAGACTTTGAGAAAGCTGCGATGACCGCTTTTAGTCATGTAAAGTAAAGGGCTGTTACTTTCGCTGAAGTCAAGCGGTATTACGCAAAGTCACTGAACTGGCGATGAGAAGTGACGATGAAGACGACGAGTGACGTGGAATGGTCAGATGCCTCCCAGCACTTGCCTATGTACGTGAGGAAGACATTGTTGATTCCTTCGAATTGCTTGCAGAGTCAATGCCACAACATGATCGCATGCCGGAACTTCTATCCTACTTCAAGTATACGTAAATACTGTATATATTGTTAAAGAACATTAAATTTACTAGCTTATATAAACTTTAACTAATGTTGTAGATGTTCAAGTGACGTGGAAGTTAATAGCATGATTTGAATTTGAATTTCAATTAAATTTGTCGCTGACTTCATAATTTTTTTAGTTAAGGATTTAGTTTGGGGATTAAGTGTCTGGGGATTAAGTGCTTAGGGATTAAAAGTCTAGGGGATGAAGTGTCTGGGATTAAATGTCGGGGATGAAGTGTCTGGGGATTAAGTGACTGGGAACCGTATGATAAGACCCAAAATGTCGAAAATAAAATTTCATAATCTTCAAACACTCATTACACACAATAAGTAGTCATCGATTTAATAATCTTCAAATACTCTTTAATTATAACTCATTGGCCGAATTTGCTTTGCATTATAAATCTTTGTAAACATGTCTATGATCCTTTCCTACGAAACAAAAAGATTGATTCAGAGGATATTCTTATGTTCATGGTCAGCATGGTAGCACCATCTTCTTTCTAAATAGGTAAACTCGAAATGTAGTTACCATTGATATTGTCACAGATCGATTTTACGTAGAATTTGACATTTTCAGCAGTTGGACTGTAGTCTCTGTACTCTGCTGGCAGACATTGTAGTCCGACCTGCGTGGCACACACCACGGCCCTCTGGTAGCGGCTAAGGTCTCTGTACATCAAAGACATAGGTCAATGCAGAAATACCTGTCAGGCTTGTTTTATGAGGGTTTATACTAATCGTGTATATTCTCTCGTGTTTATTATCACTTTATTAACCCCCTCTTTGTCTTAAAATATAAGCACAATTAGTGTAGGCACAAGTGCGAGTGACATAAATATTATCAAAATCAGAAATCAGAATTTAATGAACTTCATAATTCTAGTGAATTCAGTTGGGGAAAATGGCATACTTACGACAGAAGTGACCCCTGTGCTCACTATGAACTATGCTAGATGTTTCGAATCTTGAACGATATTATTACCGCTTCATATTTGTGCAATGTTCGCACACACACACACTTCACTTTAAACAAGATGTGCATTTTAGACCTTGACTTTCTTACATTAAACAATTTAAAAATTATCTTCTGTTTCTGTGGTCTTTAATGTAATGGGGCTCAGCTTATAATAAAGTAAAATATTTTTTTCTATATTAATCCATTAGCTGCTACCCTGATCAATGTACACATCACATTGTTTGACTGCGCGAAAGCTGTACACGTGATACAGATATTTAGTTTTCATTCCCGTTCTTCACCTGCATAACTTCTGCAGCTCATCGATGCTCTGGGTAAAAGACTCAACGGCACTTTGCTTGGACTGACTTTGACCACTCGTGCTAAACTGTGGTAGATACATAGCAATGCCTTCCCGAGTGAAACACTCCTCTTGGCCCTGATGAATACTGAACTGACTGGAACAACTCACTACAGGCAGTGAAGTGAGCACTGTGAACACCATTACAACACTGAATTACAACACCATTACAACACTGAATTACAACACAAGAGTTCTAGACGAAAACCCTTCCGAACTATTTAAAATATCCCAAAATATACAAAAAAGCTAACAAAAGCGGGTAAAACTGTAAGCTTACTTGACCGGTGTTTCTCTTTTAGTTATGGAATGTTTTAACTTAATAATAAGTTAAAGTATGCTTTAATAAGTTACTTTAGCAATGTCTGACAATTTTGTTTGATGTCGTTTTTTTTATGTTATATTAAGAGACGACATCCGCAACTTCTCAATGTCCAACTTTTCAAGTGGGTGTATGATGTATACATATGTTAGTAAATGATTTATAATATAAGGGTTGTTTTAAGATTGTTTCTTACAGTTTGGTTTGTTGTCAAAAGCTGAGCAAGCAGGTGGTCTAAAATATTTGTCGATAATGTCTAGAACTGCCTGAAGGGTCTCGCTAGAACAGACTTCAAGCTTCTCTTGTGCACACTCATAGGCAATCTGTAAAGAGCTGTGAAAAAAGATAATGAACTTAAAAAGACAACAGAAATATTTGTTGAATCTAAGTGGAGGAGAGGGTATTTACACCCATGTTTTATCAAATAAAGTGACCTAGCAGCCTTCAAACCCGTTTTTTTTTCTACTTCGTCACCTATTTATCTTTAAGGCCACTGGCGTACTACAAGCTCAGCTTCTGTGACTTTCTGAAAGGTCCTAATGAAAAAAGAAACCGTGCCGTGAAGAAGACAAAGAGCAGGGACAAGTAATAACAGAAATTAATTACAGTTTACATCTTCCTTAAAAAAGTAAAACTTATTGCACTTCTTCCAGTCTTGATACCCTATGCCTGCTTTACATGGAGTCGCATTTATTTATCACATAAACTACAGTCGATTTATCACTTAATGAATTGGTTGTCAAGTTAATCAGGACTTCTGTACTTTTCTGGCTAGTGGATCGCAATCCATCTGTCTGGACTGAGTGAGACGACGATATTAAAGCTTTATAAAGCAGGATACCTATGCCACAACTTTATCACCTTTGAATACGATAGATAAGTTTTTCTAATTCATAAAGTACTACAGTTTAATACTATTTAATAATCATTATTTTTATAGTCACAAAAATAAATCACTTTCTTCATTACAGATGTAGAACATGTGTCATTTTAAAGAGTGCAATATCAAAAGCCACCTTGTTATCTTCAGCTGGACTTTTCTTACCTGCACACGATGTTGTGACTATCAGCATCATAGTTTCTTTGGCTCTTCTTTGTTTCAGCGCACTCTTTCATTCCGCTATCCGCCGTGTGCAGGCAACTGTCTTCAAGAGCTGGTACAAAAAGCGAAATAATAAAATAATCACGAACACTTGAAAACTTTAGTAAACCGTTCAAAATATCTTCGGAATCAATTATTTGATTTTATCAAGTTAACGCTCCCTGGAAATGCATCTCACAACTCTCTCCGGAGTGTTGTTATTTGTGTACTTCGTCTGTCACGTGTTGCCGATTTCTAACATAAAGTTTTATTTGATAAATTAAATTTTAATCAAATGAACTTAGGTTTAAAAAGAAAAAAAAAACAACACCCTAGAACTCTTCACATTTTTGGCAGACAGGTCGGTCTAAAGATGTCCGCTGGTCGCACTTTGCCGATCCCTAGAGGATGTAGGTTGATATGTTAATGTATTGTAAACTTTTTCCATGTGAATATTTTTGAGCAAATACATTGCTATCTATTTAATTGTTATACTATACGGATATCCTTTACTTTTTTTTTCTTTTTTTTAAATTGTTTCTTTCTCTCTTTAGCTGGAAGGTGTCTGTTAATGTTGTATTGTAATATTAACAATTTTGCCTCTGTTTTGCATGTGTGTAAATGTTACATTTAAATTTCTTATCATTTAATTCTAATCATCAATGGACCGATTTATTCCTCAAAACTCCGACAAACAATATCGCCCATCTCTTCTTGCCTTGTTTGAAGTAATCGCCCTTGGATAAACAAGGTTATCTACTACTAACGAGATCTGTTCTCGTACAGAGGACTTTCCATAGATACCAAACCATGGCTTTTTCCGTCACTGTCTTATCTTATCCCTTTGGCTCCTGGTGAATGTGTGTCTTGACGACATGAACACTTACCTTTCACATGCTGGCACATGTAGTCAGTGCCTTCAACCAGGCTGGAATCATCTGGCAAGATGCTTGTACTCTCATCCACGCTCTTTAAACACTGTTTTGTGATGCCAAAAGCGCAAATAATGGCTTGTTTGTACTTTTCCTTGTTTCTGGACACAGAACGGCGAAAAGTTTAGTAATTTTAGCATTTACTAATAACTGTTCACATTCTCTGTAGAATGAAAAAAATTAAATGACAATTGAAAAAAAATAAAACAAACTACATAGTCTTTGATCGTCTTGTATAAGACATTGCATTCTCACATTTCGTAAGCACACTGTATGCCACAGATTCCAACAGTGAAAACCAGACCTGTCTAATACTGAAGATTTCCCACAGCAGCTTCAGATTTAGACAGCTGCCTACAGGGAACCACCCAAAAACTGGTCAAAGGGAAAACACAAAGATATGGTAAGACTGCAAGAAAGATTAAGCACCAAACTCTCATGAAAATTCTATATCTCACGATGCTAGGTCTGCAGAATATTGAAAAACTGACTTAAGTTTTGTATTTTCCAAATGTGTTGTATGTGATGATGTCTGAGAATAGACTGAAAACTACTGACAATGACAACAGTAATTCAGAAAATATCGTGATTCATGCTGCTACTGAAAACAAACAAGGCATTTGAGGTGGAAATTCCACTGAGGAGGAACTTGGGATATGAAGTGTGATGAAAAATTAGTTTGAAGGCAAACGTTAATCTGCCAAACAACATAAAGAGAAAAGAAAAACGCAAGCAAAATGATTGAGGAGAGTTAATTGTCCCTAAGGCCATAAATGTCAGATTACCTGCCCCTGCACGTTGCAGAGTTACCGCTCCTAGGTAGGCAAAGCTGCTTGCATAACTATCTTCACAATACGACTACTGATTAGTGCAGTTCATGGTTTACTAACTATCAGTAAAGACAACGGATGCTTCTGACAGGATATTTGGATAAGTGTTGAATTTACAGCGGCTAACACAGTAAGTACTTGCAACCCATCTTTGCATGTTTCGCCATGTTCTAAATATTTATCGTTGATGAAACCCGTCTTTCACTTTTGGCTTCCCCACATAAATTTTCAGCGTAAGACTTTCATAATAATATAAATCATCAACACCAACCTGCAGGCGGCTGTTAAATTTAAAGGAAAGATTATTCCAATTTCGCTGATTTTGTTAGAATCCATTTCAAGCCCCTCGTCTGAGAAACATTTCCGTTGGGCTTCTATTGTTGATGGTCTGTTCCCGCAGTCAAGAGCTTGCACATGAAGAAAGAAGAAAACTGCATCTGCAAAAAGTGTTCTTTCTTTTAATTGTAAAGGATGCGAGCATCAACACTTTAAATAGGTTCTTCGGAAACAGCTGCATGGTTAATATGACGAAGAAGATTGGTCAGTCAGGAAACTGCAAGTGATTGCGGTGAAGTTGTAATTCTCATTCAACTCATTCAACTCCCTCTTGACATCACGCATTCAGCCCAAGAACTAAAAACTCCAGTGATTACTTTAAACAATTCTAATAAAGAAACTGTTGGAACTCTCTCTTAATTAAAATGGTGATTGCATTAGGTTCTAGTCATATAAATGCGTACTTAACGAAAAATACACATAATTGCCTGGTTCAGTGCAACTACAGGCTACATGAACTGTCGTTAACAGTGCACTGGAACATTATTCAGGGTGAACCATAAAAAGTTACCTTTTGTCGGACTCTAAACTCTAGTATTCTTTGCTAACTATCAACCTGACAAAAGAAACTTTCTTTTAGGACTGTGTTTAGAATAAAGTATATTAATAAGTAATAATAAGGTATACTAAAAAGGATTGATTGACGTATGTATTCTGAGAGATCATTTTCTACATTTATCGTGTAATTTTTATTAGTTACTGCAACATAATATTTGTTAATATAATTAAATTTATACAGGCCTATATGTATAAGAGTGTCACGGACCGTCCGCAGACACGCGCATTCTCTCCATAAACCAATATACTCAGATCGCTTGAGGGTGGGTGTACCTCCTTAGAGGCACCAATAATTATTGAATTCAAACACAATTTTAAATGTAAAAGGACAATGTATCAACAATCAGAGATTCACTCCTTCTTTCGCCACACAAGATGTGTTACCAATATATTATATCATTCATCCAACGTACTATTAGAGTTAACAATAAAGTTAATTCACATAAATACTGTCACTGATGAAGTATTCCGCTGTCTCCGGTGCTGTCCTTGATGAATTACCAATGTTGATATCCACTGTATTATAGTATAAAATGTTCGTTCTTGACGAAACCCAAACCTTTTTATATTAAAGTCATTGCAAACCTCCCAAGTCCTCTATTTTAATGAGTAATACTAATCTTCTTTCCTATAAGTTGATTTATCATTTTAAAAAGTGCTTTTACGATACCGACAGTTTACAGGCAGAACGTCACGGACTTGCACATGCGGTTGCCTACTAGATGTTTAGCAGGATGAGGATAGGTTAGTTGAAGGCCGAGAGAAAACCTTCCCTCCACCGGCGGTTTAATCTCAGACTGTTTGGAACTGTCCTTTCCGGGCGACGGATGGTGGTCGGTGCGCCAGTTTGCACCAAGTTTTCTCTCTGGATCCGTCGGTTACTCGCTCACACCAGTGTGTGGTTTCTTGGCCCCACCTGTACTGCGGGATGCCCAAGCCACAGAGCTCCCCACGGCGCGGACACGGACTACAGTAAATCACGATCTGTGAAGTACATCCCCTGTAGTATAAACGCAGTGTTACTTCCCCGGTAACACTTATTCCCCGGTCGCAGCAGTAGCGAGAAAGTCCAGAGAAAAACCAGCAATTCCAACTTCTGTTCCGCCGTTTTCTCTCTGCCCACCGTTTTTCCGAACGTTATTTTTTCCATCTTTTTCGTCACCTTATTTTGACATCACAATTTACGTCATTTGCTCAAGGGCAAACAACTTCCATCCCACTACCCTAGATCAGATCAACCACGGTTGTCGACCTTCCCGCCTTACCCCGTCTACTAAGTACTTATTCGTTACAAAGAGGCAGAGTTAGTTGCTTTGCAAATGTTCAGGCGAGTGTCTTTGACATTTATAACTGGATTTTTGCAGTTAACTACTAAAACAATGCTCGTGTATACAAAGCTTCCGGTTTAGCCACAGTTCGGCTTCACTACTAGAACGAGGCTGCTGTATACAAAACCAACGCGAACATTTTAAAACAGATTCTAACTCGGTAAGCAGGCCGCAAACGAAAGACAAACAGGTTTTTCAAATCATTTGTGGAAAGTTAGCAGTGTCATACAGGAAGAAACAGGGCTGTTTCTCGTGTGTCCGCACCTTTAAATCCAATACTGTGGACATTTGCTGATTCTTTTTGAGCAAATCACACAAACAACACAAATCTCCTGATTACAAATCTGCCTTCACCACTCGATGATATGCTACTTACACGAAATGATGATAAAGATGAGTTGTCTTGCCATCTCAGCTTCTCAAGACTTCGATAAACAAAGAGGTGTAAATGTTGCTATAATCACAAGTGTGCGTCTACCGAGTTCACGTCTGCCTGGAGCCAGCTACAAGTAACAACTAAGTTATATCCTGGTTCAGAGACATGTAACACGAACAGTATCTTACGGGAGGCTACTGCAAACAGGAACGTGTCACTGAGTGAGTTCTTAATAGATACAGTAGCCTGGCAACCGTGTTGGGGCTTCCCAAGTGGGACCGGGGTAAAGGCAAGGTAAAAGGTCCACCAACATATCTAAGTCGTTAGGAAGTGATGTGTTTGATACCTAACTTTTTTTCTGAGCCAGTTTAAAGTGAGGGCAGTGCCCATCTCCTCAACCGGGTCATGGGAGGGGATAGTCTAACCCGGGTAGAGATACGGCCCTATCTCCACGACCACTGGATGTGTATGCATCTACGGTCCCGGTAGGACAGAAGAAAAACTCGGACAGAGCTCACACGGTAACATGAGGTTCACGTATTATTTACTCATCACAAGCGTAAACCTAAACACACACACACATACATACACACACTTAACTTAGGGTGAAATTACAATAGTTAGTCAATGACACAGGTTTATACTCCGTAGCTTTTATTCTCAAGACAACATGGAAAAGAAAAGAATCAACTTTCCGGAAGTCTAGAAAGCTAGTCTGCTGAATATAAGGACAAGAGGTTTCAAAATATATCGAAAGACCCACTTTTGATATGTACATAAAAATATTCGTTTTCTTTGCACTATAAAAACCATAGCAAAAGATTTATTTTGGAACAAGGCTTAAAGCCTGCTTAATGACAATAAGGACGAAGCAAAGCCTGCAAAACACAATTTCATCAGATGTCATTAGTAATTTCCGAGTAAAGAGCTATTGTGACCTGCTTGACCAAAATTGCTTTCAAGCGAAAAGAATACTGTGTCACACAATGAATCTCTGTTTGTTCTGTGACCAGTGGGCATTTTCCAAGAAAATTAAACATATGATGCTAATTAGAAATCTAATTAGACCCATTCGCATACATTTACAGAAAATATTCAATACATGCATGATTACATGAACTGTTATGAGACAACACACATGCGCTACACATCGAAATAAAAATTTTAAAATTATCTAGAAATACGGTCCCTCCCCACCATACAGACCTACAACAGCTGCAGTTTTAATTCAATTTTCGTTCGATTGAGTTGTTTGTACATAAAATCAACAAGAACAATATTGGCACAAGAAGACATTGGTAGAATTTCCAGTCTTTAAGAAAGGCTTAAACTAAAATACATGAGCTTTGTCTTGCCCTGCGACATTGGCATAGAGAGTGGCATCGTGTTACATGGCATTGTACAGTCCGCACACTACAAGCGCAGTCAGGATGAGCAGTGACATTCCATGTAGTATTGTAGCAGCACTGTCCAGGAACTTATTTGTTTTTGGATGGAAGACTGGAGTCTTCACAGTGATTGTTTCTGGATCGCAGACTGGAGTCTTCACAGTGATTGGACTGCAGGCAGGTGCGTTCATGTAAAGCTTGGAGGTCTCCACGTACACCTTGGTCGTGGGACAACCACAGGTGGGCAGGACTTCACTGAAGCACTCTGTGATGGCGGCGTAGGCGCTGTGGAAGCACGAGAGGAAACGTGCATGTGACAAACATGATGAGGAGCAAATGACACGCTAAGGATGCACCAAATTTCTCTTACTTTCGACTACATGGTGCATCTTCAGGGCTCGTGTTCATGCTTTGGCTACAAGAGCTCTTTCACTCCCAAAAACAATGTGATTTCAATCACGGCACAGGAAACAGATTTTGTTTTGTCCCATTTATTATGTCTTGAGTGCAAAAACACTGGCCAACATGGCAGAAATGCGTTTTGTGCTAAGGTATATGACTGTCAAAGTTCAACAAACTCTTTTTTAAGAGAGGTAAGAACAACGTCCGGAGAAATCACATAAAATTTGCAACATTCGGAGCTGTTATGAGATTCCTGAGAGCTTTAAGTGATCTCGATAATTTCGGAAAATGTTCTAACCTCTTTCTTTCAAACTTACAAGCAAAGTAAATCAGTAGTTGAACCCTTATTTGCATAGCTGAGTCTTTTTTGGTAGCCACAGTCATATAGGCGAGCGCCAAGTGTCTTAATACACTCTAAATTGATCACTAAAAACAAAAAATAAATAAATAAAAGAAGATGAAATAGCAGCATCGAGCAATTTTCAAATGATTACACCCATAAACATTGCCTTCATTTTCAACAATTAAATATATCTTGGGAAACTTCCCCACCCCTACCCTACACCGATACAAATTGTTGTTAATAGTTGTGATTATAGTCAATTGACTAGTCCACCTGCTTGTCTTCCTCAGTGGATTTATGACACTCTCCATCCTTACTGTTCGTTCCCTGATTCCTTTTTGTTTTCTATGTTTGCCTTTTACTAACTTTTAACTAATATACTTGTTTCTTCATTTTCCTACTTGTCTTATTGTAAATTGAACGTGAAAACGTGCACTGTTATGATAAGACCCAAAGTGTCGAAAATAAAATTTCTACAAACACCCGTTAGTCTAAATAAGTAGTCATCGATTTAATAATCTTCAAATACTCTTTAATTATAATAAGTACGCATTCATTTGATATTCTTCAAACACTCATTAGCCGAATTTGCTTTGCATAATAAATCTTTATAAACATGTCTATGATCCTTTCCTACGAAACAAAAAGATTGATTCAGAGGATATTCTTATGTTCATGGTTAGCATGATAGCGCCATCTTCTTTCTAAATAGGTAAACTGGAAATGTAGTTACCATTGATATTGTCACAGATCGATTTTAACATGAATTTGAAATTTTCGGCAGTTGGAATGTAGTCTCTGTACTGTGCTGGCAGACATTGTAGTGAGACCTGTGTGACACACATCACTGCCCTCTGGTAGCGGCTAAGGTCTCTGTACATCAAAGACATAGGTCAATGCAGAAATACCTGTCAGGCTTCTTTTATGAGGGTTTATACTAATCGTGTATATTCTCCTCGTGTTTATCATCCCTTTATTAATCCTGTCTTTGTCTTAAAATATAAGCGCAATTAGTGTAAGCACAATAATATACGAGTGACATAAATGTTATCAAAATCAGGAATCAAAATTTAATGAACTTCGTAATTCTTGTGAATTCAGTTGGGGAAAAGGGCATGCTTAGGACAGAAGTGACCCTTGTGCTCACTATGAATTTCGCTAGATGTTTCGATTCTTGAACGATATCGATATTGTTACCGCTCCATATTTGTTCAATATTCACACACACACTTACTTCACTTTAAACAAGATGTGCACTTTCGACCTTACCTTTTTTACATTAAAATTTTTTAAAATTAATTTCTGTTTCTGAGGTCTTCATGGGGAGCAGCTTATAAATAAAGTAAAACACTTTTTTTCTAGATTAACCCATTCGCACGTGATCAATGAACATTTCACATTGTTTGACTGCGCGAATGCTGTACACGTGATACAAATATTTAGTTTTCATTCCTTTTCTTTACCTGCATAACTTCTGCAGCTCATCGATGTTCTGGGTAAAAGACTGAATGACACTTTGCTTGGATTGACTGAACACTTGGTAGATACATATCAATGCCTTCCCGAGTGAAGCACTCCTCTTGGCCCTGCTGAATACTGAACTGACTGGAACAGCTCACGACAGGCAGTGAAGTGAACACTGTGAACACCATTACAACACTGGATGACACAAGATACTAGACGAAAACTCTTCCGAAGTACCCAAACTATACAAAATTGCTAATAAAGGGGGTAAAACTGTAAGCTTACTTGACCGGTGTTTCACTTTTAGTTATGGTATGTTTTAACTTAATAATAAGTGAAAGTATGCTTTAATAAGTTACTTTAGTAATTTCTGAGAATTTTCTTTGATGTGTGTATTTTTTGTTTTGTTTTTTTGGGGTTTTTTTTAAAAAAAGACGACATCTGCAACTTCTCAATGTCCGCCTTTTCAAGTGGGCGTCACTCATATACTGAATATGAATTCGGTTTTTTTTCTATTTACCCTTAGGCAGAAAGTAAAATCAAACTGACCAATTTAGTTAGAATAGATAATAATTTTAATTATAAATACTAATGTATACATATAAGAATAAATGATTTATAATTTTAAGATTGTTTTAAGACAGTTTCTTACAGTTTGGTTTGTTGTCAAAGGCCGAACAAGCAGGTGGTCTAAAATATTTGTCGATAATGTCTAGAACTGCCTGAAGGGTCTCGCTAGAACAGACTTCAAGCATTCTCTTGTTGCACACTCATAGCATCTGTAAAGAGCTGGTGAAAAAGATAAGAACTTAAAAAGACAACAGAAATATTTTTTGAGTCTCAGTGGATGAGAGGGGTATTTACACCCAGGTTTTATCAATAAAG
Source organism: Pomacea canaliculata (assembly GCF_003073045.1). Taxonomy (NCBI): domain Eukaryota; kingdom Metazoa; phylum Mollusca; class Gastropoda; order Architaenioglossa; family Ampullariidae; genus Pomacea; species Pomacea canaliculata. The sequence continues at coordinate 37,349,487 of NC_037590.1, read as the reverse complement.
TGACCTAGCAGCTATCAATCCCGTTTTATCAAATAATGTGACCTAGCAGCCTTCAAGCCAGTTTTTTCTGCTTCGTCACCTATTTATTGTTAAGGCCACTACCGTACTACATGCTCAGCTTCTGTGACTTTCTGAAAGGTCCTAATGAAAAAAGAAACCGTGCCGTGAAGAAGACCAAGAGCAGTGACAAGTAATAACAGAAATTAATTACAGTTTACATCTTCCTTTAAAATAGTAAAGCTTATTGCACTTCTTCCAGTCTTGGTACCTCTATGCATGCTTTGTGTGGAGTCGCATTTATTTATCAATAAATAAAAAGAAATCACTTTCTTCATTATAGATGTAGAACATGTGTCATTTTAAAGAGTGCAATATCAAAAGTCACCTTTTTATCTTCAGCTGGACTTTTCTTACCTGCACACGATGTTTTGACTATCAGCATCATAGTTTCTTTGGCTCTGCTTCTTTGTTTCAGCGCACTCTTTCATTCCGCTATCAGCCGTGTGCAGGCAACTGTCTTCAAGAGCTGGTACAAAAAGTGAAACAATGAAATAATCACGAACACTTGAAAACTTTAGTAAACCGTTCTGATCTTCGAAATCAGTTATTTGGTTTTATCAAGTTAACGCTCTCTGGAAATGCATCTGACGACTGTATCAGGCATGTTGTTATTTGTGTACATCGTCTGTGTCTGACTGTCACGTGTTGCCGATTTCTAACATAAAGTTGTATTTGATAAATTAAGTTTCAATCAAATGAACCTAGGTTAAAAAGAAAAAACAACACCCTAGAGCTCATCACACTTTGGCGGACAGGTCGGTCTAAAGATGTCCGCTGGCCACACTTTGCCATCCCTGTTGTAGAGGATGTAGGTTGATATGTTAATGTATTGTAAACTTTTCTCCATGTGAATATTTTTGAGCAAATACTTTGCTATCTATTTAATTCTTATACTATACGGATGTCCTTTGCTTATTTTTTTATTTTGCTTTCCTTTTAATTCTGTTTCTTTCTCTCTTTAGCTGGAAGGTGTCTGTTAATGTTGTATTGTAATATTAACAATTTTGTTTTCGTTTTGCATGTGTGTAAATGTTACATTTAAATTTCTTATCATTTAATTCTAATCATCAATGGACCGGTTTATTCCGCAAAACTCCGACAAACAACATCGCCCATCTCTTCTTGCCTTGTTTGAAGTAATCACCCTTGGATAAACAAGGTTATCTACTACTAACGAGATCTGTTCCCGTACAGAGGACTTTCCATAAATTCCAAACCATGGTTTTTTCCGTCACTGCCTTATCTTATCCCTTTGGCTCCTGGTGAATGTGTGTCTTGAGGACATGAACACTTACCTTTCACATGCTGGCACACGTAGTCAGTGCCTTCAACCAGGCTGGAATCATCTGGCAAGATGCTTGTACTCTCATCCACGCTCTTTAAACACTGTTTTCTGATGCCAAAAGCGCAAATAATGGCTTGTTTGTACTTGTCCTTGTTTCTGGACACAGAACGGAGAAGAGTTGAGTAATTTAAGCGATCACTAATAACTGTTCACATTCCCTGTAGAATGAAAAAAATTAAACGACATTAAAAAAAAAGAAAACAAACTACATAGTCTTTAATCTTCAGGTATAAGACGACATTGCATTCTCACACACTACATGCCACAGATTCCAACAGTGAAAAGCAGACCTGTCTAATACGGAGGCATTCCCTCAGCAGCTACAAATTTTGACAGCTGCCTAGGGAACCACACAAAAACTGGTCAAAGGGAAACCACAAGATATGGTAAGACTGCAAGAAAGATTAAGCACCAAACTCTAATGAAAAGTCTCTGAGTTTCCATATCTCTTTCAGTATCATGATGCTAGGTCTGCATAATATTGAAAAAATGACTAAAGTTTTATATTTTCCAAATGTGTGCCATGTGAAGATGTCTGAGAATAGACTGAAAACTACTGACAATGACAAGCAGTAATTAAGAAAATATCGTTGCTGCTACTGCATGTTGCTACTGAAAACAAACAAGGCATTTGAGGTGTAAATTCCACTGAAGAGGAACTTGGGATATGAAGTGTGATGATAAGTTAGTTTGAAGGCAAAGGTTAATCTGCCAAAGAACATAAACAGAACAGAAAAACGCAAGCAAAATGATTGAGGAGAGTTGTCCCTAAGACCATAAATGTCAGATTACCTGCCCCTGCACGTTGTAGAGTTACCGCTCCTAGGTAGGCAAAGTTGCTTGCATAACTATCTTCACAAATACCACCCCTGTTTAGTGCAGTTCACGGTTTACTAAGCAGTAGTAAAGACAAAGGATGCTTCTGACAGGATATTTAGATAGGTCGACAGGGCTTCTGCTAAGGCTAAATTCCTTGGGGTCCCAGGGACCCCTTCTTCAGATTTTTAAATGGTCCCTGTTCTTCGCCCAACTTTGGAGGGGACCCCATTGACGAAAATTGAAGGGGTCCTCCGAACTTTTAATGCGTACTGTACGCAATTTTTTGCGTAAGCAGAAGTCCTGGATAAGTGTTGAATTTACAGTGGCTAACACAGTAAGTTCTTGCAGCCCATCTTCGTATGTTTCGCCGTGTTTTAAATATTTATCGTTGATGAAACCAGTGTTTCACTTTTGGCTTCCCCACATAAATTTTCAGCTTAGGACTTTCATAATAATATAAATCATCAACACCAACCTGCAGGCGGCTGTTAAATTTAACGGAACGATTATTCCGACTTCGCTGATTTTGTTAGAATCCATTTCAAGCCCCTCGTCTGAGAAACATTTCTGTTGGGCTTCTATTGTTGATGCTCTGTTCCCGCAGTCAAGAGCTTGCACATGAAGAAAGAAGAAAACTGCATCTGCAAAAAAGTGTTCTTTCTTTTAATTGTAAAGAATGTGAGCACCAACACTTCAAATAGGTTCTTCGGAAACTTCTGCATGGTTAATATGACGAAGAAGATTGCTCAGTCAGGAAAAGTGCAAGTGATTGCGGTGAAGTTGTAATTCTCATTCAACTCATTCAACTCCTTCTTGCCATCAAGCACTCAGTCCAAGAACTACAAGCTCCAGTGATTACTTTAAACAATTCTTACTTCTTAAAAAGAAACTGTTGGAACTCTCTCAATTAAAATGGTGATTGCGTTAGGTTCTAGTCCTATAACTGCTCACTTAACGAAAATACACAAAAAAAGTTTTGAAACTCGGGCCGCTAAGATTGTCTTCAGAAACGTATCTACCAAAAATAGGTTAATCAAAAGAATCTCGACTAGTCTAAGCTATGCTAGATGTCCTACATTACTTGCCATATATAGGGCTATCAAATTGTTTCATTTATATTTCTCGCCTTGAGGATGGCAGGGTTGAATTACACTGATGACACAATGAATCCGCTGACTGCTTTGCCGACTCCAAGGAAAGGGGGGACCCACACATATATCTCCAACACGATTTACTGCTACACAACTTGCCGGTTTAAACAAACTCTGTGACAATGATGTTTCCTACAGATATCTCAACACAAAGCTTGCACACTGTCTCTCTCTCTCTCGCTGCTTTCATATCTCTCCCTAACCGACCAAAACAACTGTATACCTTCTGACAGCGATATTTTATTAATCCTTACGACTAAGAGTTTAAAATAAGCAGCCCTACACTCTCCTTAATCTAAATATCTAGCCTTATTTTCCACCAGAAACTTGCCCCCCTTCTTCCTTCCCTCCAGGTCGCGGGTGGCCCGGTGGTGCAACGGTTAGCGCTTGTCACCAATACAGTGGAGGTTGGCTGTCCTGGGTTCAGCTCTCATCTCCGTCACGATATTCTTTCTCGCATGTGGAGTCTGTTTACAGATTTGGCTGCCTTGCCGTGATATAGTTTAGCTGCTGGCTCGGTTTAAAAACCAATCCTCCCCCCTCCCCACGACAACCATCAGGTACCAAAACATGTTTTCTCTTCAGTGCACCACTCGGCCACAAACACCAAAGAGACGCTGACGAAAAAAAAAAACCCGTTGAAGTCAATTCTATTCAGATGCGGAGTTACACACATTCGGGGTGCAAAGGTCAGACTTGTCACAGTTCGGCTTCACTACTAGAACGAGGCTGCTGTATGCAAAGCTTCCGGTTTACTCACATTCACTGTTTAGGCTCGCCCGAGACTAACAGCGGAGAACTTCCGCAAGAGGCTTAGAGTTGGTCTCAGCAGACAGTCAGCAGTACACCTCTACACTTCCGTTGTTCAGTCAACTTGAGGTCATGTTGAAAATACGGAAACCCAACGCGAAATTTTTAAAACGGGTACTAAACGGCAAACAGGCAGCAAACAAAAGCCAAACAGGTTTTTCAAATCATTTGTGGAAAGTTTGCAGTGTATGTCACACAGGAAAAAAACATTGCTGTTCCATGTTTCTCGTGTGTCCGCACCTTTAAATCCAATACTATGGTCATTTGCTGATACTTTTTTTTTTTTTTTTTTTTGACCGGGAAGCCTTCACCACTCGATGATATGCAACTTACACGAAATGATTATAAAGATGAGTTGTCTTGCCATCTCAACTTCTCAAGACTTCGATAAACAAAGAGGTGTAAATGTTGCTATAATCACAAGTGTGCGTCTACCGAGTTCACGTCTGCTTGGAGCAAGCTACAGATAACAAATAAGTTACATCCTGGTTTGCGCAGGTCAGGGACAGGTAACACGAACAGGATCTTACAGAAGACTACTGCAAACAGGAACGTGTCACTGAGTGAGTTTTTGATCAATACAGTAGCCTGGCAACCGTGTTTTCAAGTTGGACCGAGATAAGGCTAAGGTAAGGTCAAAGTCATCCCCCAACCTCTTTAAGTCGTTAGAAGTGATGTGTTAGATACCTAACTCTTCTCTTGGCCAGTTTAAAGTGAGGGCAGTGATCATCTCCGCAACCAGGTCATGGGAGGGGATAGTCTAACCCGGGTAGAGATACGGCCCTACCTCCATACCCACTGGATGTTTGCATCTACGGTCCCGGTTGGACAGGAGCGGTCATGTGGCGCAACGGTTAGCGCCTGTCACCAATACAGTGATGGTTGGCTGCCTAGAGTTCATTTCTCGTCTCGGGCACGCTGTTCTTTCTCTGCATGTGGCATCTGTTTACAGGGCTGGCTGCTTGCCGTAATATAGCCTTAGTTGCTGACACGGCGTAAAACACCAATTCCCCCCCCCCCGGTTGGACAGAAGACAAGCTCGGATAGAGCTCACAGGGTAACATGAGGTTCACGTATTATTTTCTCATCACAAGCGTAAACCTAAACACACACACACATACACACTTAAAGTACAGTCAAATTACAGTAGTTAGTCAATGACACAGGTTTATACTCCATGGCTTTTATTCTCAAGACAACATAGAAAAGAAAAGAATCAACTTTCGCAAGTCTAGAAAGCTAGTCTGCTGAATATAAGGACTAAAGAGGTTTCAAAATATATATTGAAAGACCCACTTTAGAGTTTTTTATTCTTATATGTACACAAAAATATTCGTTTTCTTTTCACTATGGAAACCATGGCAAGAGATTTACTTTGGAACAAGACTTCAAGCCTGCTTAATGACAATAAGGACGAGATCATCCTGCAAAGCACAATTTCATCAGACTTCATTAGTAATTTCCGAGTAAAGAGCTATTGTGACCTGCTTGACAAAAATTGCTTTCAAGCGAAAAGAATACTTTCTCACACAATGATTCTCTATTCTGTGACCAGTGGGCATTTTCCAAGAAAATGAAACATATGATGCTAATTAGAAATTTAATACGCATACCCATACGCATACATTTACAGAAAATATTCAATATATGCATGATTACATGACCTGTAATGAGACAACACACATGCGCTACACATCGAAATAAAAATTATTTTCATCCAGAAATATGGTCCCTCCCCACCCTACATACCTACAACAGCTGCACAGTTTTAATTCAAATTTTGTTTGATCAGCGATTTAGTTGTTTGTACATAAAATCAACAAGAACAATATTGGCACAAGAAGACATTGGTAGAATTTCCAGTCTTGAAGAAAGGCTGAAACTAAAACTATAGAGTTTTGTCTTGCCCTGCGACGTTGGCATAGACAGTGGCTTCGTGTTACATGGCATTGTACAGTCCGCACACTACAAGCGCAGTCAGGATGAGCAGTGACATCCCATGTAGCATTGTAGCAGCACTGTCCATGAACTTATTTGTTTTTGGATCGCAGACTGGAGTCTTCACGGTGATTGGACTGCAGGCAGGTGCGTTCATGTAAAGCTTGGAAGTCTCCACGTACACCTTGGCCGTGGGACATCCACAGGTGGGCATGACCTCACTGAGGCACTCTATTGCCGCTCTGTTGCCGCTGTGGAAGCACGAGAGGAAAAGAGACAAACATGATGAGGAGTAAAGGACACGCTAAGGATGCACCAAATTTCTCTTCATTTTGACTAAACGGTGCATCTTTAGGGCTTTGGTCACAAGAGCTCTTTCGCTCCCAAAAACAATGTGATTTTAATCGCGGCACAGGGAACAGATTTTGTTCTATCCTCTTTATTATGTCCTGAGTACAAAAGCAATAGTCAACATGGCAGAAAGGCGTTTTGTGCTATGTTATATGACTGTCAAAGTTCAAGAAACTCTTTTTTAATAGAAGTAAGAACAATATCCGGAGAAAAGCACACAAAATTTGTAACATTCAGAGCTTTTATGAGATTCCTCAGAGCTTTTAATAATTTCGATAACTCCAAAAATGTGCAAACCTCTTTCATACTTACGAGCAAAGTAAATCAGTAATTGAACCCTTATTTGCATAGCTGGGTCCTTTTTGGTAGGCACAGTCAAGGAGGCGAGAGCCAACTTCCTTAATACACTCTGAATTGATCACTAAAAATAAACAAAATAAATAAATAAAACAAGATGAAACAGCAGCATGGAGCAATTCGCAAATAATTACGTTCATAAACATTGCCTTCATTTTCAACAATTAAATATTTCTTGGGAAACTTTCCCACCCCTACCCTACACTGATCAACATCGTTGTCAATAGTTGTGATTAGAGTCAACTGACTAGTCCGCCTGCTTGTCTTCCTCAGTGGATTTATGACACTCTCCATCATTACTGTTCGTTGCCAGATTACTTTTATTTTCTATGTTTGCCTTTTACTAACCTTGTACCTAACTAACATACTTGTTTCTTCATTTTTTTTTCTTCTTGTCTTATTGTAAATTGAACGCGAAAACGTGCACTGTATGATAAGACCCAAAGTGTCAAAAATAAAATTTCATAATCTTCAAACACTCATTAGTCACAATAAGATAAGATAAGATAAAACTTTATTTGTCCCAGAGGGCAATTTTGCTGCAGCTCGATCAACAACAACAACAACAACAACAACAAAACAAAAATAAAATAAGTAAAAAAAAAATAAGTATCTATTTAATAATCTTCAAATACTGTACTCTTTAATTATAATAAATACGCACTCATTTGATATTCTTCACTCATTAGACGAATTTAGTTTTTTGCAATATAAATCTTTGTAAACATGCCTATGATCTTTTTCTGCGAATCGAAATGATTGATTCAGAGGATATTCTTATGTTCGTGGTTACCATTATAGCACCATCTTCTGTCTAAATAGGTAAACTCGAAATGTAGTTACCATTGACATTGTCACAGAACGATTTTAACATGAATTTGGAATTTTCGGCAGTTGGAGTGTAGTCTCTGTACTCTGCTGGCAGACATTGTAGTACGACCTGCGTGACACACACCACGGCCCTCTGGTAGCGGCTAAGGTCTCTGTACATCAAAGACATAAGTCAATGCAGAAATACCTGTCAGGCTTGTTTTATGAGGGTTTATTGTAATCGTGTATATTCTCTCGTGTTTATGATCACTTTATTAACCCCCTCTTTGTCTTAAAATATAAGCGCAATTAGTGTAGGAATAATAATATGCGAGTGACATAACTATTATCAAAATCAGGAATCAAAATTTGATGATTTTCATAATTCTAGGGAATTCAGTTGGGTAATGGCATGCTTAGGACAGAAGTGACCCTTGTGCTCACTATGAACTAGGCTAGATGTTTCGATTCCTGAACGATATTGTTACCGCTCCATATGTGTACAATATTCACACACACACACTGCACTTTAAACAAGATGTGTACTTTAGACCTTAACTTGTTTACATTAAACAATTTAAAAATTAATTTCTATATCTAGGGACTTTAATGTAATGGGGCTCAGCTTACAATAAAGTAAAATATTTTTTCTAGATTAACCAATTATCTCCTTGTTTGATCAACATGTTATGTTTGACTGCGCGAATGCTGTACACGTGACATAAATATTTAGTTTTCATTCCTTTTCTTCACCTGCATGTCTTCCGCAGCCCATCGATATTCTGGGTAACAGACTCAAGGACACTTTGCTTGGACTGACTTCGACCAATCGTGCTTAAATATGGTAGATACACATCAATGCCTTCCCGAGTGAAGCACTCCTCTTGGCCCTGCCGAATACTGGACTGATTGGAACAGCTCACGACAGGCAGTGAAGTGAACACTGTGAACACCATTACAACACTGAATTACAACACCATTACAACACTGAATTACAACACTATTAACACACTGGATGACGCAAGAGTTCTAGACGAAAACCCTTCCAAACTATCCAAAATATCATAAAAAATACAAAATAGCTGTCCTAGTTCAAAGTTAGAAAAAGACTAATAAAGAGGGTAAAACTGTAAGTTTGCTTGACCGGTGTTGCACTTTTAGTTATAGTATGTTTTAACTTTATAATAAGTTAAAGTACGCTTTAATAACTTACTTTAGTATTGTCTGACAATTTTGTTTGATGTGGTTTTAGGTTATATTAAGAGAAGACATCTGCAACTTCTCAATGTCCGCCTTTTCAAGTGGAACTCATTCATATATTGCATATGAATTCGTTTTTTCTATTTACTCTAGATGGAAAGTAAAATCAAAGTGACCAATTTACTTAGAATAAATAATAATTTAAATCATAAATAATGATGTATGCATATATTAGTAAATGATTTATAATATTGAATTGTTTTAAGACAGTTTCTTACAGTTTGGTTTGAGGTCAAAGGCCGAGCAAGCAGGTGGTCTAAAATATTTGTCGATAATGTCTAGAACTGCCTGAAGGGTCTCGCTAGAACAGACTTCAAGCTTCTCTTGTGCACACTCATAGGCAATCTGTAAAGAGCTGTGAAAAAAGATAATGAACTTAAAAAGACAACAGAAATTTGGGTTGAGTCTCAGTGGATGTCAGGGGTATTTACACCCAGGTTTTATCAAATAAAGTGACCTTGCAGCCTTCAAACCAGTTTTTTTTTCTACTTCGTCACCTATTTATCTTTAAGCCACTGGCGTACTACAATGCTCAGCTTCTGTGACTTTCTGAAAGGTCCTCATGAAAAAAGAAACCGTGCCGTGAAGAACAAGAGCAGTGACAAGTAATAACAGAAAATAATTACAGTTGACATCTTCCTTTAAAATAGTAAAGCTTATTGCACTTCTTCAGTCTTGATTCCTCTATGCCTGCTTTATATGGAGTCGCATTTATTATCACATAAACTACAGTCGATTTATCACTTGATTAATTGGTTGTCAAGTTAATCAGGACTTCTGTACTTTTCTGGCTAAAGGATCGCAATCCATCTGTGTGGACTTAATGTGATGATTTTAAAGCTTTGTACACCAGGATACTTATGCCACAACTTTATCACCTTGGAATACGATATACAAGTTTTTCTAATTCATTAAGTACTACAATTTAGTCATCCTTAATAATCATTATTTTTATAGTCACAAAAATAAATCACTTTCTTGATCATAGATGTAATACACATGTCATTTTAATGAGTACGATATCAAAAGTCACCTTTTTATCTTCAGCTGGACTTTTCTTACCTGCACAAGATGTTTTGACTATCAGCATCATAGTTTCTTTGGCTCTGCTTCTTTGTTTCAGCGCACTCTTTCATTCCGCTATCAGCCGTGTGCAGGCAACTGTCTTCAAGAGCTGGTACAAAAAGTGAAATAATGAAATAATCACGAACACTTGGAAACTTTAGTAAACCGTTCAAAATATCTTCGAAATCAATTATTTGGTTTTATCAAGTTAGCGCTCTCTGGAAATGCATCTCACGACTGTATCAGGCATGTTGTTATTTGTGTACTTCGTCTGTGTTTGACTGTCACGTGTTGCCGATTTCTAACATCAAGTTGTATTTAATTGTTATACTATAAAGATATATTTTGTGGTTTTTTTTTCTTTTTTTTGAATTCTTCCTTTCTCTCTTTCGCTGGAAGGTGTCTGTTAATGTTGTATTGTAATATTATTAATTTTGCTTCCGTTTTGCATGTGTGTGAATGTTAAATTTAAATTTTTTATCATTTAATTCTAATCATCAATGGACCGATTTATTCTGCAAAACTCCAACAAACAATATCGCCCATCTCTTCTTGCCTTGTTTGAAGTAATCGCCCTTGGATAAACAAGGTTATCTACTAACTGACGAGGTCTGTTCTCGTATAGAGTACTTTCCATTGATACCAAACCATGGTTTTTTCCGTCATTGTCTTATCTTATCCCTTTGTCTCCTGGCGAATGTTTGTCTTGAGGACAGGAACACTTACCTTTCACATGCTGGCACACGTAGTCAGTGCCTTCAACCAGGCTGGAATCATCTGGCAAGATGCTTGTACTCTCATCCACGCTCTTTAAACACTGATTTCTGATGCCAAAAGCGCAAATAATGGCTTGTTTGTACTTGTCCTTGTTTCTGGACACAGAACGGCGAAAAGTTGAGTTATTTTATTGTTCACTATTAACTATTTACATTATCTGTAGAATGAAAAAAATTAAATGACCTTGGAAAAAAAATTATATAATCTTTGATCGTCAGGTATAAGACATTGCATTCTCACACACTGCATGCCACAGATTCCAACAGTGAAAACCAGACCTGTCTAATACGGAGGCATTCCCTCAGCAGCTACAGATTTAGACAGCTGCCTAGGAACCACACAAAAACTGGTCAAAGGGAAACCACAAAGATATGGTAAGACTGCAAGAAAGATTAACACCAAACTCTAATGAAAAGTCTCTGAGTTTCCATATCTCTTTCGGTATCTTAATGCTAGGTCTGCAGAATATTGAAAAAATGACGAAAGTTTTGTATTTGCAGAGTTACCGCTCCTAGGTAGGCAAAGCTGCTTGCATAACTATCTTCACAATACGACTCCTGTTTAGTGCAGTTCATGGTTTACTAAGCAGTAGTAAAGACAAAGGATGCTTCTGACAGGATATTTGGATAAGTGTTGAATTTACAGTGGCTAACACAGTAAGTACTTGCAGCCCATCTTTGCATGTTTCGTCGTGTTCTAAATGTTTATCGTTGATGAAACCCGTCTTTCACTTTTGGCTTCCCCACATAAATTTTCAGCATAGGACTTTATAATAATATAAATCATCAACACCAACCTGCAGGCGGCTGTTAAATTTAACGGAAAGATTATTCCGACTTCGCTGATTTTGTTAGAATCCATTTCAAGCCCCTCGTCTGAGAAGCACTTCTGTTGGGCTTCTATTGTTGATGGTCTGTTCCCGCAGTCAAGAGCGTGCACATGAAGAAAGAAGAAAACTGCATCTGCAAAAAAGTGTTCTCTCTTTTAATTGTAAAGGATGCGAGAAGCAACACTTTAAATAGGTTCTTCGGAAACAGCTGCATGGTTAATATGACGATGAAGATTGGTCAGTCAGGAAAATGCAAGTGATTGCGGTGAAGTTGTAATTCTCATTCAACTCATTCAACTCATTCAACTCATTCAACTCATTCAACTCCTTCTTGCCATCAAGCACTCAGTCCAAGACCTACAAGCTCCAGTGATTACTTTAAACAATGCATATACTTCTTAAAAAGAAACTGTTGGAACTCTCTCAATTAAAATGGTGATTGCATTAGGCTCTAGTCATATAACTTAACGAAAATACACCCAAAAAAGTGTTGAAACGCGGGCTCCTAAGATTGTCTTCAGTTACTTATCTACCAAAATTAGGTTAATCAAAAGAATTTTGACTAGTCTAAGCTATGCTAGATGTCCTACATTCTTCTTCTTGGCTTTCCTCGTTTTGTGGCTGTTGTCTCTACATCTCTTGTCTGCTTCTGTCTTTTCTCGTATGCTTTTCTAATGTCTCGATTCACATTCTGGATTCACATGTATATATATATTTCCTGTTAAATATGTTTATAAACACGTAAATTTGTTTGTGTGTGTGTGTGGGTGAAATGTGTTGAGGACGTGGTGATTAGAGCTAGAAAACGGGACCATGTCACTCTTCTCATTCATTTTCTGCACTGGCTACCTTGCATTCTCACATTCAGTACAAACTACGCTGTTTTAATTTCTTTGCAGGATTCTGCACTATTTCTTGAAAATCTCTGAACTTATCTTACCCTACATCATAACGTGACTATTCCACTCTGCGTTTTGATGACCGTACACTCTCTATCCCTGTCACCAGAACATCCATATATGGTCCCCGGATTTTTAGTTACTGTGATGCAAAACAGTAGAACTCTCTTCTCTTCCATATCCGCCATCTACCTACTATCGCTTGCCCTAAAACCACATTTGTTTCACGAACATTAGTTCTTACATTAAGTCAACATGGAGAGATGCTTGTAATGTTTCACACTTTGAGTTTGTTGAAGCACTGACCGTTGCAAACATATTCCTTTGTATAAACTAGATCATCCGAGGCTGCGTAAATATTTGCAAGGGAATGTGCCAAACATTGGAGGTCTGCCACACAGTCACATCAACTCAGGGATCGTCATCACCCGAGAATGTTCGACCTTCTAGAAGACGGCTTGAAACAGCCACAACGTCAGTCATTTACCGACGCAAACCTAGCATGCATTTACAGCAAAACAGTATTGAAATTCCATCAGACTTTGTAGCCTCAATGTAAGGTTATGTTTTTAATGGAGCACGTGCACATGCCGTGTTTTTACCGTTGTGGGTTTGGGTTTTTTGGTTGTTGTTGTTGTTTTGATTTTTGCTTTTTTGTTTGTTGTTGTTGTTTGTTGGTTTGTTTGTTTGTTTGTTTGTTTGTTTGTTTGTTTGTTTGTTTGTTTGTTGATCAGTCAAATAAATTCACAGTGTTTTAATATTAATATCTAATTTTTTTCTAAAACAGGTTCTGAAAGAAAGAGAGAGAAACAACATTTAATACTAGACAAACGAACTATGTCACACACTTTGAAAACTTATTAGCTTATAACGAAGCAGGGCCGCCGAGAGCCAGCCCGGGCCCCGGGACAGACGACCTCTCCGGGCCCCTTGTACTTGTAATCTTAAATTATTTTCCCAGTATATAATGTATGTTTACAATTCGAATCTCAATATCTACACTTCATTCAGTAACGAAATATAGACTGCAAACATTAGGACAAGTGCGCTAGGATCTACATCACTACTTGAACATAAAGTTGTTTACATGCGAGTGGTTAGTAAATTAGGAAAAATGATGTCAAAGGATCAGACTTGTAGCACCCCGCTCTCCACAGACCCCCTCCCCCCGAGTAAGGACTGTTACGTCAGCAGCGATGTCAAAACCTCGACAGATTAGAAAAACGGCTAGAGCGTAAAGACAGTACAACAATCATTTCCAACAGCCTTTGCAGGTGTGATAAAGATAGCTATTCGCCGTATATACAAGGAACGGTGTCTGGCATTACACAAATACAACAGTGTCCGCTCGAGTAATAGAGGTCCATACAATACCGGGTGCACCCATTGCCTTAAAATAACACGAGTGGTCTTTGCGGGCTTTACGACTCGCAAAAGTCGATAATACAATCGAAATCGATTGTTCTTGCTAGCCGAGACTCCACTGCCAGGACTCCTATGCTGCTTAACCGATCTTGGCACATTGTTGACCGCAACACGTTCTTTACTCTGGCCAGAATGCTGAAAGAACGTTCTGCTTGAGCGACGGTAACTGGCAATGTGCAAAAGATTCTAAGAATCACTGTTATATTTGTGAACAGGGTGTCGATCTTTAGATAGTGTAATTTATTTAACAGTTCTAAGGGTGTCAGTGATAAATCTCCGAGGTTAGCATTATGAATTGCTTTTAAGTGTTCAAGTTCACTAATCAAGTTCTCCCCCGATAAATCAACGCTATACTTCTTAGCAAGGATGCTAGCACTTTTACACATTTCTTCATCACTCATTTTTTGGGTACTTCCATATCACCCCAAACACCGTCTCCAGGTTCTTGGCAGCGTCATAACGAGAGGTCATGTTTCCAATGACACAGTCCAGAACACGGTAAAAAACGTTGCGCTTGAAATGATCTTCTGGAGTGCAAGTGTCTTCTGTATCAACTGTCGTGCCATCTGGACATAGTTTCTTTCGTTTCCTCCTCCAACCCCCCGTAGTTGCACCTGTAACCAGCAATCTCATGGCACGAACGTTCTTCTGGGCGGTTCACACGCGATAAAATCTTTAGTGTCCAGCGGCCGTCGCCTCTTGGCTTGTCCAGCGAGAATATGATACCCGCTGACTACACTTCTCACGACAGGCCCCAGTACCCCGAAATTGTATTCTACAGACTTGAAACTCAACTTCTGCATGTGTAATGCTTGGGTGTTCTGTCCTTAGACCTTTCTTTAAAAGAAAAAGAAAATTAAGGAGAAGAAGAAAAAAAATCCACTGACCAAGGCCGGGCCACCTTGACAGCCGCGGGCCCGGGTACACCAGACCCCCTTGTCCTCCCGCCCCTCTCGTCAGGCCTGTAACGAAGTACATAATGCAACTCAATAAATTATACTCACAGGAAACGACAGCCAAGAAGACGTTTTGCTCCATATTCACTCCTCAAAGCTCCAGTAAACAAAGCAGCGAGTCTAGTTGTAATCTGAATATCCCTAGCGCTGTATGAGACTATAATGCCTTCCTTCTCAGAAAAAGCTCCAAGCATCTGCTTCCCGTCGTCCCGATGCGGAATTCTTTTTCCCCACCTGAAATATTGGGGGGGGGGGCGGAAATTCAGCCAATCGGAGTTCACGCAAAATATGCCATAAAAGGTCAGTGTGACCCACACCTGTTCTGGCTGTTCACTGCGATAACTGCGCGCCGTCAACAAAACTTGGGCCTCGAGGAATATCACGTGATACACAGTGTGAAACAGCTGTATAACGTAAGAGAATGGTTTCTCATATCTCTTAAGCGCGTACTTGAAAAATGACTTTTATGGCATATAAGTATAGTATTCGACTTTACTAAAATACAGTTACAGTCTCGGTTACCTCGGATAGCGAATTTTTCGGTTAACGAACAAAAATTTGTCTCGATAGCGAACAAATTTCGGATAACAACAAAAATTTCGTTAAAAATTTGTCTCCGATAGCGAACAAAATTTAGCCCACGTGAACCACACCGCGACCGACCAGCATGTCATCAGTCGAGACAGTTACGATCGACTTATGCGCATCCTTCTTATTTTAGTGATTTTGTGCTTATTTTTAATAAGTGAGGTAAACAGAATGATTTCAAGTATTGCATGCGTCTGTCGGATGTTGATGTCTTTTTGAGTTTTATAAAAAAGACAGAAGGGACACTGGAAGTTTTTTCTTCCTCAAAGCTACAGAAAAGGGAAGTCTCCCCTATCATTTCAGGTGGGAAATTTAAGAATTAACTGATACCTATCTATATATATAGCCTGTAACTTTCAAATTTTCCCAATTAAATCTGTTTCCATTTCTTATGAAAAATTGTTTGGATAACGAACATTTCGGTTAACGAACAGCTTTCCAGAACGGATTAAGTTCGTTAACCGAGGTTCCACTGTATATACAAATTAGGTAGAGGGTAAGATAGATATCTTCTCCTAACCTTTTGGGGTTCGTTGGGAAGTGATCGAGATATTAATTAACTTATTAAGAGACCTTACTCTTTCGGATCCAGCTTTATACGATGGAGTGCCTTCGTCAACTTTACCTATCCCACCCGTTTAAGGAGTCGGGTACTTCAGTACTTCGTCTCCCTTTTTGTAAGATTTATAAGCACCAGTGAATGTGTTTTTGCTTTTAAAATGGTGACAGAAACAATATGGAAATAACACAGGAAACTTTTGCGACGCAAAAGTCGTACTGCTTCGCATAATGCGAGCGGTTGTAGCAAGTACACATGTACACATTTATGCACAAATTATATGCATGCACAGACAAATGCACAAACACAGGATAATATAATTTCCATTAACAGCACGTCTTCTTTATTTAGGTTACTGTCTTCAGTACAAAAGCCACAGAAAGATTATAACTTTCCAAATATTCGTGTGAGAGCTTCAGGATCAGTGTTCATTCCATGTCTATAAAACCAGTAGAATTTTATATCTGGCTGCTCAAAAAAGCGTATTACCTGATAGATATCTTTTGAACTACCTGTTAATTCTGATAATGGTATAATGTCAGATTTGAAGAGGTTAATGTTGTTTCTTCTTCCCCAAAATGTCAGATGAGAAATCCTCACAGAGTCCTCATTTTCATTAACACTGATGACGCCAACAATGCGACGAAAAAATGTGCTCATCACATAAAGCATAGCTGTGGCAAGTGAAGCTATACCACAAAATGATGCAAATCCTGATGCAGATATCATTCCCATCTTATACAAGTAGGTGGTAAGGGAAAGTGATCCTACCGTTAGTATTGTCTGATAAATTTTTAGCCTGGAAACAACTTTTGCATGGACAATATAGCGAAAAGTATAGATATTTCTAAACTTTACACTGTTTGCATAATGCACAGTCTCTCTGTCACAAGTTTTGTGATCAGTGCATCCTTGTTTGTCAGTTTTAACAGGATGAGAAACATCTTGAATCTGCACTTTTGACAATTCCTTTGCACTATGGTTAGCCTCTGAAGCAGAGTAGGACCTTAACCATATACCATTTTTCCAGTTCACATGCAGCACAGAATTGCTTCAGTTTAATGTCAGTGTTCCTGCACCAGTTCTGCATGGCATATGCCTGATGGTGTGAAAAACTGTTGATAGTGCCATCTGGAAAAATCAAGTGTCAGCGATAGCAACAATCCAACCATCTGTTCAGTGTCCTAAAGAGCTAATATTCATGATTAAGTCATGATTGTAGGCTCCTCTAATGAGTTCAATAAAAATGTATGCAGGGAATCTCAAAGGGATGTACATGAAAGACAAACTGTAAAATAAAATAAAGGATCACAAGCATCAGCAACAGATCACATCATGGCCATCATGAACAAAGCGCATGGAGATAAAGAACTGAGAAGTAAGCAGAAGAGTTTTATTAAGAAATAATTAGAATACACTGAAAACAAAATCTGCAGGTGGTTTATTATGTAAATGGGACGCAAACAAAAACATCTGTAAACATCAATACCCAACTTAAATAATGTAAGCCTATTATTTAAACATTAAAGTTTTTATATGAAGTTCCTCAGGTTTAGTCATCATCTTTAACAAATAAGTTAAATTAACAGGGTCATTACAATCCTGGTTAATACTTATGTGAAAAATAATTTTGTGTTCATGTGTTAATGGCAAGGAAAGGAATCCCTCAATCACGAACTGCTAGTACCGAACGTACACCAAAAAGTCAAAATTCCACCACGTTTTCAACATTACAAAGATCTTATTAGTTTACCTTATGATAGTGTCAATAATGACTACACGAATCGAACTACACCACATCCTCAAAAGAAAAAGAAAACGGGATCGTCTTATCGACAAGATTAAGGAGCTCATATACGAGCGAAAAATGGGAAAGTTTGGAAGGTCATAGACAAAAGTTTAAGCTATCCCTGAAAGCTCAATATAAATAATTACAATATAATTACAATTATAATTATAAATAGGTAATTTAATTTTTTAAAATTGCGTCAATTCTCATCAACTTTTACTTTTGACTATTTGAGCAGAGAAAAAAAACCCACCGAATTCATCAAGATAATAAAAGTCTGTGGCGAAAACAATGACAGGGAAGATAACTCAAGAAACATCCATTAAGCGAAATAGTGTATCTTTGAACGCGAGTCAAAACTTCACTGAAAAAAGCTCACATATATTTCGGCCTAAATTGTTAGATAGATGTCCTATCAACAATTAAAAGTACACACTTTATATGTTTTCACCTTCGTCTGAGCGTAGACATGTAAAGGTTAATTTATGTACTTCTACCAATCCATCAGCATGAAGATATCATAGAAGGCCAGAGAAGATGATGCACGACCACTCGCGATATTAAAGAAGCAATTAGGAGTCAACATTTACAAATCTACGCGCTTGTTAGTACTTCCATAACTCGTTTTAATCAGTTTACTGAAATACTGGGGTCTGTCAGTGAACTTTGTGACATGCTTATTACTGTTAATTACTGCGATGTACACTTAAGCTTGTTTGGTAATGAGGAAATTAATATACACACTAAGGTTAAACATTGCATATTTTCTAATCTGCCTCATCATTTCAGCTTTGTGGATTAGACTTTTAGCTGTAGTATGTAAAACTAAGTTACACTTTTTAGTGCTGTGTACTCGAGCGTGAATCTCGACGGCAATGTCAGGTGTAATCATGGACGTAGGGGATCTAAGTTCGTGGTGTAATGTATTAACTTCCCGTTTTTTACAAATCAATGATTTTTTTTTTTTGTTTTCACACAAATGGATATTAATCATCCTAACATATTAAAGTGTAAAAGAATTGTAATGGCAACTAACGTCTTTTAAATTGATAAGTCTAACTCGTCGATCACTCTGGCACTGACAGGGCGATGACTCCACAAAGCTCACCGCCATGCTGTTTATCGTATCCGCGGACCTAATATTTATTTTCCAAATTACAAACCTTATTTTGTTTCTAAATTAAATCAATAGTGAATCAAAAGTTTATTAATTAAAACAAATTTTTACATTCTTCTGAAAATAAAACCCGTTTTGTTGAATCTCTGCAAATAATGATCGACCGAGATTTTATGCGAGACGTAAACTTCGAAGTGTTACCAGAGAGCTTAGATTTGGCTGCCTTGCCGTGATATAGCCTTAGTTGCTGGCTCGGTTTAAAAACCAATCTTACACCCATCTCCGCGACAACCATCAGGTACCAAACACTTATATTTTCTCATCAGTGTACCACTCGGCCACAAACACCAAAAAAGACGACAGATGCCAATCAATATAACAGCACTACTTCTGTTGTAGGCCTTTCACATAATTAACAGTGTTATATTCCAAAAAAGAGAAACAAAAAAGAATTGTTGTCCCACGACTTAAAATAAGTAGTTTTACAAAACTTAAGTATTCTTCTGTCTGTGTTAATGTATGGATGTTGTTGACAACATTTGATCTGCATGGTGTATCTGAAATTGTTCAAGTACCACACAGTTCATGAAGAAAATATATAAACAAAACAAGTAAAGTGTAACAGCATGGCATGATTTTATTTTTGAAAAATCTCCTTGAGACTGGACAATGTATAGTTTGCAGCTGAGTATATTGCCACCTGTGGGAAAACTTAAATTTTCACATCTGAGAACAACTAAAGATACAACAGTTTTAAAACTCAGCAATCAGCAAGGCAATAAAAAACAAAACCAGTAGTACTCGATCTGACACACACACACACAGATAAGATTTTTAAAATTTCAGGATAGAAAAATAAATGCAAAAAGCAATAAAATTCAAAACAAGTGACTGTTAACATAGCAGGATGATTATCATTTCATGCATTCTTAGTGACACAATGAACAGGAGCAAATAGTGAGTAGCACAGTGAAGCAGCGCCATACTGGCCTGTCATGCAGCCAAAGTGTGCAAGAAGACTGTCACTCACATATTTAATACATTTGAAACTGTGACAAAAGTTTGTGGCATACAGTAAGACTTATTTTGTTTACATCTTAATTTTTTTCCTGGTTCAACCTGAAACTACATCAATGGTTGAATACAGGTTTAAGGAGAAAAATATGAAAACACTGGCCTTCTATGTGTTGTTGTTTATATGTTTTTATGTACTTCTATGCTTGAATTGCGTCTTCGCTGACGAAAAAAGAAAAAACGGTTGAAGTCAATTCTATTCAGATATGGAGTTACATTCAGGGTGCAAAGGTCAGACTTTTGTCAAAGTGTCACATAATTGCCTGGCTTAGTGCGACTACAGGCTACTGGGACTGTCATTAACAGTGCACAAGAACATTATTCAGGGTAAACAATAAAAAGTGACCTTGTGTCGAACTATAAATTCAAGTATTCTTTTGTTAACTATCAGCCTGAGAAAAGAAACTTTCTTTTAGGACTGTGTTTAGAATAAAGTATATTAATAAGTAATAATAACATATAGTTAAAAGGATTGACTGACGTATGTATTCTGAGATATCATTTTCTACATTTATGGTGTAATTTTTATTAGTTACTGCAACAAAATATTTGTTAATATAATTAAATTTATACAGGCCTATATGTATAAGAGGTTATAAGAGTTATAGTTGCTTTGCAAATGTCCAGGATAGCGTCTTTGGCATTTATAACTGGACTACTTGCAGACGATTTTTCCAGTTAACTAATAAAACAATGCTGGTGTATACAAAGCTTCCTGTCTAGCCACAGTTCGGCTTCACTTCTAGAACGAGGCTGCTGTATACAAAGCTTCCGGTTTAGTCACCTTCATTTAGGCTCGCCCGATACTAACAGCGGAGAACTTCCGCAAGAGGCTTAGAGTTGGTCTCGGCAGACAGACACCAGTCCACCTCTACACGACCGTTGTTCAGTCAAGGTGGCGAACGACCACTGAGGCCATGTTGAAACACGGAAAACCAACACGAAATTTTTTTAACAGATTCTAACTCGGTAAACAGGCCGCAAACGAAAGCTAAACAGGTTTTTCAAATCATTTGCGGAAAGTTAGCAGTGTAGGACGGTCACACAGGAAAAAACAGGGCTTTTTCGGAAAAATGTCGTGTTTCTCGTGTGTCCACACCTTTAATTCCAATACAGTGGAACCTCGGTTAGCGAACGCCTCGGATAGCGAATATTTCGGTTAACGAACAAAAATTTCGTTAAAAATTTGTCTCGGATAGCGAACAAAATTTCGGATAACGAACAGCCACGTGAACCACACGTGACCGACCAGCATGCAATCACTCGCGCTCGAGACACAGTTACGATCGGTCGTTCCTTATCTATGCGCATTCTTCTTATTTAGTGATTTTTGTGCTTTATTTTAATAAGATAATCCTCAATAGTAGCTCCAAAGAAGATTAAGAGCAATTAATAGTAGTGAGGTAATGACAAGGAAGCGGCCAACAAATGAATTGAAAAAAGAAATGATTTCAAAGTATGAAGGTGGCATGCGTCTGTCGGATATGTGATGTCGTATTACCGAAGAGTTTTACAAAAAAAAAAGCAGAAGGAACAGACACTGGACAAGTTTTTTCCTTTAACATCAAAGCTACAGAAAAGGGAAGTCTCCCCGATTTTACAATGTCACGTGTGCTCGTGGAGGGAGAATCCAATCAGTAATTCCACCCTTCCTCCCCACACCTCCATCCACCTACGCCGTCAAAACGGCAAGTTTTCTGATGTTTAAATGCTTTCGTTAATGTGTTTATGTTTATTTAACTCCATTTATATTGCATTATAACTGTTCTCATTAAAACAAATACCTATATACTAATATAGCCTGTAACTTTCAAATATTAGCGAGTCAACAGGGGCTGGGAACCAATTAAATCTATTTCCTTTATTTCTTATGGAAAAAATTGTTTCGGATAACGAACATTTCGGATAACGAACAGCTCTCCAGAACGGATTAAGTTCGTTAACCGAGGTTCCACTGTACTATGGTCGTTTGCTGGTACTTTCTTTTTGACCGGGAAGCAGCAAATCACACAAACAACACAAATCTCCTTATTACAAAGCTACCTTCAACACTCGAGAATATGCTACTTACACGAAATGATGATAAAGATGAGTTGTCTTGCCATCTCAACTTCTCAAGACTTCGATAAACAAAGAGGGGTAAAGGTTGCTATAATCACAAGTGTGTGTCTACCGAGTTCACGTCTGACTGGAGCAAGCTACACATAACAAATAAGCTATATCCTGGTTCAGCGACATTTAATAATAACAGGATTTTATGGTAGGCTACTGCAAACAATAGCGTGTCATTGAGTGAGATCTTAATAAATACAGTAGCCAGGCAACCGTGTTGGGGCTTTCCAAGTGGGACCGAGGTAAAGGTAAGGTAAAAGGTCAGTCATCTCCCAGCCTATTTAAGTCGTTAGGAAGTGATGTGTTTGATACCTAACTCTTCTCTGGGCCAGTTTAAAGTGAGGGCAGTGCCCATCTCCTCAACCGTGTCATGGGAGAGGATAGTCTAACCCGGGTAGAGATACCGCCCTACCTCCACATAAAATTAAACATCTGAGGCTAATTAGAAGTCTAATTATACCCATACGCATACATTTACAGAACATATTCAATATATGCATGATTACATGACCTGTAATGAGACAACACACATGCGCTACACATCGAAATAAAAATTATTTTCATCCAGAAATATGCTGCCTCCCCACCCTACAGACCTACAACAGCTGCACACTTTTAATTAAATGTTTGTTTGATCAGCGACTTAGCTGTTTGTACATAAAATCAACAAGAACAATATTGGCACAAGAAGACATTGGTAGAATTTCCAGTCTTTAAGAAAGGCTTAAACTAAAACTATAGAGCTTTGTCTTGCCCTGCGACATTGGCATAGGGAGTGGCTTCGTGTTACATGGCATTGTACAGTCCGCACACTACCAGCGCAGTCAGGATGAGCAGTGACATTCCATGTAGCATTGTAGCAGCACTGTCAATGAACTTATTTGTTTCTGGATCGCAGACTGGAGTCTTCACGGTGACTGGACTGCAGGCAGGTGGTTTCTGGTAAAGCTTGAAAGTCTCGACGTACACCTTCGTCGTGGGACATCCACAGGTGGGCAGGACTTCACTGAAGCACTCCATGTAGCCGGCGTAGGCGCTGTGGAAGCACGAGGGGAAAGGTACACGTGACAAACATAGTGAGGAGTAAAGGACACGCTAAGGATGCGCTAAATTTCTCTTAGCTTCGATTAAACGGTACATCTTTAGGTCTTTTGTCACAAGAGCTCTTTCGCTCCCAAAAACAATGTGATTTTAATCGCGGCACAGGGAATAGATTTTGTTTTATCCCATTTATTATGTCCTGAGTACAAAAGCAATGGCCACCATGGCAGAAAGGCGTTTTGTGCTAAGGTATATGACTGTCAAAGTTCAACAAACTCTTTTTTAAGAGAAGTAAGAACAATATCCGGAGAAAATCACATAAAATTTGCAACATTCAGAGCTTTCATGAGATTCCTCAGAGCTTTAAGTGATTTTGATAACTCCGGAAAATGTGCTTGCCTCTTTCATACTTACTAGCAAACTGAATCAGTAGTAATTGAAACATTTTTTGGATAGCTGACTCCTTTTTGGTAGAAACAGTCAGATAGGCGAACGCCAAGTGCCTCAACACACTTAAAATTGATCACTAAAAAAAAAAAAAAACGAAACAGTAGCATGGAGCTATTTTCAAATGATTACGTCCATAAACATTGCCTTCATTTTCAACAATTAAATATATCTTGGAAAACTTTCCCACCCCTACCCTACACCGATACACATTGTTGTTAATAGTTGTGATTATAGTCACTTGACTAGTCCACCTGCTTGTCTTCCTCTTTGGATATATGACACTCTCAATCTTTACTGTTCGTTCCCTGATTCCTTTTTATTTTCTATGTTTGCCTTTTATCAACTTTTAACTAACATACTTGTTTCCTCATTTTCCTACTTGTCTTATTGTAAATTGAACGCCAAAACCTGCACTGTTATGATAAGACCCAAAGTGTCGATAATAAAATTTGATAATCTTCAAACACCCATTAGTCACAATAAGTAGTCATCGATTTAATAATCTTCAAATACTCTTTAATTATAATAAGTACGCATTCATTTGATATTCTTCAAACACTCATTAGCCAAATTTGTTTTACATTATAAATCTTTGTAAACATGTCTATGATCCCTTCCTACGAAACGAAAAGATTGATTCAGAGGGTATTCTTATGTTCATGGTTAGCATGGTAGCACCATCTTCTTTCTAAATAGGTAAACTGGAAATGTTGTTACCATTGATATTGTCACAAATCGATTTTACGGTCAATTTTTGATTTTCGGCAGATGGAATGTAGTCTCTGTACTCTGCTGGCAGACATTGTATGCTGACCTGTGTGACACACATCATGGCCCTCTGGAAGCGGCTCTGATCACTGTACATCAAAGACATAGGTCAATGCAGAAATACCTGTCAGGCTTGTTTTATGAGGGTTTATTCTAATCGTGTATATTCTCTCGTGTTTATTATCACTTTATTAAAAACCTCTTTGTCTTAAAATATAAGATCAATTAGTGTAAGCACAATAATATGCGAGTGAGATAAATATTATCAAAATCAGAAATCAAAATTTGATGATTTTCATAATTCTAGTGAATTCAGTTGGGGAAATGGCATGCTTAGGACAGAAGTGTCCCTTGTGCTCACTATGAATTTCACTAGATGTTTCGATTCTTGAACGATATTGTTACTGCTCCATATTTGCACAATATTCACACACACACACACACACTTCCCTTTAAACAAGATGAGCATTTTAGACCTTAACCTTTTTACATTAATAAAATTGTTACATTAATTTCTGTTTTTGAGGTCTTTAATGTAATGGGGCGCAGCTTATAAATAAAGTAAAATACTTTTTTTCTAGATTAATCCATTCGCATGTGATCAATGATCATTTCACATTGCTTGACTGCGCGAATGCTGTACACGTGATGCAAATATTTAGTTTTCATTCATTTTCTTCACCTGCATATCTTCTGCAGCCCATCGATGTCAAGGGTAGGAGACTGAATGACACTTTGCTTGGACTGACTTTGACCACTCGCGGTAAACTTCGGTGAAGGCCTTCGCGAGTGAAACACTCCTCTTGGCCCTGATGAACACTGGAGTGATTGGAACAGTTCACGACAGGCAGTGAAGTGAGCGCTGTGAACACCATTACAACACTGGATGACACAAGAGTTCTAGACGAAACCCCTTACGAAATATCCGAAATATCCAAAATATGCAAAATAGCTAATAAAGGGGGTAAAACTGTAAGCTTACTTGACCGGTGTTTCACTTTTAGTTATAGTATGTTTTAACTTTATAATGAGTTAAAGTATGCTTCAATAAGTTACTTTAGTAATGTCTGAGAATTATCTTTGATGTGTTTTTTTAGGTTATATTAAGAGACGATATCTGCAACTTCTCAATGTCCGCCTTTTCAATTGGGCGTCACTCATATACTGGATATGAATTCGTTTTTTTCTATGTACCCTTAGGCAGACGGAAAGTAAAATAAAGTGACCAATTTACATAGGATAGATAATAATTTTAATTATAAATAATGTTGTATACATATATGAATAAATGATTTATAATTTTAGGATTGCTTTAAAACAATTTCTTACAGTTTGGTTTGTTGTCAAAGGGCGAGCAAGCAGGTGGTCTAAAATATTTGTCGATAATGTCTAGAACTGCCTGAAGGGTCTCGCTAGAACAGACTTCAAGCTTCTCTTGTGCACACTCATAGGCAATCTGTAAAGAGCTGTGAAACAAGATAATGAACTTAAAAAGACAACAGAAATATTTGTTGAGTCTCAGTGGATGAAAGGGGTATTTACACCCAAGTTTTATCAGATAAAGTGACCTAGCAGCTATCAATCCCGTTTTATCAAAGAAAGTGATCTTGCAGCCTTCAAGCCCGTTTTTTTTCTGCTTCGTCACCTATTCATCTTTACTACATGCTTAGCTTCTGTGACTTTCTCAAAGGTCCTCATGAAAAAAGAAACCGTGCCGTGAAGAAGACCAAGAGCAGTGACAAGTAATAACAGAAATTAATTACAGTTTGACATCTTCCTTTAAAATAGTAAAGGTTTTTGCACTTCTTTCAGTCTTGATTCCTCTATGCATGCTATAGATGGAGTCGCATTTATTTATCACATAAACTACATTCGATTTATCACTTAATTGGTTGTCAAGTTAATCGGGACTTCTGTACTTTTCTGGCTAGTGAATCGCAATCCATCTGTCTGGACTGAATGTGACGATTTTAAAGCTTAATAAAGCAGGATACTTATGTCACAACTGTATCAAGTTTTTCTAATTCATAAAGTACAATTTAGTACTATTTAATAATCATTATTTTATAGTCACAAAAATAAATCCCTTTCTTCATTACAGATGTAGAACGTGTCATTTTAACGAATGCAATATCAAAAGTCACCTTTTTATCTTCAGACTTTTCTTACCTGCACACGATGTTTTGACTATCAGCATCATAGTTTCTTTGGCTCTGCTTCTTTGTTTCGGCGCACTTTTTCATTCCTTTATCAGCCTTGTGCAGGCAACTGTCTTCAAGAGCTGGTACAAAAAGCGAAATAATGAAATAATCACGAACACTTGGAAACTTTAGTAAACCATTCAAAATATCTTCGAAATCAATTTTTTGGTTTTATCAAGTTAAAGCTCTCTGGAAATGCATCTCTCACGACTGTATCAGGCGCGTTGTTATTTGTGTACTTCGTCTGTGTTTGACTGTCTAACATCAAGTCGTATTTGATAAATTAAGTTTCAATCAAATGAACCTAGTTTTAAAAAGAAAAAAACAACACCCTAGAGCTCTTCACATTTTTGGCGGACGGGTCCAAAGGCGTCCGCTGACCGCACCTTGCCCATCCCTGTTGTAGAGGATGCAGATTGATATGTTAATGTATTGTAAGCTTTTATGCATGTGAATATTTCTGAGCAAATCGCTATCTATTTAATTGTTATACAGTGATACCTCGGTTCTCGAACGCCTTGACTTTCGACCAAATCGGTATTCGACCAGGAAATTCGAGAAAATTTTGTCTTGAAATTCGAACAAATATTTGGAACTCGAACATCCGAACGTCCGAGATGAGCCGAGTTGAGCCGAATGGCGTTCATTCAGCCCAGCGCGCCTTGCTTGCGTCATCAGTGACAATAACCATCCCCCTTCCCTCCTCCCTCCACATTCATTCCCTCCTGCCATAAAGTTTGGTACAGGTACACTAAATGAAACACAATTTATACTGTACTGTACTGTACAGTACATTTTATATTTTTGTTTTTTTGTTTTAATAAATACACTTTTATTTCTTATTTCTTGTTGAGACTCATGTTTTTCTACATATTATATACAAATTAGGCCAGTAAATAGGCATTTTCTGGGGCTTGGAACGAATTAATCCAGTTTCCATTATTTCCTTTGGGTTTCATTGCTTCGGTTCTCGAACAATTTGGTTCTCGACCGTCCTCCCGGAACGAATTATGTTCGAGAACCGAGGTATAACTGTACTATATACGGATGTCCTTTGCTTTTTTTTTTTAATTCTTTCTCTCTTTAGCTGGAAGATGTCTGTTAATGTTGTATTGTAATATTAAAAATTTTGTTTTCGTTTTGCACATGTTTAAATGTTACATTTAAATTTCTTATCATTTAATTCTAATCATCAATGGACTTCGATTTATTCCGCAAAACAATATCGCCCATCACTTCTTGTCTTGTTTAAAGTAATCGCCCTTGGATTAACAAGGTTATCTACCAACCGACGAGATTCTTATCTAGAGTACTTCCCCTTGATTCCAAACCATGGCTTTTTCCGTCACTGCCTTATCTTATCCCTTTGGCTCCTGGTGAATGTGTGTCTTGAGGACATTAATACTTACCTTTCACATGCTGGCACACGTAGTCAGTGCCTTCAACCAGGCTGGAATCATCTGGCAAGATGCTTGTACTCTCATCCACGCTCTTTAAACACTGTTTTCTGATGCCAAAAGCGCAAATAATGGCTTGTTTGTATTTGTCCTTGTTTCTGGACACAGAGCGGCGAAATATTGAGAGATTTTAACGTTCACTAATAACTGTTGGAAAAAAAAGAAAACAAATTACATAGTCTTTGATCGTCAGGTGTAAGACATTGCATTCTCACACACTGCATGCCACAGATTCCAACGGTGAAAACCAGACCTGTCTAATACTGAGGCACTCGCTCAGGAGCTACAGATTTACAGCTGCCTCGGACACCACAAAAAAACTGGTCAAAGGGAAAACACAAAAAGATATGGTCAGACGGCAAGAAAGATTAAGCACCAAACTCTAATGAAAAGTCTCTGAGTTTCATATCTCTTTCAGCATCATGATGCTAGGTCTGTAGAATATTGAAAAACTGACTAAAGTTTTGTATTTTCCAAATGTGGTGTATGTGACGATGTCTGAGAATAGACTGAAAAATACTGACAAGGACAACAGTAATTAAAAAAATATCGCGATTCATGCTGCTACTGAAAAAAAACTAGGCATTTGAGGTCGAAATTCCACTGAAGAGGAACTTGGGATATGAAGTGTGATGAAAAGTTAGTTTGAAGGCAAAGGTTAACCTGCCAAAGAACATAAACAGAAAAGAAAAACGCAAGCAAAATGACTGAGGAAAGTTAATTGTCCCTAAGGCCAAAACTGTCAGAGTACTGCCCCTGCACGTTGCACGGTTACTGCTCCTAGTTAGACAAAGCTGCACATATTCGATCTTCACAAATACGACTCCTGTTTAATGCAGTTCACGGTTTACTAAGCAGTAGTAAAGACAAAGGATGCTTCTGACATGATATTTGGATAAGTGTTGAATTTCCAGTGGCTAGCTGACCCACAATAAGTTCTTGCAGCACATCCTCGGATGTTTCGCCATGTTCTAAATGTTTATCGTTGATGAAACCCATCTTTCACTTTTGGCTTCCCCACGTAAATTTTCAGCTTAAGACTTTCATGATAATATAAATCATCAACACCAACCTGCAGGCGGTTGTTAAATTCAACGGAACGATTATTCCGACTTCGCTTATTTTCTTAGAATCCATTTCAAGCCCCTCGTTTGAGAAGCATTTCCGTTGGGCTTTTATTGTTGATGGTCTGTTCCCGCAGTCAAGAGCTTGCACATGAAGAAAGAAGAAAACTGCATCTGCAAAAATGGGGTTTTTTTAACTTTAAAGGATGTGAGCACCAACACTTTAAATATGTTCTTCGGAAACAGCTGCATGGTTTATATGACGATGAAGATTGGTCAGTCAGGAAAATGCAAGTGATTGCGGTGAAGTTGTAATTCTCATTCAACTCATTCAACTCCCTCTTGCCATCACGCACTCAGTCCAAACCTACAAGCTCCAGTAATTACTTTAAACAATTCTTACTTCTTAAAAAGAAACTGTTGGAACTCTCTCTTAATTAAAATGGCGATTGCATTAGGTTCTAGTTACGTAACTGCGTTTTTTTTTTTTTTTTTTTTTTTTGAAACGCAGGCTCCTAAGACTGTCTTCAATTACGTATCTACCAAAATTAGGTTAATCAAAATAATTTTGACTAATCTAAGTTATGCTAGATGTCCTACATTACTCGCCATATAAAGGGCCATCAAAATTGTTTCATTTATATTTCTCATCTCAAGGAATGGCAGGGTTGAATTACACTGATAACACAATGAATCTCTGACTGCTTGCCGACTCCAAGGAAAGGTGGTACCCACACATATATCTCCAACACGATTTACTGCTACACCACTTGCCGGTTAAAAAAAAATAACAACAACAAACTCTGTGACAATGATGATTCCTACAGATATTTCAACACAAAGCTTGCTCTCTCGCTGCTTTCATATCTCCCCCTGACCGACCAAAACAACTGTATACCTTCTGACAACGATACTTCATTAATTCTGTTGACTTATTACTAAAAGTTCAAATTAAGCAGCCCAGCACTAACCTTGACCTAAATATCTAGCCTTTGAACACTGAAAAATCAAGTGCAATATGGCTGGGAAGCAAAGTAAATTCAACAGCTAAGTATTTACCCCATTTACAGATGCAGTGGAACCCAGGAGAGTTCAAAATGCTGGTATTTGGTTTACTAATTAACTAAAAGCATGTATAAGTTAAATTATGATCGTAAGCTAGCCGAAATTAGAACATTTGTACAAGATTTGGCTGAAAAGACAGTTAATCCATTAGGAAGAGTAGCAATATCAAGTCTTAATCTTGTCAAAGTTAACACACTTGTGGTTATGCTGCCAAATCCCCCAGATCATATGTTAAACAACATTCAAAATCTATATTTTCAGTTTGTGTGGGGTGGAAACAAAGGATAAAATTAGCAGAGAAAGTGTCTATTAAAAAAGTAATAAGGGGGGGATTGACATACCTGAATGTAGAACTTATATGAATGCCTTAAAAACTAACATGGTTGCGGAACATAAAGAAAACCAGTCATAGCTGGAAAATGATTATTATGTCCTCACATAAAATGTTAAATTACCTAGACAAACTTGGCCCAGCAGTTGGCTCTTTTGTAACTGTAAATGTTTCTGGAAGGATGTTTTAAAAGCGTACGAGATATTTGGAGAAAGTGTTTGTGTGTAAACATATTGAAGAGATATATTCAGAGCCTATTTTTTGTAACAATAAATTAAGATTGGGAATAAACCATTTCTTATAGAAGTTGGGTAGACTAAAGGGAATATATTTAATTAAACACTTGCTGGATGAAAGAGAAATTTTCTATCATGTCAAGATGTTAAAAGGATTATATGATGTAAACATTATTTTGTCTCTCTAAATGGTTGCATAGATGCCTAAGGAATATATCATCAAGACAGAGAGAATGCAACTGATCCATCACCGCTTGCCTATGATACAAATACAAAACTCTTAGTGTAATTCAATCTGTACAGAAAGGTGCAAGACTGTACTATGATAAACATGGTAACTAAATACACATGTGCCTAACTGTTGCTCAAAATGGATACAAGACTAAATAGAAATGTAGATTGGCACATTATCTTCAGGAAAGTAGCCAAGATTAAGATATTAAGTTAAAATGGCTCCAAATCAGAGTCTTGCATAGAATATTGGGGCAAAAATAGCTTTATTTAATATGGGTCTAGAAATTGATGATTTTTGTAACTATTGTAGATGTGAAAAAGAAAACATTCAACATATTTTTTGGAAATGTAAATGTGTTCAAGATTTTGGAAAATTTTCAAAATTATGTGTCAAACAAATGTGGGATTATGAACAAGGATGATATTTAAGTGAAACCTGGTTTTATTTGGATGCAGTAATAACTTTGAGACAGATGATGTACTGGATTTAAATCTTATTACTTGCTAAATTATACATATATTGCAGATTCAAAAAAACCACACCTCAGTTGCAACATTCATTCAGATACTGCAATATAGATATAAAATTGAAATTTTTTAATGCACGCCTGGAAATGAAAGAAGAAAAAGTTGTACAACTTTGGCTACCTTATATGCACTTGTTGACCAAAAACTTAAGCAGTGACTAGACTTTCATACATGTTGATATACACCCTTATATGTCTTTTATATTGTTATATATGGTATAGTGCAATGGAGTGAAATGGCTAAACATAGAAATGCATATGATTAATAGGTAAATGAGGAATAAATGTTTATATAGTGTTAAAAAGAAAGCTAGTTTAATTGTTAGATACTAGATAGTATATTGAAATTACTTTAAATCAGAGTCCTGCACAAAAATGTGGGGCAAAATGTCTGGCACTATTTAATGTTTGTGATATGTTATGTATGCTTGTTATATTCAAGGAATATGATTTGGATGATTTTGTCATGTAATGTAATGTGTTAATGGAAAATAAATGTTAAAAAAAAAAAAAAAAAAAAAGAATATAAGTGATAAAAAAAAAAAAAAAATATTAGCCTTATTTTCAGACCAGAAACTTTTTCCACCTTCCTACCCTCCCGCGCAGCTCGAGCGCCCCGGTGGTCGCAACAGTTAGGCGCTGCTCACCAAGACAGTGGAGGTTGGCGTCCTAGTGATTCAGGTTCAGTTCAACTCCGTCACGATATTCTTTCTGCGTGTGGAATCTGTTTACAGGAGTGGATGCCTTGCCGTGATGTAGCCTTACGTGCTGGCTCGGCGTAAAAAAAGAAAAAAAATCCCCATCCGCACCTCCCATCCAACTCGCCACTTGGCTTTCCTCCTTGTGTGGCTGTTGTCTCTACATCTCCTCTTTGCTTCTGTCTTTTCTCGTATGCTTTTCTAATGTCTGGATTCTTAAGCATATATTCTGGATTCTCATGGATATATATTCTGTTATATATGTTCATAAACACGTACATTTGTGTGTGTGGGTGAAATGTGTTGAGGAAGTGCAGGTGGGTTCTAGATTGAAATGCCAGTGCTGGCTCTGGCGAACCTCGACACAACACATTCTCTGTCCTCCGACTAACTGCGCTTCCACTTCTGCGCTGTCTCCTCAAATTCTTCCCCTCGCTCTTCGTCCCCCTCCCATTCCAACCACATCCTGTCGCTAGTCGACCCCCTTCCGCTCTCCCTCTGTCACTGGGCTGTCACCCGTCCAGCGACCACCCCCCATCGCCAGCCTCCACCCTCCCTGTGTGCGTGTATGTGCCTGCTGTCTTCCAGCCTACTTGCATGCTATGTCCCATACTACCATATGTACACTCTCTATTCCTGTCACCAGAACAACCACATATGGTCCCCGGATTTTTAGTTACTGTGATGCAAAACAGTAGAACTCTCTTCGCTTCCATATCTGCCATCTACCTACCATCGCTTGCCATAAAACCACATTTGTTTCACGAGCATTAATTCTTACATTAATCAACATGGAGAGATGCTTGTAATGTTTCACACTTTGAGTTTGTTGAAGCACTTGCGGTTGCAAACATCCCTTTGTATGAGCTAGATCATCCGAGGTTGCGTAAACACTTGCAACGGAATGTGCCAAACATTGGAGGTCTGCCACATACACAGTCACATCAACTACGGGATCGTTATCTGCCAAAAATTGTCGACCTTCTAGAAGACGACTTGGAACAGCCACGTCAGTCATTTACCGACGCAAACCTAGCATGCATTTACAGCAAAACAGTAGTGAAATTCCATCAGACTTTGTAGCCTCAAAGTCAGGTTATGTTCTTCATGGAACATGCCGTGTTTTTACCGTTGTGGGTTTGGATTTTTTGGTTTTTGTTTGTTATTGGTTGTTTTTTGTTTTTTGTTGTTGTTGTGTTTTTGGTTTGTTTGTTTTTGGTTTTTTTTTTTGTTTTGTTTTGTTTTTTTTTGATAAGTCAATTAAATTCACCGTGTTTTAATATTAATATCTAATTTTTTTTTCTAAAACAGGTTCAGAAAGAAAGATCGAGAGTAACAACATGTAATGCTAGACAAACGTACTATATATACATATGTCACACACTTTGAAAAAGTTATTAGCTTATAACGAAGTGTATACATAATACACTGAACAAATTGTACTCACAGGAAACGATAGCCAAGAAGACGAGTTTCTCCATATTCACTCCTCAAAGCTCCAGTAAACAAAGCGGGGAGTCTAGACGGTAAACAACATGGAACTAACACAGCAAAACTTTGCGACGCAAAAGTCGTAATGCTTCGCATAATGCGAGTGTTGTAGCAAGTCAGAATAGACGCAGAAGATGCTAGTCGAGCCACAGCTGTTGAACGAGTAATAGAATTTTTTTTAAAGATAGCTGGAAGAGAAAAGGGGAGAGGGGAAATCGGTGTTTTACGCCGTGCCAGCAACTGAGGCTATATACAGCCAGCCCCGTAAACAATCCCACCTGCAGAGAAAGAACAGCGTGCCCGAGACGAGAAATGAACTCTGGGCAGCCAACCTTCACTGTATTGGGGACAGGCGCTAACCGTTGCGCCACCGGACCGCTGAGAAAAGGGAAAGTTTTGTCTTCCTAGAAAGGCGCAGCTTAAGGGCAGATTGAGAGATGAGCCATGGAGTCTATGGCTAATGCCATAAAGTAATGGGCCTGGAAGATACCATATAGTATTTGGAGTATTTGGCCCTATCAATGGGCTAGGAGTCACTTATCTCAGTAGTGGGGACTTGCTAACCAAAAGTAGCAAGACAATAAAAAAAAAGTTGTGGTCTGCCGTCCCCAAGAGGCAGCGCCAGTGTACATGATGCCTGGTCCACTAGAAATGGCGTCTACGAAAGAAGAAAGTGCTGTTGCTCGTCTCCAAGAAGCAGCACCGATTGGTTTTGCAACGTCTGTCTCCGAGTGTAGGCGTCTATGGTTTGAGGTACTTTTTTGTGTGAAAGATGTATATAATTTGGATTCCTGGAACAGCAGTCATCATTGACTGTTTCATAAAGCACACACTGGAACATCAATACTCAGTGACTGAAATTAAGGGTATCATCAGAATAAGTATTAGTGTTTGGAGTGTTAACAGTGACTGTATGTTGAACTTTGAGCCCCAGTATTCTTAATTGTGACTTTCAAACTAAGAAAGAAATTTTCTTTTAGGACTACGTGCGCAATAAGTCATCAGGTAATAATAAGAAGTAACGGATGTACAGTGAGAAATTGTGTATTTTTATTACTGTACCTTATTTTGTTACTATAATTAAATGTAGACAGGGCCTGCAAAGAGGCAGATTTAGTTGTCTTGTTTGTAATGAAAAAGAACACACAAGTCTAGGCAACTACTATGAATTGAGAAACCCCCCCCCCCCCCCCCTCTGTGACATGTTGTCAGTGGGTAACACTTTAACTTTAGGCATATTATAGTATCTATTCCTACATCAACGCTGCAGATGGATGGCTGAACAACAGAGTTTAAATCCATTCCAAAACCCAGGTCTATGAAGCAGTCCCAGCTATGCTATTTGTATTGACTGTGAGTCCCAGAAATTGAAGGGGTAGGGGGTGATAAATTGTGTTTTATGCCAATCCAGCAACTAAGGCTATATCATAGCAAGGCAGCCAGTCCTGTAAACAGATGGCACATGCAGAGAAAGAACAGCATGCCCGAGACGAGAGCTGAACCGAGGATGGCCAAACCTGCTGCATTGGTGACAGGTGCTAAACAGTGCACCACCGGACTGCCATCCACGAAGTTGAAAGTTGTATCCAATTGACTGTATTTTAATGGCACGCATAATTATGTTTATGCCAATATTGTGTCAAGGACAGACGAAGTAGGATTAGAACGTTTACATACATGTACACATTTATGCACAAATTATATACATGCACATATCACATGCACACACACCAGGATAATATAATTTCCATTAACAGCAAATGTCTTCTTTATTTAGGTTACGTTTCAGTACAAAAGCCAAGAAAGATTATAACTTTTCAACAAAAATATCGCGTGAGGAGCTTCAGGATCTGTGGTTCATTCCATGTCTTGAAACCAGTAGAATTTTTATATTTGGCTCTGCTCAAAAAAGCGTATTTACCTGATAGATATCTTTTGCACTACCTGTTAATTCTGATAATGGTATAGAATGTCAATTGCAGAGGTAATGTTGATTTCTTCTTCCCTCAAAACGTCAGATGAGAAATCCTCACAGAGTCCTATTTTCCATTAACACTGATGATGCCACAAATGCGAACGAAAAATGTGCTCATCATACATAAAGCATAGCTTTGGCATGCTGTAAAAGACAGTAAGTAGCTATACCACAAAAATGATGCAAATCCTGATGCAGATATCATTCCATATGTACAAGTAGTTGGTAAGGGGAAGTTGTATCCTACTTGTTACTACAGTCTGATAAATTTTTAGCCTGGATAAACTTTTGCATGGACAATATATAGCGAAAAGTATAGATATTTCTAAAAAAAACTTTACACTGTTGCATAATTGCACAGTCTCTCTGTCACAAGTTTGTGATCAGTGCATCCTGTTTGTCAGTTTTAAAGGATGAGAAACACTCTTGAAATCTGCACGATTTTGACAGTTCCTTTGGCTATGGGTTAGCGCTCTGAAGCAGAGTAGGACCCTTAACCATGTACCGCATTTTTTCAGTTCACATGCAGCACAGAATTGCTTTCGGTTTAATGTCAGTGTTCCT
Organism: Pomacea canaliculata; assembly: GCF_003073045.1. NCBI lineage: Eukaryota > Metazoa > Mollusca > Gastropoda > Architaenioglossa > Ampullariidae > Pomacea > Pomacea canaliculata. The sequence continues at coordinate 37,313,294 of NC_037590.1, read as the reverse complement.
GCACCAGTCTGCATGGCATATGCCTGATCGGTGTGAAAAACTGTTGATAGTGCCATCTGGAAAAAATGCGCAGTGTCGAGCGGCGATAGCAACAATCCATCTTCTGTTCAAGTGCCTAAAGTGCAATATTCATGATTAAGTCATGAATGTAGGTTTCCTCTTAATGAGTTCAATAAAAATGTAAAGCAGGGAATCTCAAAGGGATGTACACGAAAGACAAACTGTAAAATAAAATAAAGGATCACAAGCATCAGCAACAGATCACATCATGGCAATCATGAACAAAGCGCATGGAGATAAAGAACTGAGAAGCAGAAGAGTTTTATTAAGAAATAATTAGAATACACTGAAAACAAAATCTGCAGGTGGTTTATTATGTAAATGGGATGCAAACAAAAACATCTCTTCTTGAACTTAAGCCAATATCCAACTTAAACAATGTAAGCCTATTATTTAAACATTAAAGTTTTTATATGAGTTCCTCGAGGTTAGTCATCATCTTTAACAAATAAGTTTAAATTAACAGGGACATTACAATCCTGGTTAATACTTATGTGAAAATAATTTTTGTGTTCATGTGTTAATGGCAAGGAAAAGAATCACTCAATCACCGAACTGCTAGTACCGACGTATGCCAAAAAGTCAAAATCCACCACGTTTTTCAACTTACAAAGATCTTATTAGTTTACCTTATGATAGTGTCAATAATGACTACACGAATCAAACTACACCACATCCTCAAAAGAAAAAGAAAACAGGATCTTCTTATCGACAGGATTAAGGAGCTTATATCCGAGCGAAAAAAGGAAAATTTGGAAGGTCATAGACAAGAAGTTAAGCTATCCCTGAAAGCTCAATATAAATAATTACAGATATTTTCATTTTTAAAATTACGTCAATTCTCATCAACTTTTACTTTTGACTATTTGAGCAGAAAAAAAACACCCACCGAATTCATCAAGATAATAAAATTCTGTGGCAAAAACAATGACAGGGAAGATAACTCAAGAAACATCCATTAAGCAAAATTGTGTATCTTTGAACTAGAGTCAAAACTTCACTGAAAAAAGACTCACATATATTTCGGCCTCAATTGTATATATCTTTCCTATGATGTCCTATCAACGGAATTAAAGTACACTTTATATGTTTTCACGCTTCGTCTGAGCGTTAGACATGTAAAAGGTTAATTTATGTACTTCTAGCAATACATCAGCATGAAGATATCATAGAAGACCAGAGAAGCCGAGATGCACGACCACTCGCGATATTAAAGAAGCAATTAGGAGTCAACATTTACAAATCTCCTCGCGCTCATTTGTACTCCATAACCTCGTTTTAAATCAGTTTCCTGATACTGGGGTCTGTCAGTGAACTTTTGCGACATGCTTATTACTGTTAATTGCTGCGATGTACACTTAAGCTTGTTTGGTAATGAGGAAACTAAGGTTAAACTTTGCATATTTCCTAATCTGCCTCATCATTTCAGCTTTGTGGATTAGACTTTTAGCATGTAGTATGTAAAACCAAGTTACGCTTTTTAGTGATGTGTACTCGAGCATGAATCTCTACGGCAATGTCAGGTGTAATGTATTTACATCCCTTTTTTTACGAATCGATGAATTTTTTTGTTCTCACATAAATGTATAGTGATCATCATAACAGATTAAAGTTTAAAAGAATTTTAATGGCAACTAACGTCTTTCGATCACTCTGGCACTGACGGGGCGCAGAACACACGTATATCACCTCTGTGACTCCACAAAGCTCACCGCCATGTTGTTTATCGTATCCGCGGACCTAATATTTATTTTCAAAATTACAAACCTTATTTTGTTTCTAAATTAAATCAATAGTGTATCAAAAGTTAATTAATCAAAACAAATTTTTACATTCTTCGGAAAAATAAAACCCTGTTTTGTTAAATCTCTGCAAATAATGATCGACCGAGATTTTATGCGAGACGTAAACTTCGAAGTGTTACTGCTTGGTCACTGTTACACGGACTAATCATATGCGTGTGAAATGCCAGCAACAATTGTATGTACCGATATTTTGTGAATCGTGAATAATGTGTCAGTAACATGAGTCTCAGTGTTCAACCCTGTGATTAAATAACATTATTTTAATCCCAATATCTTGGCTTTGCTGATATTTCAACTTAGTTGTGTTTCAGTTTACAATATGAACGTTGTTGTGACCAGTTCTTGTGTTACTTTTGAGCGTATGCTATATATGGCTCCTTGTATATCGTCAAACGTAAGAATTTTTTTATTATTTTATGATCAGACATGATTACTCATTGTTTATATATAATTATATATTGTCTCACTTAGCTCGTCCGTGTTCAATCTCCCGACCATGGAACGAAAAGGATAGAAACTAAAGGAACCGATACGGTTGCAAATTTCTTAAACAAGGTTCGTTTTTATTTCGTTTAATAACAAGTAAAACGTTCTCTGTTAGAATGAGTATATATTATAAACTGAGTTTATCATGACTCCAAATTTGACAAAAAACGTGTTGCCAGGCATCAAGTTAATGTCCTTGATTCTTTGGATCAGACTATTGGGATTTATTGTTTACTAGCTGCCTGTATATAGTGAACATTTTATTTGGCATTGCTTTTCTGATGAGATTTATAGTGTGCTGTGAGGCATACATTCAAGCAGCAGAACATGGCAGTGAAAAATAGTAATTGAAAAGAATTGATTCCTTCTGATGCTATAAATAATACCAAATGTACTAACTCAATAAGGAAATAAACTGAGGTGTTTTACTGTTTATTTTAACTTTTTTAAAGTTGTGTTTTTACATATTCTTAATTATCTGGTGCATTTTGTTCTAATTAAAGTTTTTAAATCACATCATTCTTAGGAATCAGGATTATTAAAAAAATCTTTTTACAGGTACAGGCTGAATTTGGTTTAAAAGATACTGGGTGGAACCTTTACAAAAACCGTGACAAATCGGGGTTTATACGCAACAGCCGAGCAAAAAAAGTTGATGACTTTAAAATCAAGTATGTTTTTAAATACTTAAGTAAGAGTAAAGTTATTTATAGAACATTTATGTAATAAATATATACCTATATGTAAAGCAGTTTATACATCTTTACACACTTACATATTAATATACAAACAATTTTACAAGGAAGAAATTGTAGGTTTCTAGCTAAGGCAGGAAAGGGTATTCATTGACGTATGATTTTTCTTTTTTAGTCTGTGTGTACTGAGAATAGTATGCAGAAAAAGGTTTGGATTTTGCTTTTTGCGCATATGATTTATTTTTCCTTTTTCCAGTTTTTGTGGTAGCCAAGTACATTTTATGTTTGATTTCCCTGTCTATAGAGACTGCATCAAAAGTTTTATGGATCCGGTTTATCCCTATTTTTTTTTTAGATGTTATCAGTTATTATTTATGAAAGATTTCCATAGTCCCGCTGCAAGACACCCCTGCAAATTATTTCTTAGACATGGAGATATGCTGTACATGGTCTTGGAGGAGAGGATAAACACTGGTAGTGCAGCAGATGGAAACACCCCAGATGCTGCAGCCATTTCTTCAGTTGCTGTTGGTGTGAGTAATCTGTCAGCTGCAAGCAGCTCAGATGTATGTGTAGAGGACGAAGTGGATCAGATTCTGGGAAAGCAAGATGGGAAGATCTATCGAAGCAGAAATGATCAGTTGTAAGTATTACTGTGATAGAATTTGAAATATATAATTTTAAATTCTTATTTTCAATATTTGTAACAAAACCTGCCAAAAGAAAAGTTATACAAAAACAATGAAAGATGATTTTAAGGTGTGAAGTTACTTTGCTCAAGTTCAAGCTATGGATTTGTTCAGTTTTTCAGATAATTCTGGATGCAATCACTTGGTGATTAATCATTTAATAAATATCCTGACAAAGCCTCATATATCTTACGAATTAAAATTGAAAAAAAAAATTGAATTAATAGAAGAGCTTTCGACTTGTTTGTCATTTAGAAAACAGGATTTCTGGCTAGGGTTTCCCATTGCACAAAAAGCATGCATAAAATTTTTTACTGCCACTGATCAGTCAGACCTCAGAGACTGGGGGACTAAAAACCCCCAACAAGTTTGAGACTCTGATTCCGCCATAAATTTTAACTTTGGGGTATAAAAATTTCCTAGCATTTTATGTATGGGAAGGTTTGAGCATGGCAGGGCTTCCTGCTTTATGTGAAAACAAAACGCAGATATATATATATCTATTAGTGTTAAAAGGCGACAGACAAATTTCTGGCCCTAGTTTCAGCTTTATACCACAGACTAAATATTCAGCAAAAGAGTAAACTTTACATACTTCTTATGCTGACTACCTTTTTTCAAAATCATCCATTAAGTGTAAAGCAGCATGAAATGCATTTAGAAACTATTATGTTACAGTTTACTATTTATGCAGTCCTTAACCAGCATATGTAAAGAAGATATTTTTTGGAAACATAAATTAATTGTGAACTTGTTTTTCTCTCCAAGTTGCCGTCATGGTCCCCAAGGAAAGTGCCTTCATTGTGTTCCTTTGGAGGTAAATGATGTTAAGGTTTTTCTTCATGTTGATCATTCTTTGTTGGATACATTGTCAAGTAATTAACAAGTAATTAAACAACATTGCTTTGCCTTTGCTATTGGTATTTAAGTTACACATAATCTTTTTATGTGATGATTAAGAGTAACTGGACATGCTAATTCCATACTGACTTCCCATCTGTATCCGCCTGGTAGCTCAAAGAAAATTGTTGAACTATTGCCCTATTATTTTTTATGAGATTCTTGTCTATAGGTGCTTATTTATGTGGTTCAGCTTTGATAAGTTTATGTGACTTCTGAAGTACAGATTTTCAAAGCATTCATCTTGTCATAAAATTAACTTGTTATTATCAGTAGTTAACAAAGGCCAAATGCTGTCATAGGAATTTTATCAGTATGATTCCTTGAGAATTGGAATGGTTTTAAAAAACATCATTTTGTGATTAATGGTACCTTTTTCTTAATATATCTGCTTGAGTACATTTCATTGCATAATACTATTTTTATACTGACAGCCATACGATGAAGAGTTTCTTAGAGGTTGTGATCCTCCCATCAAATTTCTCTCGTTCCATTCCTACATTCGCAAATTGACTGGAGGCGTGGATAAGTGAGGTTTTTGCTTTCCTTTTCTTTTCATTCAATAAAATGCTTAGTAGAAGAGTGCAGCCAGATGGATATTTTTATACTAGTCACTAATGATTCACATGCAGTCAAATTTAGTAATGGCTCTTTAAAAAATGACCAGCTTTAAGTTGAATTTATCTGGGTAACAAAGTTACTTGATAATGTAAAAGCATATTTTAATGTTGCCATGTCAAATATAAACATTTATAATTTCTTTAATAGTTTAAAAGCTTTGGACAGGCTTCAGATATGTGCTGAAAATGTAAAGGGTTTGTTCTTTCATTATGCACTTATCTGATAGTGAACTAGGTTAAACAAACAGATTTTCTATGAACTATGTTTTACTTTACAGGGGAAAGTTTGTGAACTTGGAAAACATCACTGTAAAATAAAGCCTGGATGTAGAGAACACCCACCTTGGCCTGGTGGAATATGTACAAAGTGTCAGCCGAATGCTATCACACTGAATAGACAGGTTTGGTGCATCTGCTGACAATTTACAGAGAGAGATAAGAAAATTTTTATGTGCATTCAAGAATGCAAGAGACAACTGTGCAAGAAATTTGTATTCAGACTGGGCAGTGTATTTTAAAAATTCAAGTTTATTGCTTATTAAAATGGATGCAACACCAAATATTTATAAGAATGTGCAAAATTGTAATTTCTTTTAATCAAAAAAATTCAAAAACAAACAAAACAAAAATTCTCCTTTCTTAAACATTAACAACTTAACATCAGTTTTGTCCTTATTTCTCCTCAAGGAGCATAGGGCCGCAACACTGTTTCTTTTCAAAGAAAACTGTTTCTTTCAAACCAGTCTTAAACAACCACGAAACACTTCTGTCTCTATTTTTTACTTTCCTGGTGTTTTATATATTTGTTCGCTTTACTTTTTCTTCTTTTGTTTTTTCTGCGCAATGAGCATTCTTCTGAATGGATACCTGCGCATTACAAATCGATCATCATCATCATATCATCAACACCATCTCGCCAGCAGACTCAGTTTTGGGCAGTCCCCCTTCAGTTGGGCCCGTGTGGTTCTGATGTCCTTTGCCTCGCTTTCTTCTGTTCTTTTCCAAGTCTGCTTTGGTCTCCTAACTCTCCTATTCCCCTGAGGATTCCAGTCAAGTGCCTGCTTGGCAATGGTGTCAGCTGGTTCTGCACAGGGTGTGTCCTATCCAGCCTCATTTGCGCTTTTTGATGTCTTGTTTAGTGGCATTCTGGTTAGTTCTTTTCCACAGGCATCTGTTTGGAGATCTTTTCAAGCCATCTTATTCCCAAAATATGGCATCAGTTGGTAAATGTCTGGAGCTTGTTGTTGTTGTGTTTGTCACTCTCCAAGTTTCAGAACCATACAGTAGGACTGCCATTACATTGGTGTTGAAGATGCGGGTCTTACTGTGGAAGGATAATGCTCGGGAGTTCCAGATGGGGCGTAGGCTGTTGAAAGCATGACTGGCCTAGTTGGTGCGGCTTTTGATGTCATCATCAGCCCCACTGTCCTTGTTGACAGTGCTCTGCAGATACTTGAAGCTGTCTGTTTCCAGGATGTTCTCTCCTTGAAGTTGAATTGGAAGTTACTGTTTGGTGTTGATTCTCAACACTTCAGTCTTGCTTTCTGTTGACCTTTAAGCCAGTATTCTCTGCTTCCTTTGCTAACTTACTCACTTTGCATGTTGTTGCCGATGAGATAGGAGACTAATGTCATCTGCAAAGTCTAGGTCCTCTAGCTGTTTGGTGGTCCACTGAATACCGATGTTGTTGCCTTGTGTTGTCTTGCTCATAATCCAGTCTATGACCATCATGAAGATTGTTGGTGTTAATATGCAACCCTGTCTTACACTGGTCTTCATTACGAAAGGTTTAGTGAGTTTGCCATTGTGAATAACTTGGCAGGACAAGTCTTTGTACAACCCCTGAATAATGTTTATGAGCTTAGGTGGAATGCCATAGTGGATCATCAGCCTCCAGATGACATCCCTGTCTACACTGTCGAATGCCTTTTCAAAGTCCACATCTTAACATCAGCACCATCATAATTTATCGACACTCACTTATCACCTCTATACCACGTTAGCAGCTTTTTGTCCCAGTCATCAATCCCACCCTGTCAAGACCCCAAAGACTTTGCTGTGTCTTTCCAATATCAGCAATTTTATTTGGAACAGCTTGCCTCTGATTCACATTGCAAGGTTGGTTTCAGAAATCTCTGTCTGCTGTTTTAGTATACTTATTGAAAAACGTCTTACTAATGGCATTACACTACAGCACATTTTCCTCTCACTGCTGTCTTATTTTTAATTTTATCGGATTCCCTTTTAGCAATTAAAACTTGGGCATCGCAAACAAAATTACATATGTTTGCATAAGTCTGGCAGCTTTGGCTCAGCTAAGCAATAACATTTTTTTAAATTATTCCTATTCTTTAATAAATTTTATTCTTATTTTTTATTCTATAACTATTTAATCACCTTATCAAAGACTGCCACTTGTCAAGAAGAAGAAACAGTCTCAACTCCACACTACAAATTTGGTCTACAAATTTTTCTCATGCACACCTAACTACAAAATTGGACGTCAAATTTTTCTCACAGCTTTTCATACTTAGAAAGATTGCCAGAGTATTCATTAGAGCACGTTTTTGACTGCAGCATGTTCTGCTAGATTTTAAAGAATGTGTTAGGAAAAATAATTTTCATTCAGCTACCTTATTATGTAACTTACTTTAAAATGTTCCACATTTTTATCACTCTAAACGTTTTAAGTAAACATTTTCAGATGGTTTCAGCAATTCTATACCACATAAACAATAATTTAACAAAATCTTTAAATTACAATCATATCTATAGCATCTACCTTTGAGGTTTTAATATAATCCACAGAGGTTAACAGGATGCTTTAAAATCCAAATCTATCCATACATGTGCTTATGCATTCTTGTGAATTAATTCATACAGAATCAGCTTTTCTCTTTCATTTTTTTTTTCTCTGAACATCTATTCACTGACAATTTGAATAACATTCAGAAACACGTGTGTTTCTGATGTAAACTTATCCTTCTGTCTTTGTTTTTTTTGTCTGCAGCCCTATCGTCATGTAGATTACATAATGTTTGAGAATTCTACAGTGGCTGATCGTTTTCTGAACTACTGGCGCAACACTGGCAACCAGAGAATTGGTATAATGTATGGTCGCTATGAGCCACATAAAGATGTCCCACTTGGTATAAAGGCAACAGTTGCAGCCATCTATGAACCACCACAGGTAGGCAAAGCTTTAGAGAGTAATCTACCACTGTCTTAGGTCTTCTGTTTTCTTATTTTTCATTTCTTAAAATTTTGTTTTATTTAATTCTGAGCTGTGGGAGTTTAAACCTTGCTGACGGATATTTAAAAAAAAACATTTTTTTTTAATCATAATTTTTCATCGAGTTTTTTTAGATATTGTGAGATTGGATTGTTTCACTATTGGAGTTTAGTTTAATAAGCTTCCTTGAGTGCCCTTGCTTACTTTTAGATTGTTGGAGAGGAGATAGTGATGATAGTGACCAAATGACTGAAATGTTATTTGTTATTTGCAGAAAAACTCCCCAAATAAAATTGAACTTTTACCTGATTCCAAAGAGGTGATGATCAATGATGCAGCAAAGCAGCTTGGTTTGATTCCTGTAGGCTGGATATTTACAGACTTGGTAGCAGAAGATCTGTCAAAAGGAACTGTCAGAAATTTTAGAGGAAACATCGTAAGTCTTTTTTCCCTCTGAATTTGCAGAGAATGAGTGTGGACACATTTAACAATAATTTCTAAGCCACAGCAGACTGTGAAAGGTGGATGACAAGTTACTGTTGTTGTTTCTTAATGAAACGGGATAACTTGGATGAGATAAAGTAAGGTAGTCAGAGAAATTCAATGGGGTTTGTTTTATGTGGGAAAATTCAGCCTTTTTTATATAACTTGCTCCAGTCTAAGAGCCACATGATGCTAGCATATTGCTGATTTGCTTGCATTAGGATTCCCACTTCCTCAGTGCAGAAGAGTGTGTAATGGCAGCAGACTTTCAGAACAAGTTCCCTAATCCCTGCAAACTTTCGCCTGAGGGACACTTTGGCTCCAAGTTTGTGACAGTCATTGCCACAGGTACTTAAAAATTAGGCTCTGATAAAGAAAATATTTCTTCTTGCTATATGCTAAGTCCCATTTAAGACCTTGTGTTATACTGTTTATCAAATCTGCTTCCCATTCATTTAATAAGATTTTATTTTGATGCTCACACTTACATTTGCTAATCCCCTATTCCTTCCCCCCCCCCAAAAGAAAAGAAAAAAGAAATTTTCAATAAACAAGAAATTCACATGCAGATATTAAGGCAATTTACTTTATTGCTGCCATTCATCAGTGACTAAGCATGCATCACAAATTGTCTAAAGAGATTTCATAAGGTCATGCATTTACAGGTGACAACAATAACCAGATTCATTTTGAAGGCTACCAGGTGTCTAATCAGTGTATGGCATTAGTCAAAGATGACTGTCTCATTCCCACCAAGGATGTTCCAGAACTAGGCTACATAAAGGAGTCTTCCAATGAGCAGTATGTCCCAGATGTGTTCTATAAGGTATGCCATATACAAAATGTGTATATTTCAAGTATCCCGGTAAAATATTTGCTGATAATGAATCTGATGAATGCTTCAGTGATGTACAATTTGAATGCAATGATTCTGATGATGATCTTTTGCCAACTTGTTATGTGATCTTTTGTTTTCATGTTGCCTTATTTGCACACACTGTTCCAGGGCAAAGACAGCTATGGCAATGAGGTGACACATCTGGCTCGGCCACTTCCAGTAGAGTATTTGCTAGTTGACATGCCAGCAGCTTTTCCAGCAGATTTCCAATACACATTTCGAACTCTGGAAGGACCTCGCTTTTTCCCTGTGGAGAACCGTGCTGGCATGGGTGAAACACAGGTAACCTTGTGCCTTTGGTTTCTTTTTCTTTTTTTTTTTTTTTTGTTCTTAAGTTGGGAGTGTGTGAGCTTAATGTTTTTCAGAAATATCCATGCAAGCAAAGCTCATGCTTATCAGAAATCGTTTACTAGTATCATTCTAAAGAAGTATTTTAAATTTGTTAAAAAGTAAAAGATATAATATTGTTGTCACTTTTAATAACTGGTTTCTGGCTTTTGGGTGTGCTCATCTTGTAGCTGCATGTTCCATTTATGGAACTAATTTGAATTTTATTGTTTGACTCTGCCCTCATGCCGTACTCCGTTTGTTTCAGGATTTCAATGCTTTGATGTCTTACATGGAGCAGTTTAGTCCCAACCAGTTTCTTAATGCCATGTCAGACTTTCATCTCCTCATGTTCTTAACAACATCAGAAATGCTGCCATTGAGAGTGAGAAGTTGCTTATGTTAGAATAAGTAAAGACAGTTTGGGATATTTCAAGGCTTAACATTACTGCTCACTATAGAAAGCAATAAATAAAGCAGCTTTCTTTTGTGCATTTCCCCATTTGACACTAGGCTAAAAGGGATGTACACAAACTGTTGAGACTCAAAATGCATTAAGTGTGCATTCAGATGCAGACCAAACATATTAGCAAACAAATATGCAGAGACATAACCATGAATACAAGTCAAAAAGAGTGCACACACAAAGTATACTAATATCAACAGTGAAGGTTTAAAAGTATATACCTTTTTATAAAGGAGCTCATGACATTTACCAAAAAGAAAAAAAAAAACCCACTCAAAATGCTTCTGTCCAATCAGCTCATTTAACCAAACTTGCGCTACGAAGTAAAAAGTTTTACACTTATGTGCCTGTCATCTGATCAGCACACATTCACTCATAAGGACACATCAATTGGCAAAAAAAGAGTGAGAGGATGGGGGGTTACTGCAATGCAAAAATATGGGTTTTCAAGATTTCTTATGTCGCCTGGAGTATCAGAATGTCAGGGAAAAAAAGTTAAGATGCTTCATACTACTACAGAAGAAGATGGACTGTCTCTGAGTCATGATGACAGTGTTTTAAAACCTTTGAAAATCTGTTTTTATATATTTAAATCATTTTTATCAATCTTTAGTGAAGTATTTAAGGCTGATCTTGAAAGACCAACCTGAATGGTTTGCATTTTTTGCAGATAATGGTAGATAAAGGGGAAATAAAACTAACCTGTAAATTACAGCTTTCAAAAACCATCCGTTAATTATCTGCTATTAAATTATGCAATTCACAACTTGCGATCAACAACTGCCGGTAATGGTGTATTACATCACGTTGGTACACTGTTCACAATGTTGCCAGCAGTCAAATCGAAACAGAGCGACAGTTCAGATTATTCGGACTTTGAAAGTCTGCATATCTCATGCGAAAATAGCAGTTTTTCAGAACCACAAGAAATGCAGACTGTCAGCATCTGAATAATCCAAACTGTCGTTCATTCTCTCTCTCTCTGATTGGTGTTGACTGCAGGCAATGTTGTGAAGGGTGCACTAGCAAGATGTAGTAGACGAATGTATTTTGAAGGCTGAAATTTACAGATTAGTTTTATACCACCTGTATCTACTGATATCTACAAAAAATGCAGACCATTCAAGCTGGTCTTTAATGTTTTAGGAACAGCTGGGATTGCTTTTGGAGGCTGTGAAGACACAAGATGAGGCCAAAGCCTTGCAGTTCAAAAAGACAGAGGAGTGGGCAACAGTGGAGGAGATGATATCAGCGCATGGTAATGTTTCTTTGAGATTAAGCATGGTAATGTTGCTTTGAGATTAAATCATTCTCCTTACTAAGACGTGGTTAAGTGTACTTATAAGATTAGTATTTTCTGTCTTTAGTGATAACATGTTAACCTGTCACTAACCCTTTAGTCTCTAGTTTTCTTTGAAGATTCATAGAGCTTAATGAGATTGTGTGCAGTGTGGCTGGGGACGTCTTTATCTCAGGTCTGATTTTTGGCAGATCCCAGATGTAAGAAATAGGTGGTAAAATCATCAGGTACCCCCATGATCAGCAAGGGACATTATTTTTATTAGTAAAGATAATGAACATAATGAATTCTAGATGCAAGTACCTGCTACATTGCAGTCTTTACCTGTTGATTATCACTAAGAAACATGCAACCCTTCTCACACACTCACATACCCTGTCTCTCAAAAATGTTTCTTTCATGAATCTAGATTTGAAGAAGGATTCAAGCAGAAATTAATATTACTTTCATAGATTCTTTTGCTTTTTTTTACAGCGCCATCACATGCACCACCGCCAACATCTTACGCTGGTCCTGGGGCTGTTCCATTACCTCCCAGCAGTGGAGGGAGGGCAATGGGCATGTGGACCTGTGCTCACTGCACTTTCCTGAACCAACCTGGACTGGCAGTCTGTGAGATGTGCTCATTGCCATATTCAGGCTCTTCCATGTAAACCTCGAGTTTTAGTAAGCTTTCTGCGTCTTGCAAAAGAAGATTTTATTGAAGCAGTTTATAAAAAAGCTTATTGCAAACAAAAAGGGGTTGTATTTGGAATGAAAGTGGGCATAACTGCATGCAGTCATTGATGAGAACAGAGAATTGCTTTCTCAAGCCATTTGTGATAAGTGAGTTCAAAAGCTCATGCACCACTCTGTGGATCTGCAAGCATTATTTCTAAAGAACATTTTATTATTTGCTTACAGTTTCAAGTACAAATTAATACTGTTTTGTGTAAAATTCACATGTTTATTAATTGTAAGTTAAATTAGATGTTTGTTGAATCTTTGTTACCCACTGGAAACATTTCCGATATGTTCTTTAAATAAATTAAAGAAAAAGGATGCATGAATGGCATTCTCTGAGGAACTGATGTCAGGATAAAAGAATATTTGTATATTTATGAGTAGCATGTGGTATGTAAGCAGTTAAGCTGAGCATGATTACTGTTAAAAAATGAAATGGGTGTCTGTTTCTATGTGTGTCTGTGTGCATGCATGCACTGTTACATCACGGACATGTATAGGTGGACTGCTGTCTGTCTGCCGAGACCAACTCGTAGCCTCTTCTAATCTAAAGTTCTCTGCAGTTAGTCTCAGCGAAGCTTTGTATACACCAGCCTCATTCTAGTAGTTAAGCTGAAATGTGGCTAAACCGGAAGCTTTGTATACACCAGCTTTGTTTTAGTAGTTAATTGGATTAAATTGTCTGCACGTAGTCCAGTAATACAAGTTTGTGGGTACATGTTTGTCCCATTTCATAGTACCAGTATGAGCAGGTATGTATATACTCACACAAGCACATACTGTCAGTCTGAGTGAAGCAGACTATCAATTTACTATCGAAAACATTTTTGTACTTAAATGGCTAGCATTTGTCGAAGAAGCCAGACCCAACATTGCTAAGAAGAAATAATGCACAACTATTACTAGTTTGCCATACTATTTATATTTCAAATAAATTTATAATTAGATTAAAAATCATTTGCACAATTTTACTGAGGTAGCCTTCAAAGATTGCTACATATCAAAGCATTTCAGTTTGGTCTTGTCCATTCTTCTTGTGCTCTCTCTCTTTTTTTTTAGCACTGAATTATAGCTTACCTGTACACTTTTTAAAATGAGCTGGTCATTTTCCACAGACCTAAAAAACACAAATTTAAAAATGGGTAGAAGCGTGCCATCTAGAAAAGTAAACTAATTCAGTCATCTTGGTATGTCAAGCAAATCAAGGCTTGAACAATTGAAGTATTTAGACAGATGTGAATCATGGCAGCAATGGTGAGAATGAACAAGATATGGAATAGCAGGAGTATCAGCTTTAAGAATAAATTCAAGCTATACAAGTCCCTGGTCACTTTCATTTTGCTGTATGGCTGCAAAACTTAGAACCAGCTAATATGGAGAGAGATTTGACAAAGTGCCTTCAGAGACTGTTCCATATACTCTACAAGAAACAGAAGTTAAATGAATTCATTCGCAGTCTGGTCACCAAGGATATATCCACCACTTACCCACCACTGCATCCTTTAAACATGCTCTGAAAACGCACGTCTTCTTTTCCACAGTGCTATTCATTTTTTACACCCTTCTCTGCTCATCTTCCTTTTGCAATATCATGACACTCAGTTTTTGTTATTTGGTTCCTCTTTGTGTTTTCTAGTACTGTTGTTTATTCTTTCATAGTTCATATGTTATTCGTTCGCTTTCCTGTACTTCGTATGCTGTCCATGTCTCCTTGTTCTTAGGTGCTAAGAGCATGCTCCTTAGGAGTGTGAGTATGGACTTTACAAGATTTTGGATTTATTATTATTAAGGAGAGACTGCTTGCCACAGTTGAGAGACAGAAGCTGGTTTGGTTCGGGCATGTCGCTTGATACACTGCCCAAGACCCATCCAGGGATGATGAGTAACATCAAGATATGGACTTTCCTCCATTTTGGTAACCTGCTGGAAGGGGCACAGGATAGGCCCAGCTGGCCTACATCAGATTTGTTGCAACTCATGATGTCCACCCAGTGACTGGAAACAGTTAAGGGACAGAGAGAGAATGCTGATTATGAACAGAAGCGCAAGGGTCAAAGGTGTTTTGTTTTTTTTTTTTTTGCACAAAGATGTTTAGGCAAATGGAGAACTATCTTATTGCTTAGCCATGTAGCTCTTGTAATTAAAACAGTTTAAACATCTGGGTTTGTTCGACAAGTAAAGTGCCAAAATAAAATGTCCTTAAGTTTAGGCCATGTCGTGCAATGTCTTATGAAAAGTTTTGGTCACAAACTTTCCCGTGCAGGAAACAAAAGGATGCATTGTTTAAATTTTCACAAGATGTTATTTGATTATGCATGTGATGTACACATGAAAATGCACTCAGTTTTATAAAGCAATAGACATCTGTCACTAACCGCCCTATTAGGACGAACAATTCTTCCGCTGCATCTACGAGAATAAACATCACAGCTGGTGGTATCGATCAAAGCTTCACATACAAAATGGTGTCAAAGAGAGTTTTTTTCCTTTGGTGTTTTTATTTCAAGAAATAGGCCCAGAATGTAAATAGAGATCTGCTGATAAAAAAAACATCAGATCCAAGTTCTAACTTTAGGGTTTGGAGAGGTAGTAAGTTGCCAGGCTCTAGGGAGGATGGGGAATATTTGTAAAGCTGGAACTCACACAAGGAGCTCTTGCCAAGTGCTGAAAGAAAAGCACCCACAGACATCAGGGGACACACCAACACAAAAACCTTTGAAGAACCCTACACAAATTTAGCTATGACTTCTGTGAAGATACATTTTCATTGTAGAGAGATTCATGACATGAGGTTTACAATGTTACTTCCAGTTCAATGTAAAAAAAATAATGGAAATATTCTCAATTTCAAAATCTATATAATGTAACAGTTAAATTGCATGTGTGTACTTTTTGTTTGTGTACCTATGGTTGGGACATACATAAAACACCACTGACATGATAATAAAACCGAAAGCATCTTGAGGAATAACGTCTTTTTTCGGTTCTTTGAAATTAGAATGGGGAAAAAAAGTTGATACTTGGATGAGAATATGTGTGTTGTTATTGCCCGGAACGGAGCAGATATAAGGCGATCATCTTTAAAGACCAGGGGGAGGACCTCGACTTATCAGCTAGCCAAGGATCATACTCTACAGTAAAAGGTGACGTGGGAAGAAAAGAAGCTGGTCTAAGAATGTCCTACTCGCTGCAATTTGAGTTTATGTTTATGTAGTGTCTGTTTTCAGATGATAGACCAGCGGAGAGATTTCGGTTCCATTCATCATTGCGGTGAATAGAGATGTCATGCAGTCTCGATCCTAGTAACTCTGTAGGGCATGATTCAAGCTGTTGAGGTGGCGATAAGCTATTCTTTCGCTGTATTTCTGGACTTCGCGTGCCACCAACATACTCGACAGTGTGAGAAACGAGCGGCTTTGTTGAGTCCTAGATTAATTTAGTATCGTATGCTAATCAGTGCAATGATTTGCAACATCGTCACGGCATAAAAAACGAGAGATGCTAGGTGTTAAAAAACACAGATGTGACATTTTTAAGATAAGTCTGTGTAGATACAGTAACTCAAGTTCGTGACCTACTCTCCTCAAAAATTCCTATTTACGCATACGCCAACCGACGTGGCACAGATAATCTTTCCGCTGTTCGCCATTAATCACACATTACAGAAGTTGAATTCTTCTTCGCAAAACAAAGCCCTCTATCATTTAAAAACTGTAGCTAGTCAATTATGAGAAGATATGGATGGCGTACGCCGCAGAATGTTCACGGGCTGAAAGGGGGCCGTGCTTCTAAGACCACGCCCACAAGCGCTCTCTTGTCGGAAGGCAAAAAGAAGTCTCTCACAAACGAGAATGGCAGCCGCGCGACTAGTTGTAACTCGGAGACTCTATTCTCGATACAAATACTTCTTTTATTTTTCTATCGTTATTTTGGCCCTTCAAGCTTTACTAGGATACAGCTTTTACTCTATGAAAGAAGTGGACCAATCGGACGATAAAGCGACTGGTAATGGACCACATGTAAACCCGGCAAACGATCAAC
Source organism: Pomacea canaliculata (assembly GCF_003073045.1). Classification (NCBI taxonomy): domain Eukaryota; kingdom Metazoa; phylum Mollusca; class Gastropoda; order Architaenioglossa; family Ampullariidae; genus Pomacea; species Pomacea canaliculata. Next base: position 37,296,569 of record NC_037590.1, on the reverse strand, counting down.
TTAGTAACAAGAACGAACCCAATGGTTTTGCCGATAAGGTAAGTTGGGTATTAAACGATCAGGAATTACTAGTTCCGCGCTAGTTTATGCATGTGTTTTCCATGAGCATAGTGACAGGAATAAGTTTCCTGGTGTTAGTGCCGGAAAACACATTTCTAATCACATTTTAAGTTTTCATTTTTCTTACTATCCAAATTGAAATTAAAAGTTTGATCAGTAATTCATTGAAACTATTCACCTGTTGGGCTCGAAGAATGGTTTTAGTAAAACCAGAATGATAACGTGGAACTGTAGGTATTCAGTACTGACGGCAGAGATACACTGTGTCACAGTCAGCAGCTGGAAATGACACCAGTGCTATTATAGCAATTTTGGTTACCTGATTCAAAACATTACTTTGGTCATAACTTTCAAACCAGGCTCTGAGCTGAGTATATTCTTTCATTCCCATACCCACAGCTGCTCGATACAAACACTGCAAAAGATGACATTCTAAAGGCCATATTAATACAATTTTTGAGCCTCTTTAACATTCTTTACTATCTATAAATTTGTTTTCTTTTCCCTCAACCACTTCATTTCCAGCCAGTTTGCTGAGAGTTTGTTGCATTCTACAGCTATATATCTTTAGACTAAGATGTAAATGCTAGGCATTGCTCTATATATTACATTTTATTATGTTCCACCTGTAGCAATTAAATCATGGTATAATGATTGCCATTCTTTGACCTTTAACTTTTCTGACTCATGATGCAGCTGTTTAGCTTTCAGCGAAGAGTGAACTTTTCTCAACATAAATCTAATGCAAATATTAGTTTATTCCATGTTGCTCCATTGAGGAGCATAGGACTGCAACATATGCAAATATTGCTCAGTATTATTTAGTGGGATTTGTCATGCCCTGTGTTACTACCAGAAGCATGCAAGTTAAAACTTTAAAATTTTGGGGTAGGAAGTGGAGTGAGAACGTTTTGAGCAAATGTGCAAGTGCATTAAATGATCCGAAAGACTTTTGCTTAGTGTGTTGGGTTTTTTCCCAACTATCTAGGTATTGTAAAAAGCTATTTTGAGTGACACACATTCTGAAATGCATGTCTTTCTAATATTGCCATGCACAGACCCTTCTGAAACCTTTAAACTTTATGAATTCATTATGATTTTAATGTTGTTAAACAGCTTCTCAGCCTTTTGGCTAAGATCAAAGTGCAAATACATAATGAAGGGATGAACAGATACCTGTATGCATGCACAATCCCCATCTTTTACTCTCTGACCCTCTTATTCTTTCACTTTCTTTCTCTGATTTTATTCACCAATGCTCATTTTTTATGCAAAAGGTTAACTCTGTTTTATGTAGATGGCATTGCTGTCTACATAGGTATTTTCTGTCTTTTGTGAATTTACTGTTCAGGTTGTAAAGTGGGAAGTGTGGGAAAATGTAGCGGTAGCATGGACCATGGTAGAATCCCATTAGTAGGTGTAATGGGGAGCGAGCGGCAGCATAGAATATTTCGCTAGCGCCTGCAGCGCATAGTGCGGTGTTAATAGGTCCTAAGCCAGACACTCAAAGAAGGTTTCACTGGCGCCAGCAGTATGTGGGGCGAATGATTTGTGCCCACAGCACCTGGCTTTTCATAATTGTTTCACCCCCACTCCCCACAAATCCCTCGCTCTAGAAAGTGAGAATGTGAATGGGTGAGAGGGGAATGATTTGTGCCCACAGCACCTGGCTTTTCATAATTGTTTCACCCCCACTCCCCACAAATCCCTCGCTCTAGAAAGTGAGAATGTGAATGGGTGAGAGGGGAGCTGCTGGCGAGTACGGTGCGTCTCCAGGGGCGACAAAGATGATGGCGATCCAAGGTCTTTTCTTGCAGATGGACGTCAGCAGCAACACACCGCTTAATTACCTTTCAATTGGCCCGTCACTAATAGGCGCAACATTTCTAAGTGCAAGTGACGTACAACCGTATCGAGCAGGACCGTGCCTCTTACCCCGAGAGCGTGCGTTGTACAGAGGGTGGGTGCGCACGTCGGTGTATGCTTGAACGCACCTGTTACGTTTACTCTCGCGCGCTTGTGTGCATAGCACGAGCAAGTGAAGGCGACTTTTAAAGAATCCCTTTCAACAATATTTTCTCCCATTTTCATGACCGTGGGCCAAGACAGATCGCTTCTGTTTCTGGTTTCCTACAATCTTTATCCACCTCATTCGTAAAACCGCTGATGGCGGTGATCCGATCGTCTGTCTGGAAGATAAAAGTTTGGATGTTGACGTTCATCAAGAGGATCAGATAACCGACGTTGTCTGTGTCTCTCTTGTGGCATTGTGGCAGCTAAACCTTAAACTACCTTGAGGTATTTAGAACCCAGAGCTTGAAGGATCAACGTGCATTGTTCAATGGAATCAATATAGCTAGCGTTCTGTGTGGAATAAAGCAAGGTTAAACCGATCGCAAGTGTTGCCAGTCACAGTAACAGGCTGGAGATTTTGTGTGCGTGTGTGTGTGTGTATGTTCGCGCGCATTTGAGAGAGAATGAGAACGAACTCGAGCGTTTTAAAGATCATTCCAGTCATTGTCACATTTACAGGGTGAGTAACCGATAGTCTTCATACTCACCTACTTATCCATCCCCTCACTTTTACACACACACACACTTGCGCATGCCTGCACGTACGCGATGTGTTTGTGTGTGTGAGAGAGAGAGAAGCAGTAACCCTGCTGTAGTGTTGAGGATATGTGTGTGTGACATAGAGTAGTAGTAGACTCTATAGCAGACCTGGGCAAACGCCGGCCCACGGGCCGGATCCGGCCCGCCTCCTGTTTCCGACCGGCCCGCCCGCTGGCCCACCCGCCAGTATATATACTATGTATACAGTATTGGGTAAAACTGAGTTAGCTATATTAGTCCGGCCCTCTAGAACCATCCCAGTTTCTCATGCGGCCCCTTGGGAAATTTAATTGCCCACCCCTGCTCTATAGTATACCTTTTAAGGAGAATGTGTGAGAGAAAAGGGTGAGGTGCTCTGTAGAGGAGAATGCGTGAGAGAGACATGGTGGCCTTTTTTGAGGAGGATGTGTGAGAGAGAGACGCAGTAGATGTTGAGGACATGAACAGATAGCGTTTAATGTGTCGCCCGTACATCAGAAGCCGGTTCAGAGGCGGCTGCCTTTCACCAGGGAGAGTCGCAGCTCCCCTGTCCCCACAGCGGCGTCTTCAAAGTGACCTCAGCGTCGATCCTCGGTCCGTTAGGTTCGCTAGTTAGATTGAAATTGAAACCGCTGAGAAGCACGGCGACGTCGATAATAACGATGATGTCAGATCAGAGAAGTGTTGGATGAGAGTATGCTCCATCACAAGGCACCAAGGCAAAACGCGATGCACGTGGAGCAGCAGACTTCGAGCTGCAAGCACAACTACCTTCACCGCAGGAGGTAACATTCCTTATAATTATTATTTCAATAGATGGTCACAGAAAAGAAGCGACCTCTGAACAGAGATAGCTCTGGCGGGACTTCGAGGATTTTACCGGAATCAGATAGTCCTGGTGAAAGTTCTTGGTCTCCAATGGAGAGGTGATTACATTCCTGTATTAGTATAGAATATGCGCAGGCATTTCTTCTGGGCTGAAGATGATCCTGTCTGAGATGTCCCATCTTTGTTGACTGTAACCTCTGTGAGCGTGTTCAAAATGAGGTGAACTGCTTGGTGGACTTCAAAATAAAAAAAAAAAGGTCAGGAATTCTAGAAAGTAGTTGTACACCAGAATGTTCTGCAGAAAAGTATTCTTCAACGCGCTAAAAGAAGAGAATTCTGAAGCTTAAACTGCTTCTGTTTTTCTCTTTGTCCACCTCTTTATGTCCACATTTACTTTGATCGACAGCCTACGATCTGTTTTTGGAGAACGATTACCTGGTTGCACGTAATATAAATCACCGCAGAGTGGGTTCTGATTTCGGTTCCTCTCTCTGTCTGAATGTCACACCTGGTCAGACTGTGGGTGGTTTTCTTCGAGGAGGGAGGGGGGGATTAGAGACGTAATTTATTTCATGCTTATCTACAGAGACGTTTGTGTGCTAGTGATGTTGTAAGGTACGTTTCATGCCCATATAGGGGTGCGGGGTACGTGTTGTGACGTTGATAGTTCATGTGATGTACATCTGCTCTGTGTAAGTGACGTTTAAAGGTTCATTTAATTCCTCTCTACTGTATATGTGTCAGTGACTTTGTAAGACTCATTTAATGCCAACTACAGTGTGTGTGAGAGAGGTTCATTTAATGGCTCCCTACAGTGTATGTTCGTGTGCCTTGATGTATATGTGCGTATGTGTGTAAAGCACTTTAGTTCGCCTTCAGTGGCGAGTAAAGACGTCCTGGAGAACCACGAGAAGCTGGTTGTCTTTCAAGATATGTATTAGTTTTGCAAATTTGCGCGTGGTCAAAGCAAACCCTCGCATTTTGCAAAATCCGACCAGACATCTTGTTATAAACATATGTAACAGACTGACTTAATTGCCAATCGATGTGTTCGGCTTCTTCTGTGCGAATATTAAAAGTGATACGAGGGGAGAGCTGAAATATAGTTTCCTGCTGGATAGAGTTATCTTTCTCATAAAAAGACAATGCAAAAAAAAAAGAAAGAGAATAAGATGAACAGAAGTAAATCCAACGCGCTAATAGGATAAGTGCAATGGAAAGAAGCTGTTTTCAGATGATTCTTTTCTAACAGCTTAAGTCTGCCTTGCTTTTTTTGTTGGAGGATGGGGAATGCTTCCTCTTTCCTCACTTTAGTGTTCCCCACTTTCTCAGCCCGAGAAAAGGGGAAGACGTGGGCTGGAGAGGGTTACGTACACGTGCTTGCACGAGAGAATGCAGACACAAATGAAAGAGGGGAAATATGGTCGCGTGGGTCACAGACTACTGACAAAGGCAGACTAGCGCACTGTTCCCAGACATACCTCTCCCCACCTCCTCCCAGTCTCTCGCTTCCTTTTCCCACTGACCCAGAGGTTGCTGCTGCCCATGTGACGGCCACATGATGTGTGTCAAGACGTCGCAAAACCCAGGATGTTCGACGCCACTCAAGTGTTGTACTCTTTGTCCCAATCCAAGCACTGGAGAGGTTTTTTTTTTCTTCTTGTTTTTATTAACGTGCGAGAGTTAGATGATAATACAGTGATGCAGCATCTCAGCCTGGGAACAGAGCCATCTAAAGGTTCCTTCCCGCTGTCTCTCTACCGCAAGGTATTTAAAAAAATGCGTCCGTAACCCTGGGCAATAAAACACATAAAGAAAGAGCTCTCAACAGTTTCAAAGAATCCACCCTTCTTCCCCACCAACTTCCCCTGTTGGAAAAACGGGTCGAACTGATGAGACAAATTCTTACCGAGTCGTTATCTGCAATTGCCTGCGGCCGATGCGACTGAGTTATATCTCCCCACCACCATCACCACCACCCAAACCCCACGTTCCCTATTCAAGAGGAGCTTTGTTATACATGCATGACTTGCCAGACTTTCCTTTGAGTTCGGCCACGTGTGATGATTGAACTGCCCGCGGACGTCTTTTGGCATCTTAGGGAAAGCCCAGGGTTGGTGTGTTTTTAACTGGGACCGCGTCTGCGAAGAGTTTGATAAGGGCTGGATGTGTCAGCAAGCAGAATAAGGACATCACCCCATGACAGGCTTAACTCGATAATGTCACAGCGATTGGCTAACTCGCAGAGGTAGAGGGAGACTGATAAGGGCTCGGGGAGGAGAAGACGGGAGGTAGATCAATGAAAGTTTCGTTAGTTTAGGCCCATAATTCACCATCTTAACGGATGTCCCAGTCTGCGAGGTTCGCCACCAGACGTCACCGCAACAATGGCGCCCGCCAAGACGGATTGCTTTCGTTTCTTTTGTTTCCGTTGCAGATGTCGTGAAACCAGACATTGTTATATTCGTGCCGTTCCAGACAGACCAAAGGTTTCGCACTCGATGGCGAGTTAGATAACTCTAACCATTTCCCCCACTTCTTTCCAGAAAGTGCAGGCATGCAGTAGATAATTCACACCAACAGGAGCTACGTATATTCAAATAGCGTGGAATCGTAAATCACTCTCGATAACACCAGAAGAATATAACGGAGTGTGTGTCTTGTACGGATAGTTTCAACATCGTAAATCAGCGAACAGGCTGTTGTTGGGTTTGTTGGGGGGCTTTGGGAGGTGTTTTTTGTGGGGAGAGGTTGCAGGTCTCAGCGCTACAAGAGAAGACAGTTCAAGGCTCCATCAGGCAGCGAACTCATCGTCCTCGGAGACGGCGTGGAGAGACATGGCGGAGGAATTGCGGCTCAGTTCCAGTTTCAGACAACGCGGGTGAACGGGCGGGGAAAGTGCAGATTCATTTCACGCCGGTTTCCACCCCGTTCTCAAAGAGAACAGGAACTGTGTGCAGACCCTGGCAAGGTGAACTAGCATTTGTCAGACGCGGAAGTCGCTGTACAGATGTTGAGATAACATACAACGAGTTTGTTGTCAGCGCTGGAATATTTGTGTTTCCAGACTTTTGCTTGTGTTTATGTTGTGCGACATTTAACTAGGTTAAAAAAATGTCCCCCGTACTTACTCTCTTTTTAGTTTCCTTACAGGAGCATGGCATAGCATGAAAATTTCAATAGTTCTCACGTCTGTAACATTTCTTTAGGTTCAGAGAGAATTTTGGGATGTCATGCGTGAGGAATGTTTGTCTGACAAACAAAAATTGCTGCTGCTGTGTCTGCCCTCATCCGGCCCCGCGCGGCGGTGCCATAACTTCTATCGGCTAAAAAAAACGAAAAAAAAGAAGAAGTATTTATCACCACGTAGGGGCGTTCCCAATCTTTTTTCGATGGACGAACATTTCGTTCATCTGATTGCACACAGAAGTTTAGTACATAATTAATGGTAAGTACAACTTGTTTCTGCTGCTGTCCTTGGCCCCGCAGGCCGAAAAAGGTTGGGCATCACTGCTGTCGACAATACGCTAGAACACCGGAACTGTGCATACTAATGCTGCTATGCAAGAATGCAGAGTGATCATTTGCACTGTTTGTGATTTTTTATTTTATCTTTATATTGCTTTTTCGTTGTTCCCATTCACAGAGGCCCGTCCTCTATATTTGGTAAGACAGACAGACCAAATGAGTTAGTCTTCCTCGGAGAAAAAAAAAATTGGTCAGTTGACCAGCACGGAGTTTCTCTCTCTCTTCCTCCCCTACACCCACACCAGCAACTTCTTCTCCACCAACATTTGAAGTGCGTGCGTTTCTTAACGTATAGATTAGGTCTGTGGGTCGAGGTCATTATAAACCAAGACTGGAAGGAAGAAGAGTGCTTCAACCGCATTGACCTGCATGTACAGCAGGTCAGAGTTCAAACGTTCAGGCTACTGCTTAATTTGGCGATGCCAGGGGACGGTAAATATAACAAGTAGCTATTTCCTTTTTCCTGGCACGCAGGGCAGATACCTCGGAAGACGAAATTCGGGTTACTTGAAAGAACCGTGGTTATTTTGGGACATGTCACACGTTGAAATGTCTGGTCACGTGCGTTTTTTAATTTTTGAGTGATGATCTAATGATTCTAATCCATTTTCCAGGCAAAATGAGTTCTGTTTTGTCCTTAAATATTCTTTGCATTATAAAAATAAAAATTTTATCCTGCAATATAACCCTTTTCAGAAGGAAATCAATTATCATCATCCAGAAAGCAGAGACTGGCACTTAAAGAGACTAAGTCAGTAATATGTCGTACAATAGTATACAACTGACACAATCCAGAAACGTCAACTTTTTTCTTCAATCGTGGTTCTTAACCCTCAACCTCCTCAGTCCCTACTTACTAGCTTTCTTACTCATGCGAGCACACGCGGGCGAACATGCTGGAACATGCACGAAGCACGCGAACGCTCGGGGTGGGGGTCAATTGGTTGGGGATCGGGATTGGGGGAAGGGGCGGGTGGAAACCCGAGAGCAGGGATCGCACGTGCTTCATTAGTGTTGGGCGTCATACCGTCGAGTCTGGCGTACAGGGAGGTGACAAGTGCGGCGTTCTGCTGAATGACTTGCGTTCTGGGAGCACGCCGCGCCAGCACGTGGGCAGCACGACTTCAAGGAGGCACTTCTTGCCTCCCAACAGAAGAGTTCCTTTGCTGGGAGACGACTGGCGTGTGCCCGCTCATATCGTGTTCTGGTTCTGTCATCTACGGGCCCAGTAATGGTACAGATGAGTGCTTCACATTCGCCGCCAGCAAGGTCGAGAAATGCAACAATCAGTTACAGAAAGGGCGTTCTGGTTAAAACACTGGCTTGTCATCACTGCAGTGAAAGGTCTTTGGTTCAGATCTCATCTCGGGACATTCTTTGTATTGTATTTGTATGTTCGCAGTGCTGACCGTCGGGCGCTTTCCCGCAGTTTCTTTCCCCCACCGCCATCTCCCCTCATACGAAATCACCTTAGATCAGTTAGATGGAAGCATTTTTCACTCACTCACCAACCAAGCAGTCAGCTATAGTTCTGTGTGTGTGTTTTTAAGACCTTTCAGCCTCACATCTTTCGGTAGTGGAAACAGCGTGCTTGCAGCGATTTTTTTAATTGCCTATTTTACACATATTTGAGGCAGGCGGTGCTAGCTAAGAGCGACCTCTGTTTTCTGTGTGACTGGTGAAAATAAACCAAAATCAATGGTCAGAGTGAAGTAGACGATCGTTCGACGTTTTTTGAGCTCTCGCGGGGGAAATCACTCATTCTCTCTGATTTCACTCTGCGATCTTTTACGTACGTAGTCGAAGGATTTTAACAACGTCCATTGTTGTATTTTTTATATTTTATCGATTGCGCCCACCCTTTTCATCCCGTCCGCCCATTCTTTCCCTTTTCAATGGCCTTTTTAGCTTAGTCTCCGAATAGGTGGATAGAAAAAAAAAAATTAGAAGACTATTCCCATCGGCCAAAAAAAAAAAAAAATTCCTCAAAGAAATTATCTCAGGGGTTTTTAAGAAAGAAGCATTTCGGGTTGGTTTGTTTCTTTTTTTTTTTTTTTTTTTTTTTTTCCAATTTTGGATTCTGGACGAGAGTGATCTTAATTTCCTGACCCTTTGACCCTGTCGCTCTGCCGACCATCTGCCTCCTGGTGCGACGACACTGGCCGCTGTCGGTGAACCCTCCTCAGCAGACGTCAGAGACATCAAGCCGTCGTCCTGGCACGCACGCCATCGCTGAGGATGTTACGGCCGTGCATCGATCGAGCTTTCACGTGCGCTAATCTGATTACAAGCCGATAACTGTCGGTCGATGCGCTGTCTCGAGACCGCGGAGACTTCAAATCCTCCTCTTACCTGTCATGATTCTCCTGCCCGACCTCTCCTGACCTTTGCTCTATATAGGCCTGTCACGCATAAGCGGTCCGTGTTTTTTTTTCCTGGTGATTTTGACGGTAAAGCAAGAAGCCAACGTCGTTATCCCTTTGGGGGTTTTGTTTGTGGGTTTGTTTGTTTTTGTTTTGTTTGTTTGTTTGTTTGTTTGTTACTGTTTTGTTTTGGGGTTTGTTTGTTTCTCATTGGCTTGTGGTGGTCGCACAATCGCTGGTCCACAACCTACCCACCACATTTACCTGGGTTCACCTGGTGGGTAGGACTAAACAAGTGAGAGATCGGGGACTGGATATGAGGATTTCTTACAGCCGGGGAGGGCGCACAAGAGGGTCCGTTCATCGCGTCATGGCTGAGGAGGAGGGGGTTGCCAGGGCGTTGGGGAAGGTAAGGGGCACATCCCGGCAGATTCCGTGTTTGCAAGTCTGAGCAGATGTAATTCCTCGTCGCATCATAGGCGGAGGTTTTGGCAAAGGCTGCCAAAAAAAGCGCTGGCGTTCTGTGGGCAGGGCGTAAACAAACATCCGAGACGATTAGCAGGTGGCCAAGTGCGGAGAGCACGTGACGGGACGCAGGTCAGGACTAGCTTATTATTCGCTTGGTGGCGCTGCACGCAGACGAGCCCCAGGTACCACTTACAGCCGCAGGAAACTCATCATGATTCGTGATTGTATGCAAAAGGTGACGATAAATGCTCCCAGTACCCAGTAGCGGCAGCTAGGGGCAGCGAGTTGTTTTTCCACTCCGAGGCCCGGCTGGTGGAAGGTAGAGCCCAACCCTGTCGTTCCATTTCTTACCACCCTTGATAAATCAAGTACCCATGTGCTGGGTGGGCAGGGTAAATGTCTAGTCAGTCAGGCATGTGTGGAGGAGAAGGGGGTGTTTTGACGATGCTGTCAGTACGGCTCTCAAGTCGGGTGCATTTTTCACTGACATGAACAGGGTGGCGCGTGGACATGGAAAAACTACCCAGCCATCTGCTCCTTCGGTCCCTGAAACCTATGTCTCATTCAGACCGAGACAGCAACCGGAGATTTCCTTTACTTAGTATGGTTTTGCTTGAACTCAGGGAGGCTGACAGAAGGCTTCCCGTGTTTCACCTTGGCAAGCCAATGACGTACGCGTGTACCGTGCTGCGGGAGAGCGCCACCCGACCTAAAATAGGTCTTGGGTGGGTGGATGGGTATCAGTTGAGGGCTTTTTTGTTGTTTGTTACTGGTCTTACCAGAGGAGGGAAAGTTGTTGAAGAAACAAATTGCATCTCCTGCTGTTCCTCCTGCCCCCTCGTGATTGCTTGCCATGCGCAGGAGGTGAGATGCCTCGCGTGAGTTACACAGCTGGAAGACAGATAAGTGTGTGTATTCCCAGTGTGCTTTCAAACGCTTGTACTTTTTTCCTTTCTTCATAAGAAAGCACGCACACACATGTTTACTGTGTGTTTCTCTTTTTTAACATTTAGATCCTTCGTTCAGCGATTTCCACAAACCAGACACATTTTAATTTTAAAAAACAAGTCCTCACAAGCAGGCTTTCAGTCTGTATTCCGAGGAGAGTAATTTGTTGTCTAGCCCATTAAGTTATGCTGATAAGTGTAATATATAAAACCCATGTGAAAGAACTTTGCTTTTAATACAGCTTTGCTTAATTAAGCTTCTTATATAATATTAATTCGCAGAGTCTGATCGCATAAACTCGATCCGTTGGCGAGATACGGATGAAGCATCGACATAGCCACTTGTGCAAAGAAAGACTCGCGCCTCTCATTGGTTACAACCCCGACGATGAAAGGACAAGCAACAAGGATTGACCTCTTTCTGAGCATTTCGGGGCTTTGAAAATGTTATAATCCACGAAGGAAGTCTTCCTCACATCTGGGAAATTACGATCACAGTGAATATCGCAGTCGTTTATGGCGAGTTGGGGGGAATAGGGAATCCCTCTCCGATCTGTGGTCAGTTTTTATGAGTTTCATGTCCATGCCACTGAACACCGTTTCTGGTCAGTAAATCGCGCAGCCTACTGTCCTTGTCACCTGTCTCGCCGATAATCGACGACAGAGCCCACGAACTTAACGTTTCTGGAACAGCTGATGGGTTCGATTGCAAATTCCAGAAAGGTCATTGAATGTAAGGCCAAGAGAAGGCGATGTTTTGTCAACGGCTTTCCCTGGCCTCACAGGCCGGCATGGCATGAGCTTTGCTCGTCGGCCTTGGCAGGTGAATGGCATTGCTCCGTGCAAAAGCCGATGAGGCTTGTCTATAATAGTGTCTCTGTCGCATCACCGCTGCTAGCAGAGCGCCAGCTGACGCACGTGCATTCCCGTGCTCGTGCGTTCGGTGTTGTGCGCGCGGCATCCCCGTGACTCCACACTGAGGGAATGCTGTTGTGAAAGAAGCTTCACGTGTTTTTATTGCTTCAAACACGGATATCTGGGAGAACAGAGACTTTTCTGCGTTGTTGGGACGCGACTCACGGACAGGCGATGTCAATACGTTTTGTTACATGCCTTTTGTAAAGATGCTTCGAAATTCTGGGGGTGGAGTCGGGAGGGAGGGAAAAGATCAAGTGCTCGCGTACGGGGGCGGGTACGTACGTGCGGGTGTATGCGGTTGCTCGCGGGATATAGTGGAGGAAGTGATATACTAAAAGGCAATTCTCATTCTGTTTTCCCTCCTCTCCTTCCGCTCACTCTCCAACAAACATACACTTCAAACCATGGCTCCTGCCCTCACCCCCTTTCTTTCCTATTCTTACTTCCGTGAGTTCGGCAGCTGCACGAAGTAGATGTGTATTGTAGAGTACTAAGGGCGTAGTCAGGACGATTGACTAAGTGACACTCACTGGCCTCTCGCCTCGCAGGAAGTGGCCTTCTCCGTCCAAGAACATTCTCTGGCTCTGATGTGAATAATATAGAAAGAATCCGCTTGCACGATTTTGAATACACGCGCTATGAAAAAATAGTGAAAATTTTTTTTTAAATAAAAAGCTTTCACGCAAGTATTTCTTCTTGTTGGTTAATCATTGATGATGTTGATTCGTCAGCGCATGCTATTCATTGATTTATTTATTTATTCACGTTGGCTCCAGTCAAGACATACTTCAGTTAAATCATCCTCAGTCACGTCAGGCATTGACTACAGACATTCTCTGCCGTGCTTCTGTGCACTGCTGGAAGGATTCTTTAGGATGCCATCAGCTCTGTCGTTCACCACGACAATTCACCTGCTCACAACGCGTACTACAAGCATTCGCGGTTTGTGATTCTTCCAATTTTGGAACCGTAATATTTAAATGTGTTTTTGAGTTGAGGGGAAAGGAGAGGCAAGGAGGTTATGGCCTGCAAATTAACTGATGTACCGACCGTTCACCTTGTCAACTGACCACCACACCATTGGTAATTATTGGGCACACAGCTGGCGGTGCGCACGTGCGGTGGGTAGCTCAGTGACGTCGTTGGTAATGGCTATAACGACCTTTGCAATTAAAGCACAGGAAGTCCTAGCGCTGCTCATTAAAGAAACCTTTTACATGTGTGTGTGTTTGCGACATCAGCTGTAATAAATGCAGCATTTGTGTGAAAACATAATACATTGCAATTTCGTGCAAATCCTCCCTGTCACATTTTCTGCCAACTCTCCCTATCACATTTCCTATTACCCCGAGTCCATCTTCCTGCCCGTTTCTGTTTGCCTGGCTGGCAAATTAGGATTAGTTTTAACACAATCTCTACAGAATACACTGGTTTGTGCTTGTCCTGTTTGCTCTGTGCACACGGCTTCAGTGATCTAGCCAAATGGCTTCAGTCGTCCGTCATTTCCCGTTTCTACACGGAACAGAAGTTTGCTCGGTGGTTTCCGACAAATGTTGAATTACTTGGCGATGAAGCTGTCAAACGAACGAAATGCACCGATAGCCTGTTCAATAAAGGAGTTCGGTTCACGCTTTCATCCCGGCACACACATTACTTTTAATTATCCGGTGACGTAGCCTCGTCAACAGGCGCTGGGGATGCTTCCGCACATGTCTTTTAGTGTGTCTCACTGTCTGTATGCTTAATTTTCTGGTCGCATTTGTATGTGAGTGTATGCTTGTGTGTGAGAGTGTGTGGGTTGAGGGTGTTCTTCTAAGCCGATATATATATATAGTACTGTAAGTACTCGGTACTGTCGGGTTCCAGAAGCGTGAGTCAGTTTCCTGTCAGAAGACGAATGACGTACGGGTGTAAAGTATTACAGTGCGCCGCCCGCCTACCTTGTAGGTGGGTCTCCTGGGGAAACCGATTACCTGCAAATAGGTTTCTCACACTTGTCATAACATTTGACACTATTTCGCATCACACCACCAAAAAGAAAACGCGCGCGCGCGCGCGCACACACACAACCACACACAAAGGGAGGTGAAGAAAGGGAGAGGGAGAGAGAGAGTCGATGGCAGAACCCGGCAGATTATATAAAACCTTCTGTTTGTAGAAGACGGGGGTTATTAATTCCAAATGTCTTTTAAAATAATGTTTTTTAATTCAGAGGGGAAAAAAGACCAGCGGTGGCATTCTGGTATTGGCCTGTTGCTGTAAAGGCTTTGCAAGCTATTGAGCCTCCATCCTTTTATTTCCATCCTAGCGTTCCTCCAGCTGCTGGCTTGTCTAATAAATGAGACTCAAGGGTCTTAGCACTGTGGCGAGGTGAGGAATATTCCCCAGGCACGAGCAGCAGGTTTGCTCGCTTAGATGATCCTTAGTTTTGTGCCAGAAAGCTCTGTGTTGTGGGAGTGTCCAAATTTCACTTCCTTGATCACAGGCATATGGTAGAAATTACATCCTGGAAAAAAGGAAAACAACCACAAAAACCACCTTTTGTGTTTAGAGCTTTTGCGGCCAGTTACTGCTGACACAATATTGTACAAATAATAACAGGTCAATATTTTATGTGGAAAGCAGAAACATTTGGTGGAAATGAAGCTTTTATGACTGGGTAGTGTTTTTAATGGATGCTATCCTTCTATTTCAGCTTTTTAAAATTCTTTTGCACATTAGCTGCATTAAATGCAGCCTTCTTCTGAACTGCATAATGTATTAGATTTAGCCAAAAAAAATTCACCTCACCACTTTTCTGTAAATAATCAGCTTTAAATATTTGTGCGTTCAATATTTTATGTTTCTTTTTTTAAACTTCATTTGTTAGAACAATAAGGAACATGCCTTAAAGTGCTATGTTATTGAGTAGATATTGAGGCTTCCACCTACTGTTCTGATAAAATTGCTGTAGAAAATGCATATTAGTACATGTATTAATAAAGAATGATTGGCTAGTAGATTGGTTTATTTATTTGTTTCCTTATCAGGGCAGACATCAGGAATCTCATAGCACAGACAAGCTAATCAGCAAAAATGGAGGAACAGGACCACCACAGGATCACCACCAGGATGCTGACAATGACCATGGAGACACTCAGTTGGACAAACTAGAAAACAGCAACCATGATGCCAATGGTGCTGAGGGTCCAGGGGTGGAGGCATCCTTAGCAACAGAAACACCACGTTTCACCAAGTATCAGCCCAAGTGTGAGGTGACAGAGAAGGAGGCCATATCAGCCATCAGCAGGGCCAAGACAGTGCAGTGCAAGCAGGAGCTGGCAGATGTGGCATGCCTACACATGGAGAATAAGCTGTATAAAACATATCTTCCACGATTCTGTCCTCTTAGAGGTGAGTTTTGTGGCTTCTTCCAACAAAAACAGCACTTATGGACTTATCTAATGTTGAGACATTCAAGTATCCAAAAAGCCTCTAACATTTTGTTTGTTAAATGATGATTTGTAATCCAAATGCTAATAGTGCTAGTAGTCTTTGAAATCATTTCTATTACTTATCTTTGACATTAATTCGGCCTGTTTTCTTTTTCACTAGTAACCCATTCTGTTTGCAACATGCATACGTTCATACTGTGTGCATTTGTAGAAAAAAGATCAATTCCACAAGTTCATGGACATGCTTGCATTTTTAAGACTATAGTGAGAATACTGGTGGGAGGGGGCATGTGATGTTGATTATCCATGTACTGTATTGTATCATGAACTAAAGCCGATCAAGTTTTGCACTCAAGTTGGTCTTTAAAGGCTGAGATTCTCATCTTACACTGTTGATAGTATCTACATCCCTTCATACCTTCATCCATTGCTTTACGTTCTACTCTTGTACCTCATCTTTATGTTGTTGAGTGTGCTTATACTTATCTCATTGTCTGCTGGCTGTTATCTTTCAGTTATCATTATTGGTCTGCACAGAGAGTGTGATCTGTCTTGGTTGTGATGCTGCAATTATAATTTCCCATTATTATTATCAGACTGATGCAGACATGCTGTTGTAGGTGTAGAAAGACTGTAATTATAACCAGCATGCTGCAGCCATAGATCATGTTGACACACACACGCAACATATGTTTCTCACTTTTAAGCTACACCCAGCTCGTACAATAACTTACACTTAGCTTGTATACTAACTCAAGCAATGAAGACACTGAGCAACACCTGGCTGTTGAGGCCTTGTGAGGGCTGAAGCTTCAGACCTTTGTCTTCTGCTGCCTCCCTCATCCTGTTCCTCATCTTTATGGAAATTGAAAACTGTTGTGTAGCTCGTGTGGTTAAGCAGGTTTATTTAGCTGAAAGGGACATGTGACAGAGGCATTAAAAAGAAAAGACAGCATTCAATGACTAAATGTAAGCGATGCAAGATGGTGTATTCAGTGATTAAATAATAATACAGTGAATTTATATAGTGCAATATCCCAGTCCTATGAATAGGCTCATGGCACTTTACAAAAAAGTAAAAAACCAAACATACACAGACAGTGTTGTGTTTGTTTTGTTTTGGCTGCTCATTGGGTTGCCTTCAGAATGCCTATGTGAAAAACCAAAATGAGTTTACAAGCCGTCAGAAGTAAGCAGTGAATAAATGCATGCTGGGTTTGAAATAACCAGCTCAGTCGATGCAGTTGAAACATGCATTTACTGCAATTCATAAAAAATCTTATGGATATAACGTTTAATCAAAGATATTGAGCTAGCAGTTATTTGAGTTTCTTGTCATTTTCTCTTGTAAACCTTAGGTAATAATACAGGCAAGTATCTGGGTTGCTACAAGGACAACCTCAGTGACCGAGACCTGGAAGGCAGCTATGTTGAAACAGATGAAAATTCACCGGATATGTGTGTTAATTACTGCTTGAGGGCAGGTAGGTTATAATTTTTACATTACAGTTATAGGCATAAAAATGAGATTTGGAAGAATGATAACCAAACTTTATTCATGATTTGGAATAATTATGCATTTCATTTTGCATGTTTTTGTTTCTTTTCTTTCATAAATGAGAGATGAACGTGTGCCTAAGAATCACTTTTCTTTTTTTTTTTTGTAGATGAGAAGTTACTAGCTTCTTAATCTTTATTGAAGACTGTTGCTGATTTCAACAGGGTTCAGTTATGCAGGCCTTCAGTACACGCGAGAGTGTTGGTGCGGTGATGCATATGGAAAGCATGGTCTTCGTGAAGATGCACATTGCAGCAGCAAGTGCCCTGGCCAGGAAAATGCCACTTGTGGTGGATATCTGGCTAACCGCATTTTTATGACAGGCTTTGGCAGTGAGTATCTGATACTGCAGTGATACCATTTTAACATTGTCATAAAGAAAACATAGAACACAGGAAGATAATGTTAGTTCTTTTAAAGAAGCAATATCAGCTTTGTAGCAGCACATAATTTTGTGAGTTTTATTACAAAAAAACAGACCTTCACAACAATTTTTCATCTGCCTCTATTATAACAGTTTATAGGTGTTCATAGTTCTTATTGAAACTGAGCATTGTAACCTGATCTTGACAAAGAACTGGGTCATTAAGGCAAAGCAACACCACAGTCATTATGCAGTGTTTTGTTTCGTGGCATTAGGAATTGCTTCCGGAAATGAGATAAGTGGTGGCTCTTCACGTCCACTTTCTCCACTTCCTGTACATAGGATTCTCTGATAGCCAATATTAGTGAGCATCCCCTTCACGACAAAAGGCTACCTGATGCAAGGCTGATTTCTGGCATGTCATTGAAAGAATTCTTACTTGTGCTATGTTAACAGGAAAATACACAGACATCAAGAAAAAAACACAGACTATGAAAGAAAAAGAATTGGCAGCTGGTTGGGCTTTTTTTAAGAGTACTGAGTAGAGTGTTTGTTAAGAGTAAGATAAGGAATGTGCAGGAGAGATATCCTAACATGTCTTCATCTTGTTGACAGTATGAATTAACAGTAGGTTTTTTACAATACTGTTTGTGTTGCTGCATATGTATATGTATATATAACTTTTGTTTGATTTTGTATATGTAAAGTACAATGTTATATCACAAATTTTGCTACTTTTGTTGCTCCACTTTAAATGTTTGCATGTTGTATTTGCTTATTGGACATGTCTTTTCATCTTGGCTTAGACCTAAGCAGTTTCTGATGGCTGGGTGTGTTTGTAGCATAAAATTTAATAATAGATAGTACACACCTACATAATTCTAGTAAAACACATAATATACCCTGATGCTTATTTAACATGTGTTACATGCATTGAGACCAGAAAGAGAAGAGATATACACTTGAGACAAGTGTTGTAAAATGCTTAAATGTTTCGATCTGTTAATGTGTTTTCATGAAAATACAAACCAGTTCTGAGTTTTCCTGATAGATACTTTGTATGTACCCAGAGGCTATTCGCCATCCAGCACCTTTGAGTTTGGACAGCACACAGCCACAAAAAAGCTTGGTGAAAATTGTTTTTGTGCTCACGCTCAATGGGCGGCAGACACGTCAAGTTGTTCGACTACTACGCACCCTTTATCAGCCACATCACTATTACTACATCCACGTGGATAGTGTGAGTTCAAAATTCTATGATTTGATTCATTGCTAGACCTGCTTACCTCTAAGCCATAGCAAGTATGATTTTGAAAATCTGTTATGAGAGGAATCCAGAACTAAAGTTAACACATTGTTTCTCTAAGGGAAACTACATTCTTACTGTCAAAGACTTTGAATCAGTTTGTGTGCTAAACTTGAACATTGGTTATTTGACTCTTTATGCTGATGTTTCTTCTAGGAGACTTTAAAAGCACAAAATGATATTTTTGAATCTGCTTTCATGCTAAATTCTTTGTTTGTTTTGATGGAATGGTTGGAATGGTTTTATTTACATTTTACTTTACTTTGGTATTCTTTTCTCTTTTTTTTTTGTGGGGTGGGGGGTTCTGTCTATTTTTGCTTTGACCTGTTAAATATTTTAGTAAAAGGATATCATTTTTGTAGCGTCAAGAGTATATGTTCCGAGAGCTGTTGCCACTGGAGGAGCTGTTACCTAATGTGATGGTGACCCGAAATCGTTTTGCAACCATTTGGGGTGGTTCCAGCTTGCTTCAGGCTCATTTGAGCTTCCTGAAAGAGCTCTTGGACAAGACAGAGTGGGCTTGGGACTATTACATAAATCTCAGTGAAAGTGATTACCCCATTAAGTGAGTGATTCACCTTGAATAAGAATGTCTTGTGAATTCATGTTTGGATATGAAGGGTTTGGTTATGAAGAGAGAAAGGTAGATGGAGAAACAGAGAAAGAGGAAGCCTGGGACCTCTGAAATTATTCTTGAAAGTTTGGATAATGAAAAAAATTGGTTGTTCACATCAAACTTTCTTTAAAACTTCGAACCAATTTTGGTAGATGTGAGAACCTATGCTATAAAAATATAGTATATACTGTTTTTAACTGTTCCATGTATGTGTAGTTTAATTAAAACATCTAATATTCCTTAAATACAAGTTAAATACAAGAAAATAAAATCATATTGGGAGCAAAAGAAGTTACAGAGAGAAGTATTGTGCATTAGGAGTCTGATCAGCCCCCAGCACTTAGCAGTTAACTGAGACCTTAGTTCAGGTTATTTGCTGCAATAGGATCTCAGTTCATCAAGATATTTTGCTCCTTTTTTTTTTATCTTTATTTCCATTAGGACGATTTCAGATCTCACGAGTTACCTCACCACTTATAAAGGACTTAATTTTCTCAAGTCCCATGGGAAGGATACACCAAGGTAGTACATGTCTGTAGTGAAGTAGTTTAAAATGTTTCTTTTTCATTTGATTTTCATATTTCCCTTACAAGCCTGTACAATATTTCAATGTACAGTACATTAATATGTAGCCAGATATTGATAATTCAGAACACTGATAAAGGTAACGGATCATTGGTGATTCATTTTACATGTGTAATCTCATTTTATTGTTGCCTAATATTTCTGTGTACCAGTACATGTATGTGTACACATGCACAGTATAAACAAATCAGTAAGGATCTATATATATATTGATATATTTTGAACTGACTTTTGTGTTTTACTCACTTTATAGAAATATTTATGTAGTTATTTTAGCAAAGTCTTTTGTATGTATACATACCAATAAATTACCAAGTTTCAGGCCTATTAAATAGTAATATTAGTTTATGAGTTAATATTCCTCTTCCACATTCTTTTTTGTCAGTCGCATTTTTTTTTTTTATAGATTTATCAAGAAGCAGGGTTTGGATCAGACATTCTATGAGTGTGAAAATCACCTGTGGCGTGTTGGACGCAGACCTTTGCCGAATGGTATTCGTGTTGATGGGGGCAGTGACTGGATATGTCTGTACCGAAGCTTTGCCCAGTATGTCATCAAGGAAAATGATGAGCTACTTGCAGGACTAAAAGCATACTACAAGTACTCTTTGCTTCCTGCAGAGGTTTGTTAACAATCAGAAACTTCAGTTCACTTTTACAATATAAAAAGACCTCCAGCAGTTATTCTTTTATTCTTTATTGGTAGAAAAAATGGCTTTGCTGATGTCAGTTTTTAGCCTCCTTAATTGCCTTCTCTACCTTATTTAGTTCAAACCAGATGATGGGGGATAATAAATATATAATATATATATAATAACTATAATAATTTTCTTTCTACTGTTGTCTATTACAGTCTTTCTTCCACACAGTCCTGCAAAACAGCCACTTCTGTACAGAGTCAGTCGACAACAATCTGCACATGACCAACTGGCGGCGTAAGCAGGGCTGCAAATGTCAGTACAAGCACATCGTGGACTGGTGTGGCTGCTCTCCCAATGACTTCAAAATCAATGACCTTGAAAGGCTGCTTGTATGATTTTCCCTTCCTTCCTCACTTTCGCTTTGATATCAAGCCTTGCTGATAGCATTGGGAGATAGGGAGGGATGAGGCAAAGTATTTTTTGTGTTTAAACCTGGGTAAATATAACAATTTAGATCCTGACTGATTCTACGCTAAAGAGGAGCACAGGATGGTAATATATAGGCACTGCAATCCCGTTAGTTAGAAAGGAGGACCAGTGCATAAGTGGAACTTTAGTCTGCAAGAAAAATTATTCGGGTATTTTCTTATAATTTCGCTCTCGATGTTGCTACATTAGAAAAACAGTCAAAGGGTTTTTTTTTTTTTTACTTTGAGCTTGTGCAGAAATATGAAGACAAACCCCTTTTCTTTGCACGAAAATTTGAAGCTGTTGTCAGCCAGGAGATCATCAATAGCTTGGATGTTTACCTGTTCGGGCATCTACAGCAAGGTAAAATGCTGCTGTGCTGCTTTTAAATATTACAGA
The DNA here is from genome assembly GCF_003073045.1 of Pomacea canaliculata. Taxonomy (NCBI): domain Eukaryota; kingdom Metazoa; phylum Mollusca; class Gastropoda; order Architaenioglossa; family Ampullariidae; genus Pomacea; species Pomacea canaliculata. Next base: position 37,275,494 of record NC_037590.1, on the reverse strand, counting down.
TTTTTTTCTGCCTGTTTATTGCAGGATTTTATCATTTGTAGTTTAATTTTCTTTTTGTGTTCATGTTGGGGAGGCTCTGGTGGTGGATGTGTTTGACTGTGAAGCAGGACATAACCAAGCTGGATGCCTGCTCAGGCCTGTGGCTGGGTACCTCACTGCCCACCCTGCAGCTGTAGAGTAGAAGTGGGAGAGAAGGCAAAGGTGGTGGAAGAAAAGGGTTAGGCTCTGTCTTTAACATGCTGTGCTATAGACAAACTGAACCATTTATATTTACTGCACCAGTGACCTCTAGCCTATGGGTCTCGTTTTACCATCTTTTGTTTCAGTGTTCGTCTCATCCAGTCCTTTGTTTTCAGGACCAAGGAGTATAGGCCTTTACTAGCTCCTTAACATTTATGCCTGGGGCATTTACTTTTCAGGTATGACAGGACTGTCCAGCTATTGGCAAAATGAATATCACCACCTTGATTACCAGAGAAAAAGCAGAGATGGTCGCTTCACTTTCTATCACGCATTTATGCGTCTGACACTAGCATCTTTAAAGCAGCGAAATGCATCCTGCCAGTTAAGACCTCTACAGCTGCTGGAAATCAACTTGTTTCAAGAAAGTGACCATTTCCATGGTCTCTTGACTTTGTTTAAAGTGGAAGACCTCACATCTGGCAAAGAGTTGACACTGGAAGCCCATATGCACCCAAAGCATTATTACTCTGTGATAGATGCTAAGGGACCTGTTGGAAGGTTGCAGTATCTCGAGGTAAATTTATGTTGTTCTTTGACTTTTGTGAAGTTTGAATGTACTATTTTCAATGTTAAATTTCTTTTTTAACTTTAAAGACTGCATAGTAAAATCTAAGCCTATTCTTTAAAAAATAGTATGTACATATGATTGTGGGAAAACCAGGTGATTTTTACTTCCCTTTGAAAGAAAGCTGTCTTCATTTGCATATATACTATCAAAAGTCTCAACATCCATCTGAAACAGCCTTTAAAACCTCATAAGCATTCATAACTCAGATCTCTTTGAGTAAACATAATATGTGAATGAAATGTATTTCTCTATATTTCTTATTATTCAAAACAACAGGTTGGATCTGATTTTGATCCAAAAGAACAGATCTTTCGCAATTATGGCCGTCTTTTGGGACCCTTTGATGAGGTAGCCTTGCGGCATGTCTGGGACTTGGGCAAAGAATTCACTGTCTCCATGGCTTGGGTGGATCCTGCCAACATTATTGCTGCCTCTTATGATATCAAGATACCTGGGTCTGTATTCACAGGCTCACACAAGCCAGCATTAAATCGTCCTCTTAGGCCAGGAGTGTGGACAGTAAAACTTATGTACAACATGGCATTGGTTGCCGAAACACAGTTTCTGATCATCCCACTCACACATTACCAGGTAAGCTGAATCAGGATGCTATTAGACTGATCATCATATTTCTGATCGGTTTTTGTCAATCAAAATCTACATTAGTAATCCCATTAGAGGTTTCTTTGAAAAACTGACACTGATCAAAAACTTTGGGAGTCCAGATTCAACCAGAGTGTGTTTGCTTTTTCAGGGACGACTTATTTTACCAGCACAAGTCCCACGCACTCATGGGGGTCCCATTGGTATGTACTCATCCAAAGATTTCTCAGAACTGCGGGATATTTTGAAGGTGCCACAAAGTCGGGAATTGGAGGAAGAAGCTGCCAACAATGCCAAGAAGGTTGGCAAAGATTTGGAACTGTGGGTTGACAGCCTCCTTCCACTCTTCTGGGTGATGCAGGAAGCATGTTCTATGGAAGTGTCAAATTTCTGTGCACTGCAGGAGTGCACAAAGACATCATGGAGTTCTCGATCACCTGACCCCAAATCAGACATTCGGTCCATTGGTTCAAAATTACCTTTAGGTAGATGACCATGGCCAACAACTAGAATTTGATGCTTTCACAGAAATGTGTGCGCATATTTAAAAGCTGTTTTCTGTGTAAAACTTCTTCCATGTAAAGAACATTCTGCAGCAGCTACAGTGGGTGAGTTAGTACAAAGCTTTGAACAAAAGGTCCCAATGTTTTTACCAGCTATTACTGTCTGTGTGTGAGTGTGCTGAGGGCTGGAATGAATCACTGCTTAAAATGGAAGGAATGTGTCAAGTGCTTGGTCTTATTACAGAGAATTAAAAAAAAGTCTATTAGTAATATTTACCGAAGAATATTCTACCCTCCTCTGCCTGTAGCTTTTTTTTTATTGCTGTATAGTACTGAAAAAAATGTAGAGATTGTTGTATTTTTTGCAAAAGTATTTTCTGAAAACTCCTTTAAAGAATTTTTTCTTTGACACAATATGGAGTCTGACAAATCAAGCCATGGGTAGCAGTAAATTGCCTTCATCAATGTGCTGCCCTATTCAGCTCAAGTCAGCATTAGATACAGTGCCTGTCTCCACTCTGACCAGCGCGTACCAGTGACTGTATTTGAGTCAGGAGGAATATGTGTGGAGAGATCTTTGAGTTAACTGCACTTGACATGCACATCAGACAACTGCAGGCTGATCAGCTTTTAATATGGGTGATGAAAATGTTTCATGAGAAATACAAGACAGTATTGCTGATGATCTTTTTTTTTTTTTTAACAGGGCTATATTTTTGAGATTTTACTTCAAACATACTAAGTATGTTGGAAAAAAATTAAGACATTTCATCATGATTGCACAGGTGTGTTCTTTAAACATTAGTTTTAACTTTTTTAATGACTCTTTCAATCACAAGAAATGCTGTGGATAGCCATAATCGAAAATCATTACTCATACACATCACAGACGTTGTGCAAATTTATCTTTTTGTACATGCATATTACAATCTTCCATGTTCGGATTTTCACATCATGTTCTTCAGCATACAATATACTGAATACAGCGGTGCTGTAAATTTGGTGTCTTTTTTTGCACATGACATCTTGGAGACAGACAACCTCACAATGATCCTTATACAAATCTTGTTATAGTCCTGCATATAAATTTTTTCTGGGAGCAAATCCATTAGTTTCATTGAAACTGATAACAGTGCTTTCTTTGATTTATTATTGTAAATCATCTTATTTGTATATTTAATGTTACAAATGTCAGATTCAGCCAACATTTTAAATTTTGTCTGTAAGAGATGTGAGTGCCATGCAGTTTTGCTTTGAAGTAGCAAAGGGAGATCTGTACTATGATATTTGAGTGGGTTTGTATTTTGTTTTTGTTTTTAAAAGCTGATCTAAATGACTGATCTGGTTCAAGCTGGATTTTTTCACTTTCTTTGGTGTCCACCACATACCACAAGCACAAGTCATCTGTTTCGGTGGATTTTTGTTGGTTTTTTTGTTTTTTCCTTAAGCTATTTTTCTTTTGTTGGAACTAAATATGAAAACTGAATATGTAATAAGTGGTGTTTGGAGCTGAGTACTGTGATTGACATTAACTAAAATACCCTTCCTCAGAATGATGATGCATTTTTATGCTTTAATGTAGGGGAGTGAGGAGACAAAGAAAAAATTTAATTTTATGCACCTAAAGCTGTGTTCATTGTAGGAGCTGAAAAATGGACAGAGTACATAAGCTTATCGAAGAGATTCCATAGGAGACAGCAGTGTTATCTGAGAGCTTGACATTTGAAAATATCCTTCAGATTAGCAACTTCTCTTAAAAAATTTTAAATGTTTAAAATCTACATTAGCAACAATTTTACATCATTTTTTTTACACCTAGAACATGAAGAGGATGCAGCTGTTTTGCATACAACTACTTATGAACAATTTCTTTGCAAAAAAATGAATCTAAATAAGATGATACATTTTAAATATTTTTCTGGTTTTTTCCTGTCAGTTGTGGCAGAAGAGAGTCTGTTGGTTTCTTTCAAAGCAAAGTCAAAGGTGTATATATTTAAAATCACCAGCACCTTGATTCTGCCTGGTTTGCACAGGCTAGAGGAATACATAAGTGAACTCATTGTTTGCATCATAAGCCACAAAAGTGTTGCATGTGAACTTTGTATTGATGTTGAGTGTCAGAAGAAAGCAATCTCCATCTTTTTGAACTGCATGATGAAACTGTCTACAATCACCTGCTGTAAAAAGAACTAAATATACCAAAGACGTGGGGAATCTTCATGCCCTCTTTGACTCTGTATTACACAAAAGTAGTTTTTTTTGTTCAGTCTCGGTTGTCTGCTAGCCTGGAAGAATTCAATCTGATACATTTGTTTAAGATCTTTACATTTTTGTAATGGGCACTATTTGGCTGGCAACCTGATGTCTTTTGAGCAAGTTTTAATGCAGCTCATCCATATTGAAAAATCTTCTACATATTTTCATGAAATATTGTTGCTTTGTTTTTGAACATGGCATTTATTGAGTTTTAGTCTTTTGGAGAAAGTTAAAATGCTTTAGTATAAAGTTCTTTTAACGTTATGGGCCATAAAGAGCTGCCTGGCATCCTTGCCTGCAGAAGAGGGAGTGACCATGCTGGAATGCAGGACAGCCTTGTTTTACTTTCCCACCTGAATGTCCCCTCTTGTGCATCTCTTTGTGCTTATCACTCTCCCCACAAAAAAATGTATAAAGCAACAAATGGTAGGTAAACACACACATTATTGAAAAGCAAGGACATTTACCAGGCTATGTTTGCGTAAAGGTTTGGGTTAAGAATGCAACGAATAACTGGATGTTGTGATAAGAGATGGTGTGGGTTGTGGTACTAGGTGGACATTTTAAGAGCTTCCAGAAGTGAAATATCAAAGAGAGAAATATTGCATATTTTTTTTGTTACAATCGTGTTTCTATACTTAATGGCCTAACTCTAATTTTGTATCCACAGGCAGGCCAACACAATAAATTGGTGTTCTCGTTGCTGTTTAAGTGGGACACCATGTTTTTAGCAAATACTTTTTGGTTTCTTTTTTGTCATTCAGATCTTTTTGAGTTTTTGTTTTTCTTTTGGTAGAAGTAGCAGGACTGATTTTGGGCAGTGTTGTGTGGACATGACAAATTTGACATGGAGAACTTGTGTATGCTATAATTTACAAGTAATATAACTTGTGACTTTTGTGATTCACATTTGCATGTTCACTTAAATTTTTCTGTGATATCACCTGCGTTATTGCCAGTACACTGCACTTTACCACTTCACAACAGTAATAATGTATCTAAGCACAAGGAAGCTCTTCTAAACCAAAGAACATTCCATTTCTTTGCTGTTCATTTTATTCAGGGTTTTTTTTTCCCCATGATCACATCTGTATTCATATTGAATTTCAGAAATCACACTTAATAAATATTTATGGTGGTCCACCTAGTCCCCTGAGCAAATTAATCACATCAGAATCTCCATGTCTTGTCTGAAAATCTGGTTGGTGTATCTCACATACACACACATGCACAGTATATGTACATCATTGTGGAAACAGTTTGATAAGTCTTTTACATTTTGTTTTTTTACATGCTGTGTACGCTGTCGCTTACTCAATTATTGGAATCAGGACTGTCATTGCCACCTGTTCATACTTCAATCATTTTATGCAAGTTATTTAGAATATTGCAGAAACTTTCAATCGATCATAAATCATCTAATTTGATTCAAGTTCCCTACCTCTAAATAATCAAACATCCTTCATAGCATGTGTCCATGAGAATTAAATGTCAGTTTTTGGTTTAAAGTGCATGATACAGGTCTGTTGCAAGGAAGACTTTTTTTTTTTGTAACCTTCACAAATTCACTTTATTCAACTTTAATTGTGGTTGTGCTAAATCAAGGCCAGCTTCCATTAGAAGTGTGATCACAGCAGAAAGCACTTATGCTCTAGACAAAGAAATTGGTTTTCAAATATGATGATTATTGTTATTCTTTGTTGTTACTTTTTGGAGGTTTCTAATTACTTGCTACAGGTATTGTAGTTAAATGACCATGGATATGTTCATTTTGCAGCAACAGAACAACTTTATTCCACAGTTAAAAGACAAATAATTACTGAATTCTGTTGAACATTAGGTTTTTAATGCCACATGTGTCAGCACCTCATTGCATTTTCAGGTAATCAGGATTTACGTGACCAGTTCACAACATTCAAAAGTTGTGTCGGTTGTTGGTGTCTAATATTCCTGAAGAGATACCATCATGCCTTTTTTAGATATGATCAAACTTTGTTGGCAACTGCTGATACATATTGCCTGTTGTGAGGCATAGGGATGATCTTAGCTTCAAGGCTTTTGAAGCACACATAAAATAATCATATCTAAATGTACCAAAGACATGTTAGTCTTTCATTTCATGGTATACAGCTATTTATGGGGTCAGGTGGATTTCTGACAAATCGTTTCATGTGATGGTAAAGCTGGTGAAATAAATACAATAAAGTTATTTTGTAATTTCCCATTTTAGCTAATTTTGTATTTTTGTATCATTGAGGGTGTGTGTAGTATAATTTCTTTATTCAGCTTTCAGAAGGCCATCTAGCCCATATCAACATCAAAAATTGCTCATTACATGCATAACAATATTAAGCAGCTGTACATAAGCCTCATTTCTTTTGAATTGAGAGTCTACAGCAGGAGTAGCCAACACATTGCCCACGAGCACCTCGTTGCCCGCATAAACCATGTTTGTCGCCCTAGGGGCACGTTGATACGTGGACTGTCTATACTATTATGCATGCTACTCAGTAAGTTTGTATCAGACAAGTAGCTCCTTGTATTAGTCAGTTCCCTTGAAGTAGCTCTGTGTCAAAATGGTTGGTGACCCCTGGTTTACAGCATAAAAAAACAAAATGTTGGCATTCTAAGTAACTTTATGTGGTGTGCACAGTCATGGAGATCTCATTCTCCAGAATTCCGTTATATATAGGGTAAATTTAATGGATACACTATTAAGTTCTTAGGCTCAGGAGATTACAAGGGTAGAAGAATCTATGGTAGAAAGGTGGTGTGCATTTGCTTTGTAGAGATGAATATTTAGGACATAACAACAGAAAATCCTCCACTCTCCATGATCATACTGATTACATTCAGTATTAATACTAGTTTGGTTATAACCAGTGATTCTGTTATGGGAAAACAGTTAAATTTTAAAAGACCTGTCGGTGTTTATATTATAATACCTGGTTTATATATTGTGGTCTTATTGAGCCAGAGTGATGATTACAATATTCAGGAAAAGAAAACAGTGAACATGCCATTTTTTGATGTCAACAAACCATAAATGTTTCTGTCACAGGATTATAAACAGGGGAAAGTTGCCAACCATCTGCATTTCTCATATCTATCCAAAGCCATGACTACACAGTAAAATTCAAACCTGGGACTCAGCCAGAGTCTTAGTGAGTTCTGTCAGCCCTATCTTGCAAATACAACATGTAGAATTGCTTTGGAGATCTGTGATGGATAGTGTCAATTAACTGCACCAGTATTTGATAATTTATATAAACCAATCCATTACAAGAGGACACTTCCACCTAAGGCAATGTCCAACATTCCTTACTATATTTAGAAATAACTTACAAAGATAAATGTGCACTTTCTATATATGTTATCTGCCTGCGATGGCAAATAGTCCAGTCCATGGTCGATCTGTCTGCTGCTTTCAACACTTTAGACCACATTCTTTACTTTTGCCTCTCTGGCACGGTCCTAGGTTGGTTCCACTCCTGTCTGATCACACCCAGTCTGGTAGTGTCTATGGCTCCGTGGAACCTGAAGAACCTGTGAGTTCTCTTTGACACACCACTGTCCTTCGAGAATAGTATCAACTCTGCAAATCCATTTTTCTCGAACTGCACAGGTTCAGCCATCTCTCTGTTGCCTCCACCAAACACCTTGTGTCGGTATTTAAAGTGTGTTGTCCACAGTCAACTACTGTAACTCGATCTCTGTTCATAGATCTTCCTGGCCGCCTGTTTGACAAGTTCCAGACAGCTCAGAACAGTGCTGCCTGCATTGTACTCTGTAAGCAGAAGACTGACCACGCCACACCGCTTTTCAGCGCCTCCGCTATATAGGCTACCTATATATACTTTCTTAAGATATCTTTCCACCAGCCCGACTTCCATTTCCCGCATGTGAAACCATCACAGAGGCAAGCACGTTTCCTACAAACATTAAATATTGACTAGTTTCAAGGATTGCCGATAAAAACTACACCCATAAATATTTGCTTAGAGTGACATGCTAGCTTCCCCAGTTTCTGTACCTCAGATTTGGTGGGCTCTTTAGCCCACACAAACTGCAGAGTTCCAGACAGGCTACAACTTTTAACATCTCACTGGTGTCAGATTTAAATAACACGCCTATAAGTTATTTGAAATAATGGTGTAACAAAAAGTTCACTTTTGAAGAGTTGGACTATACTAAGTGCACGTTTGAGTCCAAAGTTATGAACGTCCCAGTGTAATGATGATATAAACTCTCTGTCTCTATGTTTGTTTGTGGTAACCACGTAAGGGCAGGAAACGCCCTGAACCTCACTTTTCTCGAGACCACGTGAGGGCGGTGCCCATCTCTTCTCCGTCGCTGCCTTACTTCCCCTGCACTCTTTGGAGTTGGGCATCCATTCCCCCAGCTGTGTTGACTGGGGAAAGTGAGCTGTGCTTTACTGTGCTATCATTTACAGGTATCGATCCAGTGCGCCTCTCAGTTCGAACGTCTAACCACTCAGCTATCCACTCCCCTAGTAACCTCGGACGAGCTCCTCCCAAACAGATATCGACGCTGAAGATATCTCTGCTGAATCCAGTTATCATTACTAATGAACAATCTAGTCATATTTACTGTCATTCATAAAATGTAAAAAATCCTGTACACATTCTCTAGATATATTTCATGTTTCTTTTATCTTGCTCTCTGAAATATCAGGGAGGAAAGGGCACTCCGACTACGGACGTATATAGATATTAGTTCTTGCTCCGACAGTCTCTCGGCTGGGAGCAGACGCACACTTCCGGTTGTGATGGGAGCGGAAGAGAAAATAACTCTCAGAAATAAAGACAATTTCGGTTGCTATTATTCAAGTATCGGCTTTATTTCTCTACTCACTTGCTGCGGTGAACAACTCCGAGCTTTGTGTGTCTTTTGGCAGGTATTTATTATTATGAAACAGAGCAGAACCAATGTTTACGCTCATTTCTAACATTTTTTAATATATTCGCTTTGCTTCTTCGCGCTTAACTGCTTAAATACGCGATGATAGTATGTCAAGTTAGTCGTCACCATCATTCATTTCAGATTCGTGTGCCATCACTTTACCAGCTGACCATGTCGGTTAACGCAATGTAGTTTACGTGTTGTTACCATATTCACTATTGCTTTATTCTAATTTCTTTAAATATGTGTATGACTGTGTTCAGTTTTATACTAGTTAGTAAGCGAGCCACTACAAATTTCTAAGAAAAATAAAGCTGTTAATCCCGGAATCTAATAAGTTTCTTTAAACGTGCACTTTTGTTCTACATCTGATTCTTTCTGTTCATTCTAAAGGAGGGAACAAGCGCTGTCAGTGGTACACGCTGCCCTAAACAAGCGCTCCCCTACACTTTAAATTAATTTTCTTTATATTATTTTATTCTTTATTACTTGTAGCTACAATACAGAGGGAGGGGGAGAAAGAGAGGGCTTGTCGGGGCCTTAGTTTTGAAGTTTATATTAAGTATTGTTTACTTTTCAATGATTTACAGGACATAATGTCAGCATTTGACATCACAAAGTTTGATCCTCAGCCCAGCCAAGAGCTCATTTGCAGTATTTGCTACTGTGTGCTGACTAATGCTCTGGAGAGCCGGTGTCGTCATGTCTTCTGTAAACAGTGTATTGAGACATGGCTGCAGCATCATCACTCCTGCCCAACCTGTCGAGATTACCTCCGCAGACACCACCTGAAGCCAGTCTTACCACTGGTACAGAACATGCTGAATGCCCTGACCGTGGTCTGTGACTTCCGAGATAAGGGTTGCCAAGCTCCTGTCACCATGGAGCAGTATGAAAATCACATAAAAAATTGTGAATACCAGGTCAGAAACCAAGTGTCAGCTGATTAATTTACTCTCTGATTATATTTTTACTTTCTGGCTAAGATCAGGATTATCTTTATGAACTTTAAAGGTAACAAGTTCACAAATAATCTTGATTCAGCTAGTTGCAATTTAAGCAAGATTTCTAAGTTGAATGCCTGAACTACCAGAAAATGTATCATACTCTCTTAGATGGTGAGTACCTTTTTCTTGCATGTAAAATCAAGCATGCTAACAATACAAACTCCTTTAGAGAACTAGTAAGTGGCATGTTACTGTAATGCCACTTTGTAACTTGCTGGTTTCAGACAGTGAAATGTCCTAATGGCTGTGAGCAGCTCTTATTGTTGAAAGACAAGCAAGACCATGAGCAGAATACTTGTGAATTGCGCATCGTGAAGTGTCAGCTGGGCTGTGAACTAAGCCTACCTTTCCGTCAGAACCTATCGCACAGTTGTATTACAGCTCTCAAGGAGCATATCAGAGGTAAGATGGGAAAGGGTGCGTAGGGGAGAAAGAAAGCAGGGGAAGACATTTTGGTGGTGCTTAGAATGTTTTACACTTTACTAAAAAGGCATATTAATGTTATGATACTAAAATTTTCTTCTCAGTTGCTCTTGATAACATATAATTACATAAAAAAAAAAAAAATTTTCCACCCAACCACCTCTGCTTAGTAGCTTTTGCTATTTATGGCCTTCTGGGTTTCCAGATAAAGAGAAGCAGCTGGAAGGGGTGGTGGCATTTCTGCAGAGAATGGTACAAGCTGTTCATGACCTCGGCAAGACTCTGGACATTGAAAGTTCAAGAAGCCATCTCTTACACCGTTTTCATGATATTACTAGTCAACTGGAACAGGAGCAGCACATGATCAACCAGCTGAAAAAACATTTCATGTGTTCTGTATCATCCGCGAGCCATGCGAGTGAAGTTACCTCTGATGTTTCTATCAGAGCATTGACTACATCATCTTCATCATTATCCAGCTGCACAGCTGCCAATGCCAGCAACAACAGTAGTTTGCCTCAGATAAATTTAGATGAAGAGATGGAACAACCACGAACATCTCTGCTGGAATCTTTGGTGCAGGAAGCCATTGGCAGTGGATCTAGAGACAGGATGGGAAGCATAGACCAAGTAGATGGGTACAGAGAGGGAGACCAGAATGAAGACAGAATTCAGAACCGGTGGAGCATGAACCAATCACGGAGCAGGCAACACGTGAACAGTACTAACAGAAGCAACCAAGAGATGGCAGACCCAAGACACCAGGAGACCCTGGAACAGGAAACCGTGGACGTGGGAGCTGCAGAAAACAGCATCAGCAGTGAAGATGAAGAATATCTCCCAAATTATAGAACATCTGTCCGTCACCTTTCGCCAGAAGTTACAGAGAGTCATGGCAGCTACAGCTCTGACACCAGTGATGGCTTGTCTGATAGCTTTGCCAGCAGTGATGACTCCGAGTACACTCCCATCAACTCGTCCCTTGAAACAGATGATGACATCTCGGATTCATTTACTGTGACATCATATTCTTTTGACAGTCCTTTGAGTGAAATTACTGATGATTCCAATTCAGGGAGTCATGGTGAAGACCACAATAGAGGCTCTGAGCACTTGGCCTCAGAAAATGAATCATCTGTTGCTGAAATAAGCAGGCCACCACAAGGAGCTGCTGTGTCAGAAAGCCACATTTACAGTTATGGCAGTCCACACTTAGAGGAAGAAGTAGTGGTCAGGGATGAAGAGTATCTTCAAGATGATATAGATCAAGAGAACGACAACCATGGCATCAGCAGTTCAGGGCAGGCTGTTTCTCACGTTCATCCTCAAGAAGCGGGGGTTTGTCTGAGTACTTGTGCCATGTTTAGACTTCGCAATGTACTGTATAAGCCTGACCATGGAAATTCCATTGCTAGTTCTTCACTGTTTCATGATGGTCAAAGCCATACAGTGGACAAACAGGAAGGACCCTGTTATTCCCAAGAACTCTGCACTGGACAGTCTAATGTAGACCTCAGTATGGATTCACAGATGCAAATTGAGATCAAAGAACATCAGACAGGAAGCAAAAATAACTTATCTCACCTGCAGGACACAAGTAACATTCATGACACCTATCAGATCAATGTGGTCATTAACTCAGATTCTACCTCACTCAGCGCTGAAGATGAACATGATGATAATAAAGAGATGCCAAACTCGTTTGCACAAACCTCAGATCATTCATCACATGGTAGTGACACAATAGAACAACCAGCATGTTCTTCCTTATATGCTGGTGGCTGCTGTCAAATCACTGGACAGTTTGAAAACAACAGTGCCTATGCTGGCGTCAGAGTACAGGATGCAGGGACAGGTAATGATGTTGGTGCTGCAGAAACAGAAGCTGTTACTGAAGAGCTTAGTACTAATGTGCCTGATGACAGAAGTAGCACCTGGCATCGGTCCAGATTTAGAGATATCTATACAAGCTCAGATACAGAATCTGATGACAGCAGGTGCCGCCGGATGCCCAGAAATATCTTGTCTGTTGCCGGCGGCAACACCGAGAACGCTAACAGTCTAGCACCAAAGTGTCAGCAAAGCTTGTTAAGAAAAAATAATTTAACTGTGATCACCCAGGAGGCTGGATCTTCTGCAAATGCCTCTCCAGAAAGACCCTGTAGCAAGCGGAAAAGTGCTTGCATCTTACAAGAACCTGAATCAAAGCATCCACGAGTTGAAAGAAAGATGTGTTCTGATGGTGGAAGCACTGAGCGAAATGGTGTAAGCCTTGTGACAGACACAAGAGCAGTACATCGTAAACATAGTCATCGTCTTTCTTCCTCGACACGCTCTACTTCAACTGCATGTGTAGTCAGTGGCTCCACCTTGCTGTCAATTAATTCGAGTGTGTCTGCAGCTTCAGCCTCATTACCTAATCCTCCACCATGGGCGAGGCCAAACCACATGACAGGCATGGCTGCTGCAGCAAGCGGTCAGACCAGCTCTAACCTTACCCCAGTTCATGGCAGCGTGGCTTCCAGGACAAGATCTAACTGTCGTGGGCTGTCCATGCAGGCATCAGTCACTCAGCAGCCAAGGTATTCACGACAGACCATAGCAACCTCAGTTGGCAGTGCTTCAGCCAATGGTCATGGGCTTGTGCACATACCAGACATACCAGTGCCACCCAACACATATCAGTTGCTTACTGCTTACGCTGAAGATGATGAGACTGACAGCACTTGGACCCCAACAGGAAGTTCCCAGAGTGAATCTGATTGAAGAGAAAAGGGTGTTCTTATGCCACACTTTTTTTTCAAAATCTTACAAGTATGGTGTAGCAACTTCTGTGGACAGCTGAAAATTTACAGCTCCTCACCACTTTTTTTGAGTGGGTTTTTTTTTTTTTTCAAATTTTTGGTACTTTAGCAGGTTTCTTCAGCAGGTATGGCTATTTTCCTTGCTGTATATATATATTTTTTATTATTGCTTATTGGTTTTGGTTCAGTATGTCGTCTTGGGATGTGTTTAGATTTGCTACTTTGTCACACCCTTTAATCATAGTGTGGAAAAGAAACATGCTGAAGAATCATGCATCAGTTTTGAAAAAGAGTTGCATGTGAAAACATGAGTGTTAACTGCTGAAACTTGGTACTGAGCTTGACAGATCTTCTGATTAACCTAAAGCCTTTAGGATGCATATTTGACTAGATTCCAAATTAAAACCTTCACCAAGATTTTTTGTGGGGGAGAGGGGGTTGGAAAATTGGACTAGAAATATTTTGATTGGAAACCCTGATGGGTAGGCTGCCAAATTAGTTAACAGTACACACATTACCATGAAAAATCTGATTGTCAAAATTGTACACCAGCCAGTCCATGCAATTTTGTACATTTTGTAGCTCCAGCGTGCACTAATCCGATTTCAAACTGGCCAGAGTTACTGATGCCTATCATTTACTCATAATCCAAAGAGGCGTCCTTAACCTTTTGCCTATTCTGCTGTAATGTTGGAACTCTGACAGTTGAAAGGAGGCCAGTTGTACATCATTATTTGAAAGTGTCTTGCACACTGTCCCAACAATATTCGTTTTTTTGCCACTTTAATGTTTTCATGTCTATATCTCAAGTTTGCACACATGCTATTGTCATACTCACAACCTTTCTCTCCTGTCTGAGCAGACAACAATCTTTTATGCAACTTGCTCGCACAACATCATTCTCACTTTTGCATCATGCATTCCACTGGAAGCCAGTCAAATTCCCGCTCTTCTCTTTTCTGTGCACTCTTTATACATATAGTAGCTTCAGTGGGAATGTGAATCAGTAGTATAGTCCATAACACATTTTCCTCAATGTATCTGCAGGGATTAGAATCATTTATAAAGACTGTCAGAAGCAGGAATATTTTATCACAGAATTTTTTTTCCAGAATAAAATGACTAGTACAATTTCCTTGATTTCAGTGTTATTTTATAACTGATGTCAGAATAAGCACAGCGGCAAATTATGTAAAGATAACAAGGCTTGTTACGTCTCCATTTAAGTCAATTCCTCTAGTGTTTCTCCTCGCGATATCACACATACCTTTATTAAGCGTTGATCCAAAACCAACTGCCAGAGATATAATTATCTAAAACAAACACTAGCAAAGTGCATATAATAGCCATAGATAATGTTTTATTTTGTTACACATAATTATTTATATATTTTTCCACTTTTAATATTAATACAAAACTGTTTTGTCCAAAAGAGGAATGGCCAGACTAAGAGCAATCATTTTTACTTCAAAAAAATTGTTGAACTACCATCCTCTATATCTGGTTACCATCTAATGTGAAAAGCAATAAATAAACTTTGTACAGCAACACATTAGTAAGTAAGACTAGAGCAGGGCAGTCAAGCTAGACCAATTTCAAAATTTTACATATATGCACATGCTCTAGAAAAAGGATAATTTGACAGTTCAACACTATCAATAGTCCACAATGTTTAAATGTTGAGGTACAGCTTGTTAGTGTTGACATTTTCTTTCTTCTATTAATGAACATGCAACACTTGAATATCATCTAGAAAAAAGTGTGTTTGATTCTTGTACCTGGAACAATCTCAAAGCAACCAAACCTTGTAGCAGCTTGTGGTAACAGCATTCAGTTACCTGGTTGTACGCATAAAGAAGACATTAAATGCAATAAAATTTAGGGAGAGGAGGTAGGTTTCACACAAATAAAAAAAGTGTACCGATAAACAAGCAATGAGAACATGCACGTTTCTCAATTCACATTCATACTGATCATCCAAAATGTCTCCAGATGACAATGTTTTCATAATTAAACCAGCCATAGCTGACCATGTTCTCCACTACCTGTGCCATAGTTTATGGAATAGGTAACATGCTAAAATGTACAATGATGCAGTAATATTTTCTGGCCAGTAAAGAGTTCCTCTGCAATATCTTTAGGCAAGAGATCTACACATAATCAGTAAAGTCTTCCATAATATATCGTGAAAGCATTTCTGGGTTATCCATGGAGCTAACCCCATGTCTCCACCCATAGTTCTGGCCACTGGTGGCTGCTCCAGCATTTAGATGCTCCATCACACTTTGTCGGATCCGTTTGATCTTCCGCAGTCGCTCAAGCCAGTTGGATGCAAAAGGTTCATGGTGCTGGGAATGTTGTCGCTGTAGAACCATGGACGCCAGCTGGGAGGGAAAAAAAAAGTCTGATAGTCTGATAGCTTATCATACAACAGCAAGGGGAACAGACAATTTCTGCCTGTTTATACACCCCAGCTGGGAGAAAAAACATCCGATAATCTGCCGCCTACACCTGCACTGTGTCTGTAACTGGGTAACCTACCACACACTTTGTAAAGAGAATAGCTGTAGGATGTTGATACCTTTATTATGGCAACTATTTGCTGGCTCTGAAACCACTGCCTAACAGAGCAAACTAGGCAAACTTTCAGTCAAGTCCTCAACTGGGCCGCTGGATGAGACGATGATGATTTCAGCTGTTAGTGCTGCAACTTGTGTCTCCAAAGTTCTCTTGCTGCACTTTTCCCTTCCCTTTTTATACCCAGTACGAGGGCTAATGTGCTATGGATGCCCGGCCATGCTGGACGATAGCACTGATTGTGGTGCTAGGGTCAGCCTACTGGGAGGGTGGGTGTGGCCCCTCCAATCCCTCTGGGCAGCAAAACTTGACCAACACTCCCATCCACCTGGCCTTCAGGTGGTGTCTAAGGCAGCCTCTACCCATGTCTTCATGGTCATTCACTTTTTTCAACCATAGTTAATGGGTAAATATCGTAAAATTCATGATTAATTTTGCAATTTGGATTACAACTTTTACTGAATCTTCCCTGCCCAGTATTCAAGATTGCATCTGTGACAGGTTAATGGATGCTGTTAACATAGGTACAAAGGATGCTACTCACATTACAGTGCACTGCAATCTGCCGTACTAGCAATGCTAGATTTTTGTCCGATACTATTTTTGGATGAGTGTGTCCAAGGATGTCAGCAATATCTGAAAAATTACCATTGAAAGCAACTAGACTACATTAATCACGAGCATGCATGTACTAAATTACCTAATTGATGGTTGGTTCTTAACATCAGGTTCTATGAGAGACAATTTACAACCAAACTCTTTACACAGATTTTTGTTTAGAATATATGTTTAAATTGTTTGCACTTGAGAACTGTACAGCTAAAGAAAATGGTATGCCATCCAAAATGCATACACACAGAATATTACATTAATGATATACCTGAACATACAGAAAAATGTTACATATTTTATGAAGGACAGGTTTGACAGAGGGTTAGAACTGTGCAGGTGATTATAAAAAAGGGCTTAACTCTCTATATGCAGACCACACATGAAAACACAGTTCAGCAAAGGAATTTAACAGACACAAACTAAAATCATTTATCAGTGTAAATAAACAAATATTTTTGCATAAACAAGGTACCTCAACAAATTTACATTTAAACAGAATCTAAAGAAAAATCAGTCTGACAATTTCAAAAGCGAAAATAACAGCCTGGTATCTCTTGCCCAAGAACGGTGGGCTAGTTGGTTTGAGGTGATTATGAAATAAAATAGGATAGGGATGGTGAGGCAGGAAAACTCCTCCAAGAGAAAACCGCTGATGGCCTGCCCTTCAAGCAGGCATCACATACTGAGTGTCCTGGGAACTCTGGACCTTTTGGTACTGACTACACTGTTTTAAGGGAGTGTTTTAACCATTACACTACTTGACATCCCTCCCCTACTTTCCAAAAGACAGCACCATCAAGAACATTTCTTACTCCTTTGATCCAGGAATTGTAAATACATGACAATGAGAAGGGTAAAGGAATTCTTAAAGCTGTGGTTATAGTAAATGTCCTGTATTCCATTTGCAACAAAGATATGAATGTCATTTGACAGACAGCCCAACACAACTTTTGCTGTCTACACAGAACACTTCAGTGATATGATTAGTAGAGGTCACATCAGAAGACTGCTGACTTTAACAGAAATAATGGCTGCTGTCAGTTCCAGTCTTGGAATAGTAATTGGCTTCAAAGACCTCCCAAGAAAAAGAAGGAAATGAATGGCCTTGCATCAGCCCTAAGCAGACTGCAGCAATCCACAAAACATTCTTACAGAGGATTCCCTATCGTTGCAACAGCCCTGGAAATGAGGCAGCTGAAAAGTTAGCAAAGGAAGACTTGTCCACAAGATACTCCTGGTCAGTTTTACCGAGGTCAGAACAACAATTAAAGCCAAGCAACAGAGAAGATAGCTCCAACAGCTATCCTAGCTACAGCAGTCAAGACAATGAGAGAAAATTAAGTGACCAAGAACAGGTCATTCCACGCTCGGACATCACATGTTCACCAAGTTCCACAATAGAGAGTCCTTTGAGTGCGCCTGCAGTATGGCCATTGAGAGATATTTGAATCTTTGGTACAGTATCTACAACACACAGCAGACTATGTCAGGACTCTGGGAGTCATTGTCTAAGAGTTTGACAAATCAAAAGATGCATCCCAAATCCCATTAAAATCTCAAGCTAATTTGACGGAACAACCCTTATTGAAGTCTTTATTTCTATTAATTCGCACAGTAGTTTAATAAATCCAAAATAATAAAAAAATTCTCAAAGTAATTTTGATGTTGACCACTAGCAATGCTTCTTTAAAGGATGCTGTGCTCACATTTGACAATACAGTAAATGTAAACTTCTACATAAAATGTGAACCACGGTAAAACATTTACTAAAAGCACGAGGACATTCGAAAGAAGTTGCTAATGCACCAGGAAACTAAGCTTGGAAAATAGTTTTCGTAGGCAGAGCTCAACAATTTGGTGTCTGGCCTTGTGGTGCAGGCAGATAACAGCCCATGCCATGCAAAAGCAATCACATAATGACTTGATCATGACAACAAGAAATTATTATTTCTTCATGAAAACTTCAAACTCCAGCCACAACTGCTCCAACTAAAAAAAAAAAAATTCTCATTTAAACTATGATAATTTAACAACATATAAAATGTAATTATGGTGTTCAACAGGTCACTGTCTCTCATTCTGAGGCACTAGATCATCTCCAACATGACAAAACACATCCAAAGGTACTGCATGTCCCTGCCTCTCATAACATAGTGCTTGTGACTGAATGTTAACTCAAGCTCAGCCCTACATGACCAACCATATCTGCAATTTCAAGCAGTGCCACCAAAGAACACCATGTAACATTCACATACCTGCTGATATTGTGTCCACAAAGGATTCTAGGACAAAAGATTAAATCGAAAAAAATGACTTAACAATCCTTATCAACCATAGTGAATTAACGTAAAAATCTGGCATAGCTTTGAAGATGAGAGGGGTTTCAAAAGATAAGTGTTTCGGAAAATGCTATTACTGGTAATGGCAACGCTATTATTTGCCACTCCCAAAGTTTAACCAGCAACTACAATATTTCACTCGTATCCCACCCACTCATGTTTCATTTTACTTTGCATTGCACTGCCTGCATGTAAAGGATGAATGTGATTGACTCCTTTCCAACCACATCTTTGAATGTTGACATTATGCGGTATACACAGAGATAAAAATGTGTGCAGCACTGTTATGTCATTGTCTTGCTTTATCATTTTCCTTGATGAACATTAATGCCGCCATCTGCTGCATCTCATTAAATTCAACTAACAATTGTAGTCCCACGTGCAATTGATTTTGATGGCAATGTCTTTGCAGGTGCTTGCCTCCACAGAGTGCATGATGCAACTTAATAAGCTGTACATATGCTTGAAAATATGCATACACTGCTGAAAAGTACTTTTTGGGTACACACCCTGAATATTGTCTCTGCAAAATGAGGCAGATACATGAGAGGTGTCACAAAAGCTGCAGGATATTATATTGTTTTTCACATTGCCCTGATGAAATTGCAAAATTTTCTATATCATTTACAGTTTCAGCTGAAGACTGTGAAGAGCTACCATCATAAAATTAACTTAAAAGTAAATCCTCTTCATTAAACCAAAAAAAAAAAAAAAAAAAAAAAAAAAGAGAGGTTAAGCGGAGACTGAGAAGTCTAAAGTTTGTAATGCTTACCTTGCTTCGCAATGAGGGTGACTGCATTACTGCCATGGTCCAGGGGACGAATGACAATGTTCACATAATTAAACTGGCCCTATTTACATAAAATAAGCAATGGTCAGCAAAAAATGAGAAGAAAAGCAACTTAGCATATAACAGTAATTTTATGAGGAAATTAATGATATTCAAAGCACTTGATAACTTCTGCGGTATAACTATCCAAGTTTTTCACAACTAAAATACCATCGTGCCTCTTTTTTTTATTTCTTTCATCAAGCTTTAACTATAAAGAAAATTCGACAAAAACAGTTCAAATAGTCTTGAGGTGGGCAATAACTTGCCTTGATTGTGCCTAGTTTGAAATCTTGTTCACCATTATTGTACACGATAGTAACAAAGTCGTTACCAATGTGTAGTTTTTTTGAATTGCAGTTGGGATCCTCTTTTCTGTTAGGCATCAGAGTAGCAATATGGAAAATGACTGCCAAATAAAAAGAAAGTGTCAACAAGACCTGGAGGCTGCAGTTACCCTAAAGAATGTGTATAACAAGGTGACAGTCTTGCCTCCCCCCAAAAAATTGTACATCTTAAACAATCTGTTTTCATGCTTTCCTTGTGTGTTTATAAGTGACATGCATCAAGGGAAGAAAAGTCTTCATGCTGCATCAAAAACTGCATGTTCAACATTGACAGCAAACAGCACCAAAATATCAATATGACTGCAGCTATTATTTTTCAAAAGGCCAAAAACAGTTTCTTGGGATGTGCTGAAACTGAATTTAATCCTTGAAGGTCATACCTTGCATGGACTCATCCTTCCAGGTGCATGCAAACTTGCCATCCATGGGGTAACTCAGGCCACCGAGATAAACTCTTGACTGGTCCACATCCTCCAGCTGGACCAGCTCCCCCAGACCCAGCATGAACTCTGTATACCTTGAGGACCCATGTACATTGGAAAGAATCGCTTTTTCATCGTCTGCCTGAAGGGTAACAAAGACACAAGTATTAGACATGAAGGATGATTGATGGAGGTTTGCATGAGTGGATCGATAATGGGTGAGAAGTTTGAGATAGATAAGGATGGGTGGTATTTTATCGACATAGACACAAATGGACAAGAGAAATTGTAAGCAAAGAATTTATCAAGCTACCTGACCCTCAGCTACATAGATAACCCCAATTTTATGAGTCTCGTGTGGATAAATGTGATCCAACATCATCAGTGCACGTTCAAATGTCTGTAAGGAAAAAAAAAACAGATAACATTTAAAAAGAAGCAACAAACAGCGTCAATTAAAATAGACAATTTAAGACTAAAATACACAGAACTGCTAAGGTACCAAACCACTCCGTCCATACCACACTACTTCAATTCAAAAGTAACCAGTCCTCTCTTCAAACCCACACTTGCCTCACATACGTATGCTACAGGCTAGCTTGTCACAAACTACCCACCTCAGTTTTAGGTAGATGCAGAGGTAAGTCCTGTGAAGTAGTCACTGGATAAGTGTAGTAGAGCTGCAAGAAGATCTGTGCCGGTGTCACCATGCTCTTGCCTACACCACCACCAGCTTTTGCCCCAGAGTCTGCCTCTTTAAACTGATTTGCTTCCGCACGAGTCATGACAGCAATAGTGTGCCCTCGTTTCTTGATATTTTTCAGCTCCATTAACTCATCCTGTGTGGATGAGGAACTTGAGCTGTCAGGTGAAGTCATTGGTAAAGACTTTCGAATGGTGTTTACAACCTGCCTGTGACCAGTGCTTCTGGATGGTGTATGTGGTGCTACAATGACAATGCCTGAGCTCTTTACTTCCTGAAGGGGAGAGGACTCGGGTGGGTTTGTTGGAGTGGTAGGTTCTGATGGAGTATGAGCACTTGCAGATTTTTCTCCACACTTCTCTTCCTGCTTCCTGTCAAATTCCTCTAGCTGTACCTGTAACCTACTACTGCTCATCCTATGTCCCCTCTCACCAACAACACTGCCGGCATAAGCCTGTGCCTCATCACTGCAATAAGCATCCAAATTTTCCTCACCACCTGTTCGGTCAGCAGCACTTCTGTTTTTGTCATGTATATTCTTTTCCTCTTTGCTCTCTAAACTTGCATCTGGGACAAAGTAGCACTCCTTGCCCTCTCCTGAAACCACAGAGGTTGGGGTCGATTTCTCTAGTCCTTCAAAGTTTCCTGCAGCAGACATGACTCGAGATTCTGAGACATCAACTTTAACTGTGACAGCCTCCATGTCAGGCTTGTTTGAATGAGGTGACACAAGGGCTGCTGTCACCCCCAGTGGAGATGTATCATCATAGGAACTGCTTAGAACAGAAGGAGAAGAACTGCTTCTGACCATGGTATCACGGCCTGGAATCTCAATCTCCTTGGAGACAGATGAAGTGGAAACGGCCCCTACTGAAGAATTCTAACAAACACAAAAACAACTATAATGAAGGCTATGTATAAACAACTGAAAAGAGTTGCAAGGATTATCTTATGACTATCAGATTGAATGAGTTACACAAAATAAATGTCGTATTAATGAGATGTTTATTTAGTACAAAAGAAATGAATGAAAAAAAATGACAGCAACACACTCACTTCTTCTCTGAGGTCATTGTCCACTTTGTCTGCTTCTGGGGAAGAAGACCCTGAAATGGTTCAAAAATGAAAAACCAACAATATTTTAACATCATTGATAAATAGAACTCTTTGATAAACAGGAAAAGTTTAACATGTACAAATGCATGCAAACACAAACACAAACACACAATGAAATGTGACAAACAATAACAACACCAGGCTAAAAGCTAAACAAAGCTAAATCACACAGCATGCAGCACTTACGCTTTTCCAAGCCAAAAATATAGGAATGCACCGATTCATATTCTTCCTCCCCAAGGCTTCCGCTGTCCAGTTTGCTTGTGCTGTCAGAATCTGGAGATTTGGAATTGACAGATGTAAACAGATTCATAATATCATGCATGGAAGGGTCACCATGGCCTGCATACTGGGAATACTCGTTCTCGGTGCGCATGACCCATGCAACATTGCCGCTTGGACCACGAATGAGGATTTCTGCCCAGCCTTCACACCAGCAAGGGCAAGGATCTGCTGTGATCACACTTTTCTTTTCTGCCAGGCTTTTCATGCCTAACACACACAAAAAGTGATGGATAATTGGTGTTAGATGTAAAGTGGCTGTCTAGAAGGCAAAGCAAATTTAACATTATATTAAGCCATTGGCATAAATTTTATCAAGTACTTTACAAAATTAAAAAAAAAGAAAATGAGTGGAGTTAAATGTAGTTTTCAAAACTCACCAAGAAGCATGGACTCCAGGGTGTCTGAATCAGCCCCCGAGGTGAGTGAGCTGCCAGTCTGCACCGCAACATCATCATGAGTTTGGTCGCTCAGCAGACTAAGATCATCCCGTGTGCAGCGGGCCAGAACATCATCACCCTTTTTGGATCCTCCAGAACCAAAAACACCAACACTTGAAGACTCTCCATGTATCTCACTGGTGCTGCGATAGAGTATGGCTGATTTATGCCTCCTCCTCTTCTCTTGCCTTATTTTTTGCTTTTCATCCTGAAATAAGAAGACATTTTGGTCCATGGCACAAGCTTCTGAGCAACCTTTATTCCAATGATGCAAACAGAACACCTCGGAACAAAAGAATTTACTGCTGACTTTCTAGAGATTACCTGTGGCTGCTGCAGGGAAGTGAGGCACCTGCTACAGAGACCAGAGTTACTGCTCTTGCTACGATTACCACTGGTGGTAATGGTGACAAGTTTGTTGCCAACAATCCAAGTTTCTGATGGCCCATCCGCAAGCAGAAACTGTGCCATAGCTGACCTGCCCACATGGTATTTGACAAAAAGAAATAGTTACATTCCAGCTGTGATCTAGCTGTTAAAACAATAAATTTTCTTATTTCTTACACGTTTCATCATTTGAGAACTCTTCGTTTTCTATGCTTTCTAACAGATATGTCTAAACTGATCCACACACACACACACCTGCAAGCACAAAAAACAAAAGATAAACACATTAATATTTATGTAACTGAGGAGTCAAATATTAGCATCAATAATGTTTCAATCAAATCCACTAAAAGCAGGAGCATATTAAAGGTAATATTCAGATAATTTTCCATGATACATATGCAACACAGTTTTACCAAGTTTATAACAGCTAATCTCTTCTTAGTGTCATGCATTTCCAATCACTTACCTGTGGTAATTATTAGACATGTTTCCAAATGAGTATCGAGACATCACATCCAGACATGTCTCTCTCAGCTCCTTGTGGAATTGAGACACTTTCTCATCCACTGGTGGCAACACATCCTTCTGAATTGCTGCAGAACTGGACTGAAAACGCCTCCTGCAATCATTCCCAAAAATCATGGTAGCAAACATGGAATATGAAGCAGAATGGTACCAGAAGGTGAGACACATACTTGTACTTACATACAGGAAAGAAAACATAATGCTCTTATTGACCAATTTCACAAACTCAGTAAAGCCAGGCTATTTACCATAATTCTAACTACCTATGACTTAACATGGGAGTGAGCATAGGAAGAGTATTGAGGCTGCATGACCACTATAGTGTCCATCCAGGCCCAGTGTGTTAACTTAAAATCAAACCAGATGTCTGAAATACAATCTTAACCCTTAAGACATATATGCTTACATGTTAAAGCAAACAAAAATGAAATATTTAGAGTAAGTTCTAACCCTAGCCCTGTGTTGATGTGCTGTGTAAAGATGGACAGAAATAATTTGTAACTTAAAATCAAACCGGATGTCTGAAAATACCATTGTTACCCTTACGACATATATGCTTACATGTTAAAGCAAACAAAAAAAGAAATTTGAGAGTAAGTTCTCTTTCTCTGAGATTTACCAAATGACATGACCTTAGGAGATAAAGGATTACAGTAGCTCTTAAAGTGAGTTTAACCATCTTAAAGTTGTCTTAGCATCAAAAGAATTGCGACGAACAAATGTAAAATTCTCTGTAGCGGTAAAAACCTATAGCACAGGCTACATGGACTGGTCAATGCACATCTTTTCTCATGGAAAAGAAGTCTAGTATCACAAAAATTCTTACAAATACATGCTGAATTCTCTGCAGTGGCAAAACTGTAGTACAGGCAACACCGACTGACAAGAGTCACAAGAATTCTGATGAAAAACATAAAATTCTCTGTAGCATAAAAAGCCTGGCACAGGTGATACAGTCAATTGAAGCACGTCTTTCCTCAAGAAAAAAAAGTCTGGAGGCAGAAGAATTCTGACCAAAAAAATGCATAATTCTCTATAATGTGAAAAAGTTGTAACACAGTTGACCCTGCTGAAAAACAGATCTTTTCTTGAGGAAAAGAAGTCTGGTGTCATAAATGCTGTTACAGGGAAGTTGCTCACCTGACTAGTGGAATGATCTGCATGCTAGGCATGTGCTAGCTTGCCGTCAGAAAGACAACCTTTTGATGGTTAAAGAGCTAGTGTAACATGTTATCTCCTATGGTCATTTCATCTGGTACAGTCAAAGAAAAAAATTACCTGAATGAAGTTCCTTCTGATCCTGAACGGTTGCGATGGCTAGAGTCTTGGTTTTGCTGACTAAGCCTCAGGTAGCTGTTCTCTTCAAACAACTGTGTCATGTTGTGGCTCAAACCCTAAAGCAAATAGTTTGTGACCAATCCTAGAAGCTGTCTGATTCTATTCTGGCAACTAACGTGCCTTTACTAAAACTGTTTCCTTTTTGATACCAAAGAAATGAACATTTTAAACTAAAAAATTTTAAACAAGATGTAACATGGGGAAATTTTTAAACATATTTCCCCCACCTCCCCAGCTCGATTTTGGAAAGGCTCTCTCTATGCATGAAAACAAGAATTGTTATAAGAATGCAAACTAAGCACAAAATACAGGGAATGACTGCACATACCCGCTGGATAAATTTGACAAAACCTTTTCGGAAGGGCATGCGGCAACGAATGAACCAGATGGCAATCACATGGTGTGCCAGAGAAACTGTGTAATGGCTGAACCTGTGGAACATGCTGGTATGTCAAATGTGTGAATCTTTCAAAGACTTCATATCTCCTCTGGCATGACACAAAATATCAGCTTTGCAAACATCCATATCAACAACTTGAAGCATTTTTTTTTTTTTAGTGGGAGATTATGGTAAATAGCATATTCTTATATGACTGTAAACTATCAAAAAAATGAGGGAACAAAATAAATCTACTGAATCCTCAGGAATAACAGTAAAAGTCTTATATTTTGAGCAGGGGGGAGGAGAATTGATGTTTTACACCAAGCCACCAACTAAGGCTAAATCACAGCAAGGCAGCCAGCCCTGTAAACAGATGTTACATGCAGAGAAAGAACAGCATGCCTGAGACGAGAGCTGAACCCAAGACAGCCAATCTTCACTGTATTGGTGACAGGTGCTAACTGTTGCCCCACTGGACCGCCCAGATTTTCAGCAGAACAAATAAGCCATTAGTAACTTTGGCATGAATAAATAAAAACTCACTTGAATGGATTGGTGTATGGGAGTGCTATGGCAAATACACTCATATATTCATTTTCGACAAAGTTTGCATACAGTTGTGGTAACCGCACCAAACCTTGTAGCCACAGAAAAAAGGACCAAAAATGCTGTTATAATGAAGTATCACAAGGAATTTAGCCTTTCCTTTTCAATAAGTCACTTTAACACAGTTATTCTGATATTCACAAAACATCTTTAACACTTAATGCACTGCTCTGTGCACTGCCATGTATGGGCATTGCACTCATCAAACTGCTAAAAGCAAAGGAGACAACTGCTTACAGCTGCTTCGGTGTTACATAAACCTTAAAATGACCACTGGTCATTCATCAGACAACAGAATAAGTTAGAGAGCTACTTCCTTATTTCGCAATGATTTTTATTTACAACAGGAGGATAAATATTGAGGAAAGCGAGGGGGGGGGAGAAAAAATCTCACCAGATAGAAAGGCCAGCACTGGGATGGCCATCGCCATGGTGGCAGCAATCTTGGTCAGTGACAAAAGGATTGAAGGCAGAAGCCGCATCATGAGGTCTTGCATCTCAAGAGAGCAGATGCGCAATGTTGTCACACAGACTTTTGCCACACCAGACACTAAACCAAACTCCAGACACTTGACCACTTCATACTGCCAGCAGACAGCAAATAATGATCAATGTCCCACAGTCAAACAAGATGCAATGGGTTTGTTGTTTTTTTGTTAATAATATTCAAATGTATACACTACTTTACTTTTTGTGCAACTTTTTCTAGCATAGGTATGTAACATACAATTAAATAAACTGCCTTATCAAATTAACCCAGAAATTGAAATACCTGTTTGTTTTTATCCAGAAACTGGTGATAGGTTACCATGGCAGCAATGACAGGAAGTAGACAGTTGTCCAAGTCAGACCGCTTAAAGCCCTCAGGCACATTGTGAAGCTGCCTTGGAAAACCTCTAGTCTGACTGCTGATCTGAAACATTACCTGAACACACACACACAAATAGAGCTGCACTTATACAACTGTGTGAATATTTTTTATCATATCTACCTCAATCTTTGGTTCCAATGTATTATCATTGAGTAGCCTGAATCAAGGGGCAAATATACACATAAAGAATTCAACAGAATATAAATAATGAGGAAAAACAATTAATGGTGCTGGATAGGTGGGGGAGAAAATCAACACGTACCATGTGACAGAGCCGTTCGCACAGGTCATAGACTAGTGTGCCCCGAGTAGACAACACTAGGGTTTTGTTCTCTAAAACAGATGGTAGTCTTGCCAACAAAACACTCAACACCTGCCAGTCTGTTTCCTGTCAAAAAATGTGACAAACACTTAAGCACTTTAACCCCTTTCAAACATTAAAAATTAAGCATCTTAGTAATAAATGTACTAATAAGTAGGCCAGAGGATACTTATAAGTCACAAAATCTATTTTCCATTGTAAATGATGTGTATCAACAGATGTTTGTTTCTACTTCTTTCATCCATTCAGTGGACATTTTAAACAGACCCAGATCTGTGATAAGATTTTAAGTGTAATAACAATCAATACTAACCTTCTGTAGGCAGCGAATATAGAGTTCCATTGTCTGAGTGTAGTCAATCATGGTAAACATGTGAGACAGGGACTGGCCGGCAAGAATGGGACTTGTGGGAAACTGGATTGCACTGTCAGAGAAACAAATTCCATATGAACATAATTTTTTAGGTCTATCTGTGGCAATGAAAAATTTAACATAGCAAACATGATGTGACTTAAAATGTCATTTCAAACTGCTTGAGTCACTTCAACACACCAAAAACCATAAAAACCCAAATGCCTTTACAAGAATTACTGGGCTTAAGTGGAAAACCAAACAACATCAGATTATGCGAACATGGACGTAAGACTCACACTTCAACACAAACAGCATACGGACTGTATGTGCAGCCATTACCACCATGGCGGTTAATTAATCCCACTCTGTGCTTACTGTCAGCCCTCAACCGAAGCAGTAGTTCCAGTACCTGCAATATAAATCCATCAGCAAGGTTCTTGAGTCTCCAATTATTTCAAAGAAAACACCACAAGTGAAAACTGATGGAGTTAGGCACCTGAATGATAAACATAAACTGTTTGCTAGTGCACAAACATGAGCAAACTGCAAAATGAAGAATAAAAGACTGCTTACTGCTTTCCGAATAGCTGCAGCTAGTGGAGTGTTGTAGCTGTGATCATACTGTGCCTGCATGTGGCTAATAAGAATTCCATACAGACGTTTGCAATGGGTTGGGGGTGCTGTATACAGCTTATGCTGAAATACACAGTAAATTTAATGTTATAGAAATGGCAATGCCTACATAAACACGGCAGCAAACACTTCAAAGTAATTATATCCAAATAAAGCTTGTTTTAGGAAAGTCTGTAAATTTTTTTAAGTTTTATATTTTACAAGTGAAAATCAGCCAAGATGATACAAAACTTCAAGTTTATGATATACATGTATACAATATATTGATCAAAATCTTAAAAACACCTTAACAACTGAGCCTTTAAAGATGACTGTACAATTTCCCCATCAAATGTAAAGGACTTAAAAAAAAAAAAAAAAACAAAACAAGTATAAGAAGCTACCTCAAAAACCTCTATTAACTGGAGCACAGCAAGTCTGACATCCCCATGATTCTGATCCGGGGTCAACACTCTGATCTCATCCCCCTCTGCTGAGTGATCTATGCTCATTAACAATGGTTTCCGTATCATCTGCAATGCATAAACATCAAATGTAAATCTCAATGAAAAATTAAGTTTTCCTTTAAATTCTTTCTTCGATACTTACCAGACTACCTAAATGAGCCATGAGGTTATAACAGCTCTCTAACAAAACAAACTACTGCCCCTGGTCAGTGGGGCTCCTTGCTGCCAGATGCTCCACTGAATCCAGGTGCTTCTGCACTAGACCACTATAAAATGCTCTGCAAAAGAGAAAATTACAAAACACAAAGTAGGGGCCCCGCAGTTGGGTGAGGGTTTGGTGGTTAAAATTGTCCTGTGCTTTTTCACCAGAAGGGAGGATTGAACAGGGCAGACTGCGAGTAGCAGTCGGCCAGCACTCTTGCTCCCAGTTGGTGCCTGGATGGGTAAGGCAAAGCTGAGGATTCTTCGGCAGGTCTGTTGATATTATCACCTCCGGTAAACCAAAATTTTGCTTAGTCTGAAATGACGGCATGAAGTCTCTTGACTTGATGACAGCTAAAATGTAGCGATTCCTTGCATCCATCACATAGACTGATTTTGATGACTCACTCACTTGTCCTGACACAGCATTTGACTCCCTGAGAGTGGCAAGGTATCTGACTGATGAAGGGCTGAGTGGCAAGGGCCGGGTTCTTCATCTAAGAGGTGCATTGTGAGAAGTGGTTTCAGTGCAAGTTCCTCCACTGCTGTCACCTTTCTATCAACTGTACCAATTTGCATTTTTCAAGTGGCTCTCTTATCCATCAAAAACTGACTCTCTCTCTGTGGTACTTTCATGTCTCCTTGTTGCTATGTGTGACGTCATTATTAATTTCATGGCTAATGCACTGAGCTGAATGGTAAAAGTATATCATGTCATCAATAAACATTTACAACAAAGAAGTATCCACTAAGGAAATAAAAAAAAATATAGATAATGCAGAAAATAATGATTTTAAGTACAAAACATTTTAAGTCAAAATAGCAGATCAACATTCTGACTGAAGGACATTTCTTGTGGAAATAGAGAGGAGTTCTGCTTATACAGAGTCAAATCTTTTTCCTATTTGAAATCAGGGTAGCGAATTGTACAAAACCTCGTGTGCATCAAAATCGCTGACATCAATACACCCTACTGGAGAGGAGATAGCTAATGAGCACGAGCCTATGAACTTTGTTCTCCTTGGCTGCTAAAATCAGACAGGCAAGTGAACCATTTCACTTAAAAATAAAAATATGTTTATGTTAACATGCAGACATTTGTATGGATGTCACACAATCTGCCTGTAGCACAAGCATAACTAAAGACAGAATCCCAGACAAGCTTACCTTTTCTATGATGTTGATGAGATCAAAAAACTCATCCCGGGAACAACCCTGAGCAAGGATTAGAAGAATTTCTGCTGCTATGACACGTACCTTTACATCAGGGTCCATATCAATGTGTGAGAAAAATGGGATGACGAGTTTGTCAATGAGGTCTGCCTAGAAAAACAACAGAATACATAACTCTAACAGTAATAATCTAACTCACCACCATTATGTTCCACTCATAATAAAGTTCATGCACATGGAACAGAGAGGTCACTATATAACTGATATGCTTATGATTATAAACTTATGATTTACAAATTTAAACAATAGACAGTTACATTCTACACATATTTAGACTTGCAAAAATCCATCCATACCTCATACACATGTTTATTAAGGCTCAAAACAAATGACAGCATGTCCAAGGCCTTCTTTCGCACTTCAGTTCTTGTTTCATGTCTGCAAATCAAATGTTGGAAGAAGTGTAAGTTAATCAGGTTTACAAGATTTTGCTTCGTTAGAAAATGCATTCTGCTTTCTCACTTTTCCCATAATCGTGTTAAGGGCTGAAGAAAAAAAGATCACAGTTCTACTCAGTTCTGCTAACTGGGAAAATAGAAGTTGAGCCACATGACCATAAGATTTTAAAAGAAAGCCATAAGAAGCACACCTGAAAAATTTATCTAGCAGCTGGTGAAGATTCTGGATCCACTTGTCTTGGCCTGGATGAATATCTTTCATGTGGTGATCAATGAGTTTACACACAGATTCTGTCTGGTGTACACAGATGCAATGGAGCAAAGTATTAGATGTATTTTATAAATTTCATGTGTAAGAACTCATCATAATACACTCACAAAGCGTCGTAAACCCTTAATTTTAATACTTCAATCAATAATGTGGTTGTCTATTTGTATTTGCATAATCTGACTTTAAAGGATGACTTCCTCTGTCCAGCAGGAAAGATGGATTCAATCTGGCAGAGGGAGGTAAGGATAATTGTCGAGAATGACTGAGCTTTAGAGTCACCAGCACTGTGGGTTCCTTTCCTAATTTCTTTGGATTGAACCATTCTTTCAAAGTTTGGCCTTTGTGTAAGGCATAGTAACTTACCCCTACTCACTTTTGTACAGTCTATTTCTTTCTCTATAATGAAGCACACATTGTAAGATTTGGTTTTCTTTATGGACACTACATGATCAGCTTGTACATTTACAAGTCCATCCCTACCGGCCGTTTGCTACCACAGCTCTCCACTATGACAAAAATTCGTTCAGCAGGTCCCAGGAAATGGCCCATCTGGTGGAGATGTTCTATTTCAGTAAGCATATTATGAACTTCTGAGCTTATTCGTGGATCCATAGAGGGAATTGTCTGCAAGTAAAAGATGGAAATAATGTGAAAATTCAGCACATAATGTCTTGCTCAATCAAAATTACTGTTTTGCGATCAATGCAATCTGCTATCAATGTATTTGACTTCCATCTCCCCACCAAACATTAAATTTTCCATTCTATATATATATATCACTTTCTTAAACCACATTCAGTACATTTGTAATGCCATGAAACTATATTTAACTCACCTCTGTCTGATGAATCAGTCTTTGTGTGATATTAAAGACAGTTTCCCATGTGATGTGTGTCAGGTCTTTTCCATACTTGTTGATCAAACGACTTATGCTCAATGATACCTCATATGACACACTGGAATTACTGTATGTAAGAACCTGTGGTAGTAAAACCAAAAGTGAGTCAAAAAATTTAATTATAATATTATGTACTTATAAAATTTATTAGAAAAATATTCTCTGAAGTCATGGTAAAGCACAGTTTTCGCATAGCTTAGCCACTTTTTTAATGACACAAATACATGAAGGAGGAAAAGTGGTCACCAAGCCAGCCTATGATCTTGTACTTCTGGTAAAGATACATCTCTTTAAACTCACCTCAAGAAAGGAAGGTAGAACAGCTGATGAAAGGTCTTTCAGACTAGCCACTCTTCGTGAGCCCCAAAGAGCCATTCCAGTAAAGAAGACTGCACCACGCAGCAGGATGAAGTCCACTGGCTGTTGTCTGCAAGTCAAAGTACAGAAAGAAATATAATTAGCATTTTACAGAATTCATCTGAAAGTACATCCCCCCTCCCCAAAAAGTCTGTCTTGAAGACAAAATGACCTACAGAAGCAAGTATTTTTTTCGGTTTCATTTCAGTTTGACTTTTGATAAGAAGCTATGTATACAACATGCTACAAAAGCATCGGTCACATAAATCTTTCTGCTCACTTGTCTTGCATCATGCAGCACATTGTGTGGATAGTCTTGCACCCAAGATGTGTCCCAAGGAGTTTCTTCATAAGCTGCAGACATCAATGGTTAAAGAAGACACATTTAAACCTTCTTTCTTTTATGACTGGAACTACGATATGGATAGGAGCATTTGCAGTCAGGATTACAGGTTTTAAAATGAACTGTGCAATATATTTTTAATCATCAAGAGCACCTTGAGCTTGCCCATAGGGCTGGGATATGGCTCTATATAAGTTAACTTTATTATTATCATAAAATAACAGCATGAGACATATTCAGAAATTAAAGTTATTTTTAAATAAAAATATTTTTTTAAATTGCTTGCTTGAATGACAGTTCAGACTCACAGGCTAAAATGCATTCAGGAAAATACGGACAAAATGCAAACTACAAAATGCGCTTGCTTTGCTTACAAAGGCATTTTAAAGAAAAACTTTTATGTCTTACTTCCCAGCTCTCTTCACAGAAACGAGGCTTACTGACCATGTGGCAGAGAGCAGCCACAAAGTAATGCAGCGAATCAGGAGGCAGGTAACTGTAGCAGATGACTGCATCTAGCACTTGCTGGCACAGCTGAATGTCAAGCACATGCTTTAAAATCTTATTAAAATTAAGTTTTCAGCAGAAGGATAAGGAAAAGCCCATAAAGTATGAAAGTAAATATCTCTTTAAGTACTCTTTCACTATGATCATGGAGGCATGGTGACATAAACAAAACACAAAAAGATACTTGAAAGCTCACCACTCTAAATATTAGAATCACACCCTGCATTATATTCTGTGATGTAACAGTGAGCAGTGTAACATAATAGTGTAACTGACCATCCATCACTTCTATGACACAGTAAAAATAAGATTCTCGATTAAAGATCTTTACAGTTACCTTCATGTCTTCATCTGATCGAGTTCTGTTTTGAATCATGCATGTCTGTCTGCAAAACAAAGAGATAAGGTATTGTAGAGGTACTGTTTGCATTACTGTATAGACTTCCCACTAACGTACTGAAACTGCATTGCATCTAATACATGCAACAAAGTTTTTAAGAAGGAAAAAAATCTCTTCTTTCATATCTTATTATTGTGGAAATGAAAAGAACCAAACTAGTGATTGGAACTGACTGATGCTGTCAACTCACTGAACTAGCCCAGACAAAATATCCTCATCAATATAAGCTGCATTAAACTTGATGATGTTGATGACAATCAACAGAAAATCTGTGATGAAACCTGCTGTCAAAGCATCAGGCATGAGTTTCAACAGGAAAGGACCTGCAGATAGAAAAAAAAATATTCAACTGATACAGCATAGTTGCAGTCTGCACACTGGATAGGTGAATAATATAAAGAATGAAATTAATGTCACACTAAATGTCTCACAAGCAAGGGTGCTCTTGTACCATCTTCATAATAAACAACAAAGTTTGGAAAAAAACAGACAAGATAAATAATTTCTTGTCAAAATTAATTATTGTATAATACTTCTTCAAAGGAACAGCTGTGTTTTCATTTTAAATTTATTGAAATTTTCAATAATTAATAAACATTAGAAAACATTACATGGAAAATATATTTATAAGATCATAAAAATAAAACAATAAAGATAACATTTAATGTCCAGTTACATTGTATCTTCATGACAAACTGACTTCTTAACACTTGCAAAATTAAAGAAATGGTACTGTAGCTAAATATACTAAATATAATAAGGAATTTAATTATTACTTCTCAATAGTTGCAACTCACCTGCCCTGTCCTCAAAATCATAGATGTTTTTTCCATTTTCACTAAGTCCCTTAAAAAGCTCAAGTCTGTACAGTAAAAAAAGAAAAATTACTGTACAAACAATATAAACATTCAAATACACATAGTTTCAGTGAATTTTTAATTTAAAAGTCAAATTCTAAAGTGTACAGCACTAGCTCACGGACTGGTGGAATAACCTGTTCAAAAAGTATCACAACAGTTAGCATGTGTTTTTTAAATTTTTTACCTAGTGTTATTTACCTTATCCTCAAGTCTTCAGGTTTCTCGAGATTCTCAATTACATTGAAGAAGACACCCCTAAGCATTCCTAAAGTCTTCAGCTGTTGTTTAAAACAGAAAAAACGAAAAAAAATTATTAACAAGAACTGGATCTAAAAAGCACAAATGATGTGAGACTTAAAGAGATAACTGATACAAATTCAGACCCTAGGAGATCTCTTGACAAATCAATATTTGATTATTCATAACAAAAGCAATTAATATCTGGCTACCATTATACTTATATCAGGGAAGAAATTATAGAACATACTCTTCTAAAAAAAAAACCTAAATAAACACTAACAGTCTGTTTTGCTCACCTCCAGGCATTATACATAACCAGAACTGCTCACTTTCAAAAATGTAATACAGATTGCCCATTTTCAATGTGGCATATTAACAACCTACGCTATGCAATGTAAAGAAAAAATTTTTAGGAAGTCATGTAAACCAGAAATGTAGGAGCTTTTAAATTTGTTCATTCCCAGCATGTTTGTTTTATTACTTCAGAAGAGCACATTTAATGGCAATGCTAAAAAAAGTGCAACTTGTCAGAAGACTTACAGAGTTCAACATTTGTATTGCATACCTGTCCTTCAATTAACGAGAGGAGAAAATTTAAAACCAGCTGCCTGCTCTCCATATCCATCTCTGGCTCCACAAGGTCTTTGGTAGCCATCCAAAGAGCTTCAGTGCCCCACTCAAAAAAGAAAAAAAGAGAGAGAAAAATCTGTAGTGACATACACTATAGAGATTTATAAACTCCATTATTTAATTCGT
This sequence comes from Pomacea canaliculata, assembly GCF_003073045.1. NCBI lineage: Eukaryota > Metazoa > Mollusca > Gastropoda > Architaenioglossa > Ampullariidae > Pomacea > Pomacea canaliculata. Next base: position 37,240,165 of record NC_037590.1, on the reverse strand, counting down.
CAGCTTTAAATCTTATCAGAATCAGCATAAATCCAGAGTCTAGCAATTTCATTATTAAAATAGAAAAAAACAACTAAACATACTTAGCCTATTCTAGTTATGTACATTCCATAAATAGTATCATAAGATACACTGGTATACACTCACATTACATATACATGATCAGGATCTTCATTCACACATCAAGGTCTTTTCTTACCTGTTCTAGTTGTCTGGACTTGACCTGATCACTTAATGCTTTGATATTACGCTTGCGATTGTTTGCTGGACATTCCTGACCAATATCCTGTGATCAATTTTTTTTTTAAATGTCAGAACTTTATGTATATTGGTGTATGCACATGTGCATGTGCCTGCATAAAGGTACAAGATAAAACGAATACAACATTGACAATAAAAGATGATATCAAAACACTCATATAAATGAACACGACACCATGCTGACACCAAAGGCAGCAGGGTGAAGCTAGGGAACTTTGGTGCTTGAATAATGGTATTGGATGTGACTCTTCTGAATACAAGGGAGTGGAACTACATGATGGAAGTAAGACAGAACAGAGGGGAGAGAGAATTGCCATTAATGAACTGGCTTTAATGACAGGGGTATTTAGTGACAGGGGTATTTTGGCTTTGTAAGCCTAGGTCTTCCTGCAGTGCAATGTACCTGACATACCTTACAGTGGGTACCTTGTCCAGTCGATAATGGTGATCAAATCTCACCTAATGATCAAATCTCACCTACGTTGTAAACTCTGCCCTACTTTAAGAAGGTAAGGTTCTAGGTGTTATGTTTGCCTTTCAATAATGCATTTGTTCTAAAACACCTTGTGTCCATAACACCAGCCTATATGTATATGCTTTCTGAACATCTATGCACCTTCATATGGTTGTCCAATTAATCACATCACAGTAATGTCATCTTACATCACTGTCTGAAAGGGACTACATAAGGCTACCAATCTTTCAAGAAGAGAAAACTAAATTTAAGATGATTCATACATCTGAATTTAACATCACAAGAAAAAAACTGGTGTCTAAATATTGTTTGTGAAATGTTGACTGCATAACTTGTCTTGTGGATATCTGTATCAAAGTGTAAAACCATGAAAATCCAGGGGGGGAGGAGATCGAGAGAGCTTTTAAAACAAGGATGAAATGTTAATATCATGATAGGGTGAAAGAAGAAGATAAATGCACATTTTCATTATAAACAAGCTAGCGAGTTAAATAAAGTGTCAAAAACTGAACAGTTGTCTAGACTCTAGAATATAGTAGTAGTGACTGGCTATAATTGCCTAGGCCTCATGGGCTATTTAACATCCCTTCTTTAAATCACCTGAAAGCTGAATGTAGTGTATTTTTAAGTACGTCATTACGGCTTTTGTTGCCGCTATGCTTATATCTAGGGTTTTACTTAATTTATTTACGTATATGGTATTATTAAGACAGTTACCTTCAAAATCTGTGGGGTTATCATGAGGTCTTTTGACGAAGATTTTGGAATATTTTGTAACGCATTCTTATTTCGTCTGAAAAATCCCATGAACTTTTCTTTTAAATTTTCTTCGGGCTTTGGTGGAGGCCTTCCTGACATTCTGGAAATAAATGCGCGAGTTTCTGCGACATTAAATGGTTCATTCACAAGCTTGCAGACGAAAACTGAAGCAACGAATCATTCGCTTCTGCTGTGCCTTCCATCACAGGGGACTGAACTCACGGCGACAGTTCTGCTCGTACTCGTATTACACGTCTGCGAGTTGATCTTGATAGTCTGTGTCAACTCCGGCACGCTGTGATCTAGCAGTCATTTGAGCGCTTAATCATAGCAAATTGTAAACAGATAAAAATTATATTTTTCATTGAAACAGCTACAACATTCAGATCGTAATGAGCTGCATGACAACAATTAAATCACGGATAATCGTGTACATGTTACTTCTAGTCTTTGCTTCTGAGACCAAAGGTGGTGCATGAAAGAATAAATTATAACTTCTTCTTGTGTTTGGGGGTATTATAAAGTTTTAGATGAAAGGGTTAGTAAAGGGCATGCGTTTACGTTGAGAGCGAGAGAGAGAAAACAAGTTGGGATGTAGGGAATCAAGGAGCAGTACCATTTATGAGTTATCTTCCTTGGTCCCGTTTCCGTGGTGTGTCTGTACCCTTCACATTCACCGTTCTGTGGAAATGAGTGGTAAATTTAGTGCGTTAGTCACCGTGAAATGGCTCGTGGACGCTCTGAAATTGTCACCTCGAAATCTACGCGTTCTTGATGGATCTTGGCATCTTCCAGTTGCAAACAGAAATGCCAGACTTGAGTACAAAGCAGGGCACATACCCGGAGCCTTGTTTTTCGACATCGACGAGTGCGCGGATCAAAAGGCGAACTACTGTCCTCATATGCTTCCATCAGTCTCAGCCTTTGAAGAGTACGTGGGAAAGCTTGGCATCAACAACAATACGCACGTCGTTGTGTATGACAACAACGATACCTTCCCCGTCTTCTCGGCACAGCGTGTTTGGTGGACTTTCCGCACCTTTGGGCATGACAAGATATCAGTGCTTGAAGGAGGTTTACGCAAGTGGTGCAACGAAGGCAATCCACTTACTAGTGATATCGTGCAGGTACCTTCCGAAACATTTAAGGCAACTTTCAGACCAAATCTTGTAAAGAACTTTAATGATGTTGAGGTCAACCAGTTTTCTAAACGCGAATTTGTCCTCGTGGATGCCAGACCATCTGGGCGATTTGAAGGAACTCAGCCAGAACCAAGACCTGGTGAGATGTTCAAAAATATATCAGTAGTGAGCATTACTTCTAGCAATAGCCCATATTATGCTAACTTTAACACATAATAATTTATTTTCTAACCCTAACCCTTCCTTTTGCATTCACATCTGCTCACTAGTATGCATGCCTGTTTATCTTCCTCTGCTGATTCAGTGTGACCTTTTGCACATTCCCAGGAAGAAGGGTCAAGTACCACTATAAATTGGTGGCACAGTTCCTTTCATTATTTAATAGTAAAGTAAATAGTAGTGCATTTTCTGTTAAGTGTAGTCAGAACAAACTATACATTTAAACTGATTAGGATCAGATATGGAGGTAGCTTTATGGTTTCTGAATAAAACTTGGGAGCAAAGTGCTGCTGGTTCAAGAACCGCTTGGTCACTGGTAAACTCCCTCAAAGCCAAACAGTTAAAGGCAGCAAGGGCAGAAGGTTGAACTTCACACATGCCATTCCTTAGATATGATAGACCATTTACATTTCACTGCCCTTATAGTCACTAGTTTATTTGACATTTAACTTGCTTTGTCTTTCAATTTTCTAACTTGTTATTGGACCAATATAATTTACTTTAAGTTTACATTTTTCTTATTGGAGAACAATGCAAATGGTGGGGAATTGTCGTTCAGTAAACATTTTCTAATACTTTACTTTATAGTACACAAAAGCAAACAGTGGTGAAAGCAACCAGCAAATGTTAATGAGTTTTGGTGTGCTTTAACTGTTAAGGATGAGATTTGCTCAGTCTTAATGTAATATCATGCATAGGTAATTATGTTAATTATATGTACCAGCAGTCTGATTTCTTTAATTTCCAGATATTAAGCCTGGCCACATACCAGGGTCTGTGAACCTGCCATTTCCTGATATAATGGATGTTGAAAAGCAGATGTTTAAAACCAGGGAAGAACTGCAGCAACTCTTTGATAAACTTTCAATAGACCTCAAGCAGCCTATGGTAGCATCCTGTGGGTCTGGTAAGTGATTGTTGGAATGAAAAGGATTCATTTCATGGTTTTTGGGGTTGTTTTTTTTTTTTTACATGAGAACCCTGATTATAGGCCAGGCATCTTGACTCACCTGCAGGTAAAAAAGGCAAAAGGCATTAGAGGGCCAAATCTCAGAGTAAATAAAAAAGAGCATAGCCAGCTCAGAAAAGATTTTGTGTGTGTCTGCTGTTTTCAGTGGTTTTCTGTGTAAATGCACACCATTTGCCCTTCCCTGGCCAAATAGTCTTTTCATTTCCTGAAGGAGAAATGTTAACTCAAAACTAAATTGTCCCACTAACCCAAATTACCCTAACACCGGAAGCTGAATTGACTAAAACCCAGAAGATGAATCAGCTAAAGGTGATGCAGGTCAAGTCCCGTTTCTCCCCCCATCATAGAAGCAGTTGGTAGTGGCGAGAGTTCCCTTGCATAGTTTTTATTTACATATTATGTATGATCTAGAAGCATACATTTTGCTATTCCTCCAGAAAATATTAGAGTTCATTGTCAATTCTGTTTACATTGCAATAAGCCAAGCAGTTTGCCTAATGTTCAGGTGTACCGTCCCTTCAAGAGGACCTGAATTTCTCAGCCTTTATTAATTCTGTGGAATTTACTTCTCTTTTATAACCATGATACATTAGCTTCCCTAAAAAATTATTAATTCTTCATATCTACAACTGACTACCTATTCACCATGCAACATTGTTTCCCAACACCGAAAGCATTCAGTGTTTGGGCAATCAGCAGCTGTTTGTACATCATCATTTTGTAGCAGTATTTACACAGAATTTTTTCCTAATAATCTTTAATCATTTCTCGTGTCTGTATTTTCAGGTATATCAGCTTGTATTGTGGCCTTAGCTGCCTATATTTGTGGCAAAGACGATGTAGCTGTGTATGATGGATCTTGGACAGAGTGGTATCAAAGGGCTAAACCAGAACAAATGGAAAATGTACCTGTCAACTAACCATCACAATCACTGTTGTAAAAGTTATTTTGAGAAATACTATATTTGAACAGCATTACATAATTTCAGATACATAATGTTATCAGATTTTAGACATGTTTAATCTTTGTCTTGGTAATTCAAGAATAATTATAATACCATATTTACAATGCGCATGGTTGATTGTTTCCTTTTTTGAACTTATTTTAATGACAAACCTTTTACATTTGTTTGAAATGTGTAACCTCTGGTTTTTAGTGAGTTTTGTCAATCTGAGTTGGAACTCTTCACTCATACATGATAAATCTTTTGTTACACAAGAAGCAGTTTAAAAAAAAAAACAAGTCTGAAGAGTTCAGAGTAATGTATCTTTACAATTACGTGCATACCATTGTACCTAAATGAGCATGCTTTTAAAATATGACTTCAAGCTGATGCTAGTGTTTGTTTTTATGGAAATAAAAATAGTTTAAGTGGAGAGAAGAAGGCTGCAGAGATTCTTCTAATATCATCACATTATTATATGCACTGTATTGTATCAGCAGGTGGCAGTTTTATTAAACAGTTGAAGCAGCTAAACACCTCTGTTGCATGCATCTGTTGTGGATACTGATGTTAAAACTGTGTACAATGTGTAAGAGTAGTTCTGCAGTGGTGTGGTTATCCATATCAATTTCAAAGCACCTGGAAACTTCTGTCCACGCAGCACTGTCCACTAATTTATGAGGAAAAGTTAAAACCAGCAGAACTATTGGAATCCTTGGACAAGGTGAACCACTAAGAATTCACTGTTTCTATTGTCACTGGTCTTTGGGTCCTTTACCCTGTAGTGTAATACTTGGTTCCTATGAGGAAATATAAAATGCTATGGTAGAGATCACACAACAAAAGACACTGGTATTGTGTCATATAATAGAACGTATCGCATCAGTTATATTAACATCATGTAATAGGCACTCAGACAAGAGATTTTAGGGCTATAAATATCCCATATTCACTATTTTTCAATGTAAATTCATTCAGCATTCATCCTGTGTGAAAGGGGTAAGAAGTGAGCAGTTGTTTTATAACTATGTGAATATTTGGAATCTCTGCATCTGTTTGTGGCATTCTTATACCAGAAAGTTGCATGCAAGGCCTGGCCTCTGTATGCCATTTAAAATGCAAAATTAAAGAAAAGCTTCAAGCAGCTGTAAGTTTTATTCACTTGTAATTTCTAAAGGAGATACTGAATGATTGATACAAAGTATATTTGCATTAAAAAATATTGAAAATTAAACTTTCAAAATAATTTACAAATTACAAATAGTCTTTTGTCCCTTTTATTTCTTATTTTTATATAATATGAAAGACATCCATTTCCAGCTTCCAAGTTTTCCCAAAAGCACCTATTCATGCCATAATATAAAATTCCCATCTCACATCGGCTCTCATCTTTTAATAAAGGTACGGTGCTAATAAAAATCCATGTTGATATTTTCTCTTTGTTTGCACAGTTCATTTTTTTTATATAAAATAATCAAAAGTTTAATTTATAAAAATATGTGGACATGTATTTTTGAATTCTAAGAACATTTTTATAATTTAAAGCTGATGCATAAGCTGCCTGAAAAAAATTCACATAATTTTCATTATTTTAAAGAACTGATGGCCTGAACTAATCCAGTTTCACTGATATTTTATATCATATATATAATATACATGTATATAATATTTTTTTCTCAAATGATTTATGTACAAAAAAACGTCCATCCCTTAAACAAACTTTTGCAAGTAATATATTTCCTTTCTGGTAGGCTGACCTCAAACGCACAATAACAATAACAAAATTTTAATAGTCCAACAGCAAATTACAGGCCATCATCACATGCAATAAATGTAATTGAGCCCTGGTAACAATACCGTTCATTCGTTAACACATATCAACCACCACCACCCTAGATCGCAATTATCATTGTCTACACTAGTGTCCCCAGTCCTTACAAAAGGTGCTGACACTGTAAACTAACAACAATTAAAAGTAAAAGTCATAAGAAGCCATAACATTTTAACAGATTATAGAGTACTATTCCATCACCTGTATATTTAACAATAAATATTTCCAAGACCACCCAGTAAATATGTGAAAGTATTCTCCAAATCTTGGTCACACAAGACAATTTGAAACAGTTTTATTCACTGATAGATTTCCTGGATCCTTCTGCTTTCCCGAACTCCACTGAGAAAAGCCCCATGGACAGTGGAGAAATACTGTGGGTGGGTGGCTTCACCTGCAAACTGAAGTTTTGGACAATGTATGCTGGGCAGTGGCCTGCCCAAATCTTCTATATCTGTCTCTCTGCTGTCCATGCTTAGATAGCTGTAGGCTCCACAATATAGCGGATCACTGATCCAGCTGGATCTTAGAACAAGATCAGGTGCTGGGATTGATGGGTCATTAAGAAATTTGCGAAATATATCTCTGCAAGTTAGTGCAATTTCCTCATCAGAAAGTTTCTCCATGACCTCAGCTCCTCTTCCTCCAAAAGGCCCACCAAGCACCTTGGTGTTGGTGTGTTGCACATCAAACCCAACAATCCTCTTAATCCAGTCTGAATCCTCTTTGATCTCCGAGAGATCATCAGACCATGCTAGCTTAATTCCATCTGTCCAGAAAGGTTTGTTATAGTATACAAAAAGCTTTGCAACGCGTCCAAATCCTATTCGCTCAATGGCACCACCCTTGGCCTCGGGTAGAGGAGGATAAAAGAGTTGTTTGAAGTTAGCCTTAAGGTGGCCCAGAGAACAAGTAACTACGACATGATCAGCATCAAATACTTTCCCATCTTTGCACTGGATTCTAATTTGCCCCTTTCTTTTGTCATCTGTGACCTCTTCATCTGCATCCTTATCCCATATTATTTTCACAACCTCCTTGTTCAATACAACATTTTCCTTAGGAATCTGGTCATAAAGACGTTCCACGAAAGAAAGAAATCTTCCACCAGGAGATTTAATCTCTTTCCCTGGGATCATCTCAAAGCATCCAAAAAGATCTGCTGAGAGTAAGTTGAGCTCATCACCATTAAAGAAACGAAGATAGTTTAGCATATTGTTGAGAGCCTTGGAGGCACTCTCACGCTCTTCTCCAGCTGCAAATTTTTCCAGAAATTTTGGTTTAGCTTCTTCAATAAATTCGGCAGCTGACTTTCTATTTGTCACTTTTATGCTGGCATTCCTTTCCGGAAGTTTTTTTCCATTTCTGACAACAAATCTTGAAATTTCTGCCATACTTCTTCCACAAGTTGGTGGTCAATTTCTTGCCCATCTTCCTGAAGATACTGGCTCTCAGTTCTGTTGAAAATATTCAAATATGCAGTAGACTAAAGATCAAAGGATACATTCAAGAGAGTGCATTTTCTTTACATAGATCTGAACAAATTCATGCATTCAAACATACATGAAGAATATAAAAGCATGTACACACTAGAAGTATGCATTCACCTAATTAGCACATCTCCAGGAAGGCTCCACTCCTCTGTCAAGGCATACACTGGGTTTTCAGGTGTTGCACCATGAATGCAGGTAGCTCCAAGCTCCACAATTCCTTCTCCATCCTTAGGTGAAACTGATTTGACTCTTCCCCCTATTCTGTTAGGAAAGAAAATAAAAAATATGAAGATCCTCATGCCAATGAAATAACAGCCATACAGTTTAATTCTTAAGCGAGACATTTTCTTTCTGTGAATATAATGGCATATAACTTGCATACATTTATCAGTATGATGTATCCCAGCTACTCTTAATACAAATCGATCTTCTCGCTGTTTTCATGAGTGTGGTGTTGCTGGTGACAATGATTACAAAGCCTCAAATTTCAGGAGAAGACCAGGTACAAAAATGACTAAGTACCATATGTTTATGCTGTCAGCTTAATTTCTCATGTTTTATTATTTTAGTCAACAGCCTGGCATTAACCATCCAGCAAGCTTACGATAGCAATGTGTTGTGCACATAAGTACCTATCAGAAGCCTCCAGAACAATGACATTGGTAAACCCAGCTTTGATTAGGTGAACAGCAGTGCTGAGACCTGCCACACCTGCCCCAACAATCACAACTGACACCTTATCTGACATTCTAGTTGGTTTCACTTTTCTGACTCTGCAAATGCAAACCAGGGACTTTCAATAAGAAAGCTCTGCAATGTTAAAAAAAATAAAAAGTATAAATGCTGAGTTAAGCACAACCCATTTCATCTTAATATCACAATAAATAACATATCACATTCACACACACTGCCATACAAAGATAAAAATGCTTTGTAGGAAGACACAATTATACCAGCAGTTCAGATACATGTCTCATATATAAAAAAAAAACCACGGGCAATTATGTCATTAGAAAAATGTTGTCCATTTAGTATTTTAATACACAATTGCTTGATGCTGCTGTTGATCTCCACCGACCAGTAAGAGTAACGTATCAACTGCCATCAAAACATATAAACGGACAAATTATCCAAGTCTGCGGCGAAGTATCATTAATGGTACGAGCGACATTCTGCTTTGCCTCTTTCCCATCCGATACCACTGTACTCTGTGCATTGCTCTACTTTCGTTTTTATTTACATCATCTTCCCTGAGCTACGGAAAAGCGAAAATGAAGAAGTCGAGGCTGACTGAACTCCCCTTGTTTTATGGCGGCTGCTCCGAGACGTTAGGTCACCAGCTAACAGGCTCTTTTAGGAAGTACACCTAAGAAAATAAAACAAAACTAAAATTAAAATAAACAAGCGAAAGTACCCATAGTTATTTCTAGATACATACTGCGATCCAATTCTCCGCTGTGCTAGCTATAGCAGAATAACAGAGTCAGTGCATAGTGTATGTTGATAATGTCAGGAATGACACTGACTGTACAGGGCTAACACTTTCAATCGTCCACTATAGTTCTACGCAGTTTACTTCGACATCTGCTCTGAGGTTTGCTGTCCAATTTATAGTCAAATGAGAGGGATGATCGGGTGGGCGGGAGATTGGAGTGGGCGGGGTGGCGGCACACCGTGACTTTCAAGTGTATGACAAGGCTGTTGAGATCAGAAAACTGATTTATACTCACGCATATATTAACTCGTTTTGTCATGCTTTAGTACAGTAGTACCTCTACATACAAAAGTTTAATCTGTTCCGCAACCGAGCTCGCATATAAGAAACTCGATCCTATGTTAAAACAATTCTTCCCACATAAATTAAATAGGATATGTGTTTCAACCCTTCCACACGAACACAATTTCTATACAATAAATATATATGTGTGTGGGTAAATACGGTGTAATATATAGTATTGTATAATAAATGTTAATGGAACAATAATTATATAGATAATAAAGTTCAAATATGGTCTATTTAACAATATTTTACCTTGGAGGAGACGAATTTAAGACTATCGATAACGATCGATCGAGGCATAGGCAGATGGCGGGGAGGAGGGAGCAAGAACGGAGAGCAGGCGGGTGCTGAATGAATCAGCTGATGAGACAACACTATTTTTAACTTTAGATCTTCATTAACAGTAACACTACTTTTTTCGTTTTTCGCCACTTTTTAATTAACTTTACCTAAACTTAAATGCTACGACTTTATTCATCACTTGTTTTTGCCTGTTTTGGATCACTCTCACCTTCTCCACTATCAGAACAAGAGTTTCCAAGCGCTTTAAGCTACGACATATAAATGACACAATTAAGCTCGTATATCGAATTTTCCGCTAGTAAAGACAAAAGTTAAGCAAAGTTTTGGTTCTTATCTCGATTTATTCGTATAAATTGGTTCACTATTTACAAGTCTTATACTGCATGTGCGCTTCACGTACACGCGCAGATTATTAATTGTACATCAAGTCATAGTATGCTGAATAATCTACCGACACAGCTGTGACTATGGTTAAATGTGAGTATATGTGATACACAAAAGTTGACGGTGCATATATACTGTAGCCCTTGTTTACCGCTGACAGTACGTGCTTGTTCCCTCCTCCCCTCACCCCTTCCATCCCATCACTGGTTACTAGCACTCAAACTGTCCAGTACAACTAGCAGGCAGGCTTGTATCTGTTGACCGAAAGGCGGCTGGTCCTGCTTGGAAAAGCATTAAAACTTTGGTTCCGAGTACGAGAGTAGTACGAGTCTGCCGCAAGGTGCTTTGGTCCCGCTGGAAAGTGGCTCACGTCCCCTCAGTCTCCTCTTTTCCTACCTCATGGAGTTAGGTGCTATGTTTTAGTAGGCTAGGTAGATCGGTTATAACACAGTAGTTGTATGTGTAAATAATGTAAATAAATCTATGTCTTAGAACTTATTTACCTGTGTGTGAGTGTGTCAATCCGAGCGAACGCTACCGTGTCGTACGTATGTCCTCGATCGTCGTGTAAGATAGACGAAAAGTATCACTAGAGCGAGAGAGATTTGTGTTGTCCGTAGTTGTGACACAGAAGCAGAGAACACACAAAATCCGAAGAAGACACTTTTGTCTGGGAAAAAGCAGGTCTTTTGTGGATTCCAATGTTCCAATGTCGGCTGAGTGCGGGCAGAGATTTGGGGGGGGGGGGGGCGGGAACAGAACGTGAGGTAGAGATTAGACAACGCCCCTGACGAACGAGAGCTAGACTTTTAACGGAAAATTCTCCTTAGGAACTTTCGTCCTCTTCCCTGGAACAAAAGAGTAACGGACTGATTTGGCGCCAGGGGCCGCGGTGTTAGCCTTAGTGAGGGACGTCTTCAGTCCGGCTACAGTACCATGGCATTTTACTCCTTGCTCCATGGCATGCCATTGTTTTGTTTCGCTCTTTTAAGAAGTCGTATCTACATATTAAGATCGGCAAAATTATCCTGGAGATGCATTACCATATTACAAGCGCGGGCCCTAGGCAGATGCCCCTATGCATGCCCTGTACATCAGTATATACTATATAGGTTGGTGTAATTTAATTATAGAGTACCTGATGTGCGCCTTCTGTTTAAAAACAAAATCTGAGCAAAAACTCGTCACAGATGAAGTGCGACTTTCTGCGCCGGCCTACATCGCATGAAAAGTACGTGTCTCTTTATCCGAAAACAGGGCTAGTCCTACATCCAAAAACTAATAAGATTGTATATTTGTCATCCACAATGACGGTGATCCTAAGAAATTCGATCAGCCTGCCTAACCCGTTCTCAATCTGTTGCGACCCGTCTGTCTCTGGTGGAACAGTAAGGTACAAAGATAGTGTTAGTACAATGACATTGACCTGCCTTGATAGATAATCGCACTTCAGTCTATTTGGTTGACACACTCCAATCCCTCAACTTCAATTACTTGAGGGAAGGCTGTGAGTCACTGAGCCAAACAATTAATTTATGAAGATAAGAACTAAGAAGACTGTGTATTTGCCACCAGCAATGGAGGTACATGACCGACGGTATGATCGTTATTATTGACAAACACTAGAGCACTGCTACGAATGATTTATGCTGACGTGATGGCTTAACATTCTACATTACCAAATGTTACATTACGATGTCTGTCATGTCTTCAGTGGGTTTTCTTCTTTTCAGATACTGAAAGCGACTAATAGCATAAATCTATTCTGTAAATTTCAGTATTGTACGTAAATAAAATAACCGGTTGAGAAATTCACGTTTTGTACAGTGGTATGACAAATTGCATCGCATTTTTAAAGCCCCGCAAGACTTAATTCGTTTGGATTACATATCTTGTCAATTCCTGTTAACTCTTAACACTGAAAATAGCGTAGGACACACACACACATTGTCTCTCATGGGGTCACAGATCAGGGAATATCGGGACAATAAAGAAAGCGTTTAAAATCGACGCCTGCCAACATAAGGATTTCTCCTCCCCTTCTCACAAACACTCTCATCTATTGATGTACGTCAATGTTATAATTTTCATGATTGTATGGTATTTAATGACCACTTGGAGGCTTACAAGGTGCACATCACACAGAAACTCTCTTCTACTTCACCCACTACACTAAACGCAACACCACAAAAACGATCACAGAGCAGCGAAGGAATGGATAATTGCATGTATTCTATAATGTGATTCGGGTCAAAAACACTGCATATATTTCAATTCTTTCCTTCCAAGCTAGGGATATTCCGCATGCAAATTCACCTATAAGGGCTTTCTGTACATAAGAAATCAGCTTATAGGGTGAAAATAATTGACAGCGAACGGTGAAATTTAAGATGGTATGACCAAATGCAAATAAGTTATTAATGATGACATTTTAAAAAAAAACCACTGCAATTCAGGAACATATGACTCCATTGTTCACCCTATTTTTGCTAATCCACTTGACTTACACAACAAATGCCAGTGGAACCAGAACACAGCAGAACTAAAAATTTACGAGTGCAGTCTTCTAGCCAGGACCCAGGAGTCCCAATAAAGGCTTCCGTTACTGCAAACTAATGATGTAATAATTCATCACCTAGGCTGTTTAAAGTGTTTCAAAGTCTCAGCATCCCATATTTTACTAGTCTCATAATTATCCATTCCTCTCATTGTATTGAACCAGTCAACATGCTTCAATTCTTTATAAATATCTATAAGCAAGTGAAAAAAACTAGAGGAAGAATAGAAACAACATAAATCCTAAACAAAACTAGTTGAATTCAAATGGGTCACTTTTGAATACACCAAATATAAATCCTTAAATCTTGCATTGCTTTATGTACACTTTCATGTACGAGCTCAATATCAAAATGCAGGTAATGTGTCCTAAGTTGCTTTTGGAAATGTAAACTTATATGTAAACCTTTATGAAAATTGTTGATTTAAATTTTGTGGTGGCACCAATTTTTTTTCTTTTTAATTTGGACAGAAATCTGTATAGATACAAATCTCTGATTTGCACAATTACATTTATCTGACACACGAGACAGTGTATGAAAAGAAATCTAAATGAAAATTCCTTAAATTGGAGGTATAGCTAAACCAACAACATCTCAAAAACAGCTGAACCATGACACAAAATGTGCATCTGGAAAAACAATACCATTTTCTGTAATTATGTTCCACAGAAAACTGCATCCGAGGTAGACATATTACAAAAAGGGACCACTTTGTCGAGATCATTATCAGCAAAGGTAATAAATATAACATTCTGTCATAAGTGGCATATTTTGAATACTGATGCTAATGTTATAGTTTATTTATGAAATCAACTTTTTACAGCATTTTCAAAAACAAAAATGATCAGGGGTCAAGCATTCGGGATGTCTGAAAATTAAATATGATAAAAGATGATACCCAACACCCCAAAAAGCAGCACATTCTGAAATCTCTGGGGCATGTTTGTTTGATGGGAATGAAGGGAAAATAATTGCAAGGAACAGAGTTTGATGCAAAGGATCACATCAAGCTAAAGAGTAAAAAAACAGTTATAGTGTCCTTTTTCTTCTTACTTTCAATCCCTTGCCATACCAGCCTGGCACTGAGGCAGAACTGCACTTACGTTTCTGAGCTTTTGCGTTGGTACCACAAGTTGTGCTAGTTTCTTGCATGGGATCAGGTGTTGCAGTCAATTGCTGCATTTCCCAAGTGTCCCCTTTTTGGTTTATTTCTGCATCATTAAATGATCTCTCATCTAACAGAAAACCATCTACAATACTGTCTAGCTCTGGAGTGGCAGAAGCCATAGTGAGAGATTCTCCTGACATGCAAGCAGGACTAAAATTCTCACATGGGCTGTCCAACACACAGTCATTTAATCTTGCCACAGTTAGTTCTTGTTTACTACGGCTCTGCTCAAAAGAAAGCCAGCCATCTCTTGTGCTTTCAAGAAAACCAGCTCCATCCAAAACACTGTTGTTGAGAAGTGCAGTGGATCTTTCTGGGTTGTCTAGGTCTATCCTAACAACAGGAGGAGGAGAGTTGTTGCTAACTGTTATGCTTATATGAGATTCCAATTGCTGCATATTCTCAACCTCACTGGAGGAAGTGAAAGGCATATTTTTTGTTTGGTGGAGGAAATCCTGGTCATGGTTAAGCATTCCATTAAGCTGCCCATGGTTACTCCAATCAGAAGACACAGTATCATTCATTTTTGATAACATTACATGTTTGTCATCATTCTGAAGTAATCTTTCATAACCGAGGCCTTTAATATTCTTATCACTGGCTAATTCATTTACACTACAAGATTGATAAATTAAATCGAGTAATAAATTATTGTATGAAGGAAGTTCTTTTCTGACCAATTCTGTCTGATGGTCAACAGGTTGAGTTGATCTGATGGCTGACATATTCCCCATGCTCTCTGCAAACATGCTAGTGTCAGTTGCGTGAAAACCAAAAGGAAGTGGACATTTATGAAATGACTTGGCATATGTGTGGTCATTTGCAATGTTATTCACAACTTTTGCATAGTCACATAACAAAGCTGCAGAAGTGGAAGAGCACACAGGAGTGACAGGTCTCCCCTTGGAGGTAGCCTTGACGGCTGTACAAGAGAGGGGTTTGTTATTCGACAGTCCTGGAAAGGAAGTCCCTGATATGTCTTCTTGTTTGATATTGCTGAACAAAACGCGGTTCATGGGACTGTTTACTGCATCAGTTTTAAAAGAAGGAAGAAGTGATGGGTTAAATGAGTTCACTAAATGTTGTATACTTAAAAAGGGTTTCATTTCAGGACATGAATTCACCTGTGATTGACTACCTGCATAGCTCTTTCCGATTAGCTGAAGACTTAAAACGGGATGAGTCCTTGCATAGCCTTGGTCTCCATGAGGTATACTGGATTTTGTATCTTGAATGCCTGTACAATTTTGATCTCTACAAGTCAAAAACACCTCTTGTTGAGTCCATGCAGATCTCTGATGTGAGTCTTCTTCAAACGAAGCATGACTGTCCTCTGCATCCTGTACCCGTCGCTCAAGAAGCATCTTTTCCAGCTTTGCGCGGAGAAGGTCTGGAATTTTTAAGGTCTCTGTATTTGAAAGACTTCTAAGCTTTTGTTCTGCGGTGACATTATCATCCTTGATTGTGAAATCTTCCTGTAATTTGACATGAAACACATCTTGTTTAAGAGGAAGACTTGGTGGAATGGTGTTGCTGGAAAAATCAGTGGAAGGTAAAGTTATTTTATGGTGATTCTTGAAAGTACAACTCCTCTCCAACAGCTGACGCCTGGAAATTTTGGATGTCTGAAGCACACATTTTCTTTTATTTAATGTCTTTGGATTAGATTTACACTCCACAGGTTCCAAAATCTTCTTAGTTGTCACCGTTTCTTCATCTTTCTTCACAGGTGAATGAAGTCTGAAAAGTGGATCTACTGTCCTAGTTTGAAAACAAAAAAGAAAATACCAAAGACCTCAGTAAAATCTCACACCAGTTCTGTTACTTTTAGATTCTGAGATAAAAGAGAGCTCCAGGGTAAAAATATGTAAACAAATATGTAAAAGTAGCCAGCATTATTCATTTTATTAGAAAATACTGTTCACTTTTTTTGGATGAAATTACAGGAAGGTGAAAATGATAGTGTTATTAAAGTGTTAAAATGTCAATTTATAATAGGCACCTTTTAAATCCTAACAGCAAACTGCATCAATGTGCAACTTTAATCAAACCAAATGTAACAGTTATGCTCTGCCTTCAGTACACTGCACCTAAGGCTTCTCTCAGAAAAAGACAGACACACCTTCTGTAATGAGGAACTGTTAATTCCAGATAATGGGCTACTTTCCTCATGACTTCATCACAACGTCCTGGCAAAAGATGAAAAAGTAGGTAAATCGTCAAGACTTCTTAAGTGCTGTAGGGGTAGGTAGGTGAGCATGCAAGTGTAAGTGAGAAAGATAAGCTAAATAGTTCTCATCAACCCGTTCATTTTCTTATTAGCATTATTTATTTCATTAAAAAGTAAAAGAATAACTACATGTAATACTGAGATCTAAAGAAAAAACTTTAAAGGAGAATGACCTATGGGCAAACGTTACTATTCTGACACACGGTACAGATAGGAAAAGGGGAAAATTGATATTTAATGTTGAGCCAGTAACCAGGGCTTCATAAGCTCCAGAAACAGGTGTCAAATGCAAAGACAGCATGTCTGAAAAACAATCTAATTGCAGATACAGACAGGAGATATAGGCACCACAAAGATGAAAATACTGCTGGAAGAACATAAACACCTCAGACAAGTAGATGGGGCAAAGGCCAAGAAAAGAGCAGTAATTTTAATTTTGATGACACCACATCCTACCATTAAGTGCAGATCACTCTACCTCTGCCAGGAAATCTGTTAACAGTAATCTCACGCTATACCATGGTTTCACTGTATCATGTGTTGTTGTTTGTTTTTTTTTAAACCTAATTCTTGAAGATCTTCGGAAAAAAAAAATATTGGTCAGCTTTCACTGTCACAGGATTTAGAGGTATCATTTTTACAACTAGTACTGTCTATGAACTAGGAAATGTATGTCCGTTGCCTCATACTTAATATCTACATGTTTGATAATTTTAAAATCTTACATCACTAGATAGTCAGATGCATATGCAACTGGAATAAAGTAGATAAACAGCTCAACTGGTTGAATGTCATTCAACATCCAGTGCTGAGAACTTCTCACCATTGATCTTAAGGCATGCAACTTCATCTTTGGGTGTCCACTGCAAGTTGACAATGACTAGCTTAGGCCGTTGCTGAGGTCGTTTATCCATCCTCCACAGACATGGATAACAGCGCAGCACCTTCACAAATTAGAGGGAGATCATAAAGCTACCATTTCAAGTGGTTTTCTCATTATATTTTCATGTTTAAATGACTTAATAATTTATCCAATATTTAAACCGTTGAGCTACAATGTGTAAAACATTCAAGTTAATGGCATTATTAATGTTTGATACAAAATTATTCAAGATTTCTGTGAAATGGTTGCATAATCTTAAATGTGAACATCCATCTAATGTTTAGTATTTCTGCTTTTGACTAAATCCCTTTTATTCAATAATACATTGAGAGACTTGCAAGATGTTTCCCTGATCTTGTCTGATATGGTTCAGCAAGTGGTGTCTCAATATGGTTATTCTCTTCAGCCAGCAAGAGACATAATGTGTGCGAATTTAGTTAGATATTTAGTCATTCGTCCCTTGGTCAGTATCAGTCATCAGGGGAAGCACATGGATAGATGTGGCAGCTGACAAGGCCTTGCCATTCATGCCTGTCTTGAGTGATAATATGTCCTAGACAGAGTGACCAGCTGTTTACCTCTTCAAGCAGTACTTTATTTGTTTAGATATCTGCTTTGCTGCTGCCAATGACCACAACATTTCTCCAGTCAGTTTACTCTCTATTCTGTGTGTTCAAACTATCTGGCAGTTTGTCGGAAAGGTTTTACAGTTCTCTGTTAGTGCCTACTATCTGATCAATTTCATCTGCAGAACATAGATTGCAAATCAGCCTTCCATTGATGAAAATGAAAGGGTAATGGTCATGCATGATGTTCTTCAAAAATATGTTGAACAGGTGGGGTACCTTTAACAGATGCTTAGTATAGTGTGAAAGAGAGCTCAAGTATGGGTATCCACTAGCGATGTGCTCCTTGAGCTCTTATGAAGCTCTTCCACGACATGGATGAGACCCTCCTTGACGACTGAATTTTTGCACCACATGCCATAACCCCTTATGCCAGAATCTATCAAAAGACTTTTTAAAGTTTATGAAATGATGACATGGGTCATACTAATGCTTAAGATGTTTATCACGATGTGATAGTTCTGTTTAAACGTGCTCCTACCTGGTCTAATGCCAGCCTACTCTTCTGACAGCAGTTTCACAGTGGTGTTGCTGATATGATTTTTTATTACTTTTTATGACTTTGCTTGAGTGCCTGATTATGCTTTTTATTCTGTAATTTTGGCACTGTTTGCCTCTCATCTTTTTAAAGCGGTATGACTAGTGACTGCATCCATTCTTCGGTATATTTTTTTGCATTCCAAAACTCTTTGACATTTGGCACAGCTTCTCCAAATCAAAGTTCAGGGGATGTTTGAATGACACTTTATCCTCAGCTTCAACTTAAAGCTTGTTAAGACAAGGTCATAGTCACCGCCTATGTCAACATCTGGATATGTCCTTGTGTTTGCCTTGTTGATGCTGGATTTTTGCTATCTGCTCAGTTTTCAAAAATTATATAAGCAGAAAAATACTTAGCCAAAATAAAGCCAGACTAGACACTCTACATCACAATTAAAAAAATGTTTTATACTAAAACACAAAATAGCTAGCCATCTATTGTGAAAGGATTAGATCAAACAACAAATCAATGAAATGAGAAATGATACTCATTTAATTACTGTCTTAATTTATGTGTCTTCCCCCCCAATAATAGAAAACATACATGAATATTTACACACATACAGCAGAACCTTGTCTTAAAAAAAGAAACATGTAGAGAAAAAGAGATCAAAATTGTCTTAATGCAAATTCTGCATATAGCTTCTACTTACTTTCAAACTCGAACCTAGGCACACTATAAGATCGCTTTTGCTTGCAGCTTTTGATGCCTCTCTCCATCTGTAAGGTGATTTGAGGCCTCCTTTTTCCCCAAAATGCACAATACTGTCATTAAGGCTCCCTCCACACTTGTTGCAAGTTCGGCCTGTCTTGTGTCGACCTTTTGCTGTTCTCTCCGTCACATCAAACAGTCGAATAAACTCCTTCTGTGGCTTACAGGTTTTGCAAATCTGTTCACAGTAGACACTTTCAGTCACAAAAGATGCTTACAAGTTTATATCTGAGCTTTATACAAAACCAATTTAGATAATTTATACACGCATACAGATCATTAAATACTTTTGATTACAGAATGCATCAGTCACAATAAATACTTCTGATTAAAGAATGTATCAGTCACAGAGATTAGTCATCACGGAATAGACAAATATTTAAGTACCTCAACAAACATGTTTCCATGAACTTCTGACAGAGACTGGCGAGGAAAACCACTGCGTAAATGAAGCCCATCACAATTCTGGGACACCAGATATTTGATCTGCAAGAAAACAGAAAAACCTGATGCATTTAACATACATTTTCTACTTATTTGTGTGTTCAGTTAGTGCCTAGTGTAGACAGAAAAAAAAACTAAAAAAAATAAGGTATTACTATCACCAATATCAAGGCTAATCCAAAACACTCTTCTGTGACTGTTTTGTCCTATTCAATTTCATTAGAAGGCTGTCCTTGCATTAGCTATCACTATGATAGGTCTGCACTGCTTTACACAGAAGGAAATATATGCTCTGAGTTGTTGGCATTCAAAACTTAAGCCTGGTTAGTAAACTGACCATAAATTAATAAAGCTGCAATTGACTAAAATGTACTTTTGTTGGTTAATTAATACAATGGAGGAGAAATTTAATACTTCTAAAGAATTTAAAAAACTTACCAATCCTTCCTTGTAAAGTTTTGTGAGGCACATATGTGTGAAAGTAGGTTCTGCATCAACCAGATCATGAGGTCTGTTTAAAGATCAATACAATTTTTGAGAATTTACATGTAAACTTTTACCAACAAAATAACAATAGAATCTTTATTTCACAACTGATAATAAAAGGAAATTAAATACAAGTCACACTCTGACACCATTTCTTTTCTGCAGATAATAATGTATAAATGCATTTAAAAGAACGAAACAAACAAACAAAAGCTTTCGGTCCACAGAAGATGTTTTAGATTTTTTCTAAATATCTATTTCCTAAAACAGTTTTTGAAGCTCTTGTGTCACTTAAACTGTCATACACCTCAGCCTGCCCACTGAAAGTCTGAAAAAACAAACCTGCTAGAATTCTTTCCTGACACCTCTTCCCCCTAAAATCTAAAAATGTACTTACCTCAGCGCTTGACCTTTCTTCAGTAAAGTCCATACTCCGTTGGGTCCTCTGTAATCTGGTATGGATGCTGCCTGTTTCACAAAGTTAAGAAATATTTTCATCATATATCATAAAGTACTTATATGTTTAAGAGAAAATTCATGAAGTTATAATGTTCAGACATAGAATAATGACAGAAATGTCCAATATACATGGACAATGAATTAATGTGCGCAAATCAACTCCATGAAAAAAACACTGTTTAAAAAGACCTACATGGATATAATCTAAATCAGGGACATAAAGACCTAGAACCATAATCTGCATTATAATAACTAAATGCATTCTGATTTTGTTTCCAACAATGTTAACCCAATATATTTATAAAAAAAAAAAAAACAACAGAAAAAAACCTTACAGTACTAATTCCAGCTCCTGTGTAGACAACTACATTTTTTGATGACTGTAGAAGCTGTGCAAGTTCCTTGCATTTTTCATCAAGTTCACCAGGAGGGTCTTGGATCTATTATAAAGGAAGAAATTATGACAACACTACTTGAGATTTTAAGTTACAATGACTCATACAATTGAATATTAAAAAGGTACTGTATTGTGACATTCTTAGGGAGGTTTGCAGTCTTACAGCCTTGAAGTTAGAATGTATGTCATGGGTTCAATATGCACTTAGGTACGTAGAAAAAATATTTACACCCACTCACTAGTCAGGAATACCTGATTTATTAGTAACTCTAAAAGCTGAATCAATGAATGTGAGGGTTGGGGGTCTGCCTTTCACACACCATACCTTTGATGCAATGAATAACTTAAAACTGATATCCCATATTGCCCCTAATTCATGGGACATTTACCCCCATTTTTAAAAATTTTTTGTAACACATTCTTATTCTAACCTCCAATACTCTCTTTCTTTGCTGTAATTGCCTCTCTGCATTTTTCTTTGCTGTTTCAACAAGGTCTGGCTGCTCTTTCAATACAATCACTTCCTCTTCTGAGCGGTCAGATTCTTTCTTTTTCAGGATCTCTGATACCTATGACAGTTCATTAGACACAAGGTAAAACAAGCATTCTGTTTGCTTCTCATCTAGATAAGCCTATTCTTAACATATCAGTGCACTGTGAGGAGCTAAGTTATGAAAGTTTTTTCAGAAAGTAGCAAAATCTTCTACTACGACTTCTGGATGCCTGCAGTTAAAGATTGAGCATACCCAGACTAAGCTGAAAACTACTAATTATAGGAAACAGCAAGAATAAACAGACCAAAAGACCTAACTGTACATGTGCATACCAATCAAAAACAAAATCCCCCTTATTTACTCAACTGTGAGTGTGAACAGAAAAATGCTTTACATCAGCTACAGAAAAATAAAACTTTCCAGGATATATCAAAATTAACTGATGAAAATGACAAACTGTAGTGGACTGAAAACCCTTCCCCGTCTTTCTAACAGAATTAATGGTGACGACGCAACAATGCTATCAACCGCTGATTTCTACTTTAAAATGTATTCCATAAAACAGTGACTACGATTTACAACTATTAATAAAATAACGTCAACAATAATATTTATGTTGTGGAACTATTATTGTCTGAAAATTTCATGCATATAGTATTAAAAAAACAACCACTTATACATCAAATGCATCTAACATCAAATACACTTACTTCTTTCAGCTTTTTTCGAACTTCACGTTTGGCACAAGCTTGTAAATGACGAAGGTTACCACTGGCCCTTACTCGCCTAGGTCTAAAGTTTGTTCCTGGACTTTCGTCCGCCATGATTCAGACCTAAATGCCACATGCACCATTAATAAGAAAATAAACTGTAGTTTTACGATATAATTTTCAACTTAAAGTATAAAATGCACACAAGCTTGCCGTTATCAAACACGGTAAGTATTCTTAAGCAGTCTGTAAAAGCGTTTATAATAAATTCTTTTGCATTACCCAAGAGTGCTTAAAGGGATTTCACGAATGGAGGAAATCGGTTTGCCTTCGGCAATGATTTAGGAAAATTTGCAATAAAATCGTCTTAGGATTTGCTCCCAAAACCATTTTTAAAACGTGATTTCACATTTAATACATAAAATTTTCTTGACATTGGCACCACTTCTTTACAATGTTTTGATTTATAAGTGCTCGTTATTATTTGATTTCAGTTGTCAAAACAATCACAATGAATCCAAACAATACGATGTGCGAATTTACATCAACAAAAATGTTTACCTTTACTGATGAGGATAGCGAAGAATTACTAGAAGTTATTATTCCAGAGGTAAGGCAAAACATCGCACTTGTATAGAAATGAAGTATTGAGTGATAAGACGTGCGATCAGTATTATTCCCCAGTACCGAATAAACAAAATTTGGAGTCTCATTGAAACCAAGTGTTATTATTAACCATATTTTGTCAAGAGATAAATTTTAAAAGTATTTGGTTTCATAGTCGCAGATTATGAAAATTTCACATGCGTGCGAAGTTCTGTCGTATTCCTGCGATGTGTGTTTTTTTTAAAAAACCTGTTAACAGATTGCTGAAGCAGCATATGGCATGTATACATGGCCATGCGCACCAGTGCTGGCTCAGTATGTGTGGTATCATCGTCATCGTTTGCATGGGAAAAATGTGTTGGAGGCAAGTTTTAAATGAATTTGCGAGACCAATTATTGTTATTATGGGTAGCACATTTAGGATGGTAGCATTTTTTAATACATGAGAATTTTTAGTGGATTTAATTTGTTCTATGAAAGCTCATGGGAGTTTTACATATTTCACTTCTTATGTATACCAGAAGTGCACCTACAAAAAAATTTCACCCCAAAAGCAATAGTTTTGAGAGAGCTTTCTTTTTTTTGTGCCAGGACATATTTTTATTATTTGTAGATTTTCTTCCTAGGTTGTTTCCGCCATTTTAAGTTATATCTTGACAGTGTGTAGTGATGGGTAAAATTATTAAAAATATTCCCAATCAAGGAAAAAAATGAAGGACACTTGTAATAAATTTATAATTTTACAAATACTAATGCACATGATCACCAGTTTTCTTTATTCAGATAGGCAGTGGTACAGCTCTCACTGGTATTGTGGCAGCTAAATGTGGAGCCCATGTGATTCTCAGTGATTCTGGTTTGCATCCTGAATGTCTGGAAAACTGTCACAGGAGTTGCAGAGCAAATGGATTAATAGATGTGGAGATTACACCCATAACTTGGGGCTTAATCACACCCAATTTTCTCAGTTTACCCCAAATCCACTTCATTTTTGGTTCTGACTGCTTTTATGATACAAAAGGCAAGTTGTAAAAATAGTATTGTGATGCTTCACAGAATTTGATGGTTCTAATCATTAGGATTAGTTAAAAGACACAGGTTTTATCTACTCAAAATGATCTTGAAGCCCCAAGGTATACTAATAAAGCTCAGCATGAAGAGGCAGTTTAGTGCATCAACAATGGTAATAGCTGCATTTGTATGTTTGCCACTATTTTTCCATTTTAATGACTTTCTCCATTATAAATCATGGATAAAAAGGGCTAACATTCATTTCCATATTTAGTCCTATTCTTGTTCATATTTTACTGGGCCTTTTTCCCAAAAGCTTATGATCCACTAGTGAAACTCAGAAATAATGTTATCAAATACTGAGGCTCACAGTGTTTCCTTGCATTCTTTTAGATTTTGAAGATGTGCTGGTAACAGTTTCTTTTCTGCTGCATCAGAATCCTTTGGCAGAGTTTTGGTGCACTTATCAGGAAAGAAGGTGAGACTATAACAGCAAAATCTTAAAATTTATCTACATTTGCAAGAATGCTGAAATGAAAGAAACCTGGAATAATAGCAAGCAGATTTTCTCTTGCGTAATCTAGCTCCATCAGTTGTATCGTGCTGATTTTAAGTTATATCACTGATGGCTTGGTACATGTACCTTTCTTGACAACAATATCCCAATTATTCTTGCTGTGGCTTGGTAGACGGCGATCATTCTGTTAGAAATGCAGTGCTAGATCTAAATTGAAGTTTCTTGACTCATTGAAAATCATACTAGTATCGTTATTCATGGGGTTACGATGACATTCATAACTGTCTTGCATGCAAAAATCTATGTGCATTTCTCCTGCCATTCTTGCCTCATCAGTTAAAACAAAGCATATTATTGTTGTATGACAATTTTTTAAATCTTTTTGAACAGTGCATCAAGGTCCATCAAGTTTTACTTACAGAAATGGGGATTACAAGCTGAATTTGTGCCCACTGACACCTTTTTCACAAAGGAACAAACTAATGATGCTCCTGGACTTGACAGTGTCCACATGATTCTCATAACGTTACTTACAGACAGCCAAGTACAGATGTCTAGTGCTATATCTTCATGATGTTAATAAAAAAAGTTATGTTGCATGTCTGATATGGTTGTACATAGTCTTCTTTCAAGCTAAACAATGCACACTTAAAACTTTGAATTATGCACAAGTTTATTGATTTTTCTACAGTCAACAGTAGTGAACAATCTGCAAGCAGATCTTGAACAAATTTGGAAAACGAAAAAAAAAGGAGAGAAACACGTACACATTAACGCGAGCTCTGTCCACTAAAACCCCCACGATCAATGAAACTGAAGTGAATCATTCATAGTCCTAGAAGCAACTTATGACTCTCCCCCAACCCCTTTTAAACAGGCTCCTGATATACATGCCGACTTATACAACTGTACATCTAAAATTATTTAACAATATAAAAAGAGTGAATGCATCATATGCTGGTTTTGTCTTATAAAGTCCAGTGCAACTAATAAATTGTGCATTCAGAAAATTTCTGAATCATCAATCAAGAATATTATCACCAAGGAGTAACTCTGTCATATTCTTTTAAATTTACAAATCCCCAAATCAGCCATTGTCTGGTCATCTTAACATTATGACATCATGCAAAATGGTAAAACGTATTTGGAACAGCAGTATGTTTGGAAAATAAATGTAATCAATGCAAAACAACAAAAATGAATGGACAGAGCTGTCCAAGGATGAAGGTTATAAACCTCACTTCTTGTAATACCCACTATCCACACTAGTTCAAACTTTAACTGGGAAGACAATCCCTTGTACATTCACATTGCAAAGGTTGCATGTTTTTATTAACTGCTACACCTACACAAAAATCTTGTCATCTACTAAGATGAACAAGGTAAACAAAACAGTTCTATTCTCTCTCCAACTGCATTTTGTTCCCCACCTACCTTTATTTTTAAAAATGCATGAAAATAAAGCCGAGAAGCATGAGAATACCGAATATGAAGGAACTCTTCTTTCTCCCCTAGTGGCATTTCCTCTAAATTCAGTGAACTGTTCCAGGTACCTCTGAAATCTGCAAAAAATGCAAACAGAACAATCCCACAAAGTAAGGAGGTGTTCACAGGTAGCAAAATACTACTAATCGTTTTCAGTGCATTAGGGCACTAAAACCACAGCACCTTGAAGACAATGAAACCACCTTTTCATTTTCAATCATGGTAGCTTTGTGAAGCATTAATAGATCACAGGTGTTGGTTTTGATGGCAGTGGCTTCAAGGTGCTTTTGTGCAGGATACTTTTTCACTGTCTGCCACCATATATCAAATAAGGATCAAAGTCTACAATTTTCATTCACTGGGGGTATGGTTGCATATACTGAAACACATTAATGGTTTGGTTTATTTCCATAAATGATTACAAAGCTGTTTAATACAGATTTTATAGGGTAGGAAAATTCCGTGATACACGAAACTATATATGGAGGCAAACCTGACAAAGTGCAGAAAGTAAAACCTTTTCACTCTTCCCTTTCTCCATGCTGTTTAGCAAAAGCATGTGACCCACCTCAAAAATAGCTGCACATATCGTTCTCGCTTTTGCAAAATCCAAAGCTGGCATGGTGAGTTGATACTAGACCAAATTGTTGAGTGGGCACGTTGAGCAGACAACAAAAAGACATTTAATGGGGACAAATAGACATGCTGAGATCCCATTTGGTAGCATGACTGTATGTCGCCATACAGCTTGTAAGCATTTTCAGTGGCAAGGAAATTGTGATGGGAGTAGGATTAACTTTTTTTTTTTTTTTTGAGTCGAGGGAAATTTATCTCATACTTTTAAAAAAAAACCTGACTATACATTATTTACTTCTTGCTTCATGTGTGTTTATTAACAACCACTTGAAGAGAGCATCGTTTTATTGAAAGTGATTGCTAGTCCTCCCATTTATGTTCAACCTGATGAACCTTTAATGATATATAAATGTCATGCAAGCAGGAAGAGGTGTAGCATCACTGCTTGATAACAGGAGACTGCTAAACCTGAGAGGTATGAACACATCAAAATATCAGACTAAAGAATTTCACTTCCAGACTTTTCTAATTGATGCAAAGCACATTGTGTGCATGATGGATATTAAATGCTGTTTTGGTAAGTTAAAAATAGTTTAAGTGCAGACTCCCACTGGTGTGCACCACATGAAGCAAGACTGTAAATATTTAAATATTTTTGGGCCCTCAAAACCTGCTGTCACTAAATAAATCTCTTCTAGAATTGCAAGTCACATCCAGAGTTTTGAGAGCCAACCCAGAATAGTTTTCTTATTCAATCCTTGTAATTGTATAGGTTAACCACAAAAAAAAAAAAGTAAAATCAAGATTCAGTAATAAGGACAACTTAGCTGTTCGGTCATGCATTAGCCTGACTGCTGTCAGCTTGATGCATTTCTCCCTTATCCTAGTCTGTCTTTCGCACACAGACATGCATGTACACAAGTGTATCTTATCATTAAAAGAACTGGAATAATTTTCTACATGAATGGCTCACAAACAACAATTGAAAAAGAAATGCAATGTATGAAGTCTTTTAAAAAACAACAAAACACACACACCACAAGAGACTTAGAAGCAAAATAAGTAGATGTCCATGGTGTAGTTTTAAATACCTTCCAGAAAACTTTACAAAGGTGTATGAATGACAACTGATGGTCCAGCAGTGTCAGAGATCTCGGCCCTGGATCCTGTGGCTTCAGTGACCGTGACTCCAAACACCAGTGACGAGTCAGCATTAGAAAGTGTACTGTCATACGCCATATATAAATTGGAAATGGGAAACTCCCAAGAAAGCAAGGTTCCCTTCTCAGTGTAACTAGCAAGTGCTGGCACATGGTACATTTATGGGATGAAAAACATAGCACTTATCCAAAGAAACTGAAAGATAAACTCGCTCTTTCAGTGTCACTGAAAAAGTAAGGCTTTATTTAGGCAATTTTATGTGAAAAGCCAGTACCAGCAGATGCACAGGTTGTAACTCAATTTATAGCTATATATGCTTTAAAAATTAACTGGGACAGTACAGACTGCTCAGCAAGGACAAAAGAGCAATCAAAGTGTGGACTGGGTGCAAACAATATTTGAACATCATTAATTTATGTTCATATTTAGAAAATTTTAAACCTAATGAGACTGGAATCAACAGATGGTGCATTGCTGCATACGCAAAAAACGACAGCAAGCCCAAGCAAAAAAACAAAAAATTAAGAACTTCCAACCATCCCCCTACCCATTATATGTAAAAATTTACAAGTAGCACCAAAAACTTCACTTTATTCTATTCAATATAGACTACAATGTTTAAAGCTGTTTTTAAAAATTTAGATGACAATGCATTTCTCCTGCCATTCTTGCCTTATTGTTTCAACATAGCAGTAAACCATTTCTTCCAACAAAGTGGTTGTAAATGAAGCATTTACTATGGATGTTGTAAGTGTTGCAAAAGGGAGAATAGGTGTCAAGCTGATTTAACATGGATGTCTAAGTTCAATGATTTAAAAAAAATAAATAATGAAAAAGCTGTTATTTTAAACTTCTATCTTATTATCGGATGTTAAGATCTTCACACGATATTTCTGGCCAATTTTCAAAAATTAATGTAATGACCAACAAGGCAGCATGGCCGTTTCTGAAAAAAACCGGTTTCTCATTAAAATTTTTTGGGATATTAAAATCCTGCGAAAAGCACGTTTTACAAGTAATTCACTTGCAATTTTAATTATATTTGCAGAATACTACTTGTATTTTGAGTGGATTTGATTTGAAGCAAATAAAAAAAAAAAAAAAAAAAGAAAAGAAAAACTGATTTGCAGTGCACCAGAAGAATCTACCATCATTCTCTACCCATCTACAATATACCTCAAACACTGACGTCCTGAGGCACAAAGATTTCTATGGAGTGCGTACATTGCTGCACCATAGTTGGACCTTCTCACATCCTCGTCTTTGGCAGGACTACCACAGGAGATGCACCTGTTTTGAGAAACTGTTGACTCACCTTCAATAATCTGGAAAGAAGATGTAAAGAGTGGAAGATGATGAACCACAGAACAGGAAACGTACCTCAAGAGGTTACAGTGGGTACCTCATTCATTTTTAGTGTCACCTTCAGATAGCATGCCGTCTTCAGATTTCTTTGGAGTGGAACTCCCTTCCTTCTGCATTTTATGTGGGCTCCTGCTCTCACTTCTTCGCTTCACAACATCCTGGTCGTTTGACTGGCTTTTTGAATCACGATCTTTTCCTATATCAGACAAAAAGTTAAATGTAGTACAGTGTAGCCATATCCTTGAATTATTACTCGGGGAGGGGTAAGGGGAGGAATGGGCAATTTAAATATCAAATCTAGCTGTAAATCTGCAAATTAGAAAAAAGGTATATAAGGCATGAATTTTACTAAATGCAAATTTAGAAAGTGAATGATATATTTCATCAAAAAATTTAAAAAACTCACTGCGGTCCTTGTCTCTTCGACTTGAACTATCTTTGTCTCGACTACGAGAACGATGTCTACTTCTACTTCGACTACGTCGTGAATTTCCATGTCGATCTCTACGGTGGTCTCTTGCAGGACTTCTAGAGCGATGCTTGCTCTTGGATCGAGACTTTCTTCTCCTGATTGAAACACACATTACATAATTTACTTGCATCACACTACAGCAGCATCTACCAATAAAACACACGACTGTATGAAATACAATACACACTATTCTCAGCATGCATCATTTTGCAGAAATAGATCTTAGCAAATAATGAAGGCAGAGACTGTTAAATACATACACTGCTTGCAAAGCTTATTGGGGGAGTGGGGGGGAGAACAAAAACAAACAAACCCCTAAATTAAGACATACCTGTCCCGGCTACGGTGTCTATCCCGACTACCACTTCGTCTTCTGTTTCGGCTGCGTGAACCTCGGCTATGGGATCGGCTTCGTCTCCTTCTGTCACGCTCTCTCTCCCTCTCTCTTTCTCGCTCTCGTTCTCTTTCACGTTCACGCTTTTCCCTCTCTTCTCGTTCTTTTTCCCGCTTCCTTCTTTCTTCTCGTTCTCGCTGAATCTCTCTTTCACGATCTTCTCTTTCTTGCTGCCTTTTTGCTTCCTTTTCCTCTGCCTGAAGTCTCATTCTTTCCTACGTACCATTTAAATCACAACAATGAATAAGGTCATGGCAATTTGTAGAATGATAATCATAACCAACACATAACAAAAATATAAATATTTATGCCTGCCCGGCAAACTTATGTTACATTTATAATAATCTTATAGAAAAATATAATCTGGGAGGGTTAGTTCTAAAACAAATTCCTAAATATGTTTCACTTTCAGATCTTAAAAATGAGACAGAAACGCACAAAATGACAGTAACACAGCAAATGGAGGATTTAAGTATCCATTAGTCTATTTTTGAGCACCCTAGTCACGTAAAATACACAGCATCCATCATTATATTGTCACAACCTTATCTCTCAATATTGGTAGCTTGGTTAAACAAGTGCAGCTTGAGGCTGCTAGGAAAAGCAATTTTTACCTTTCTTCTTTCAATCTCAGCTCGGACCTGGGCATAGCCAGCATGCTGTTTACCCATAAGATGCTCATCTTGCCGCTGGGGTGCATCTCCCACAATAAGGAATGCACCACAAACCTCACAGACTTCCATCTGTTTTAGCTGAGGCATATCCTCAAAGGCACTCTGAGTTGTTTAGAATGCACAAAAATTAAAACATCAGAGGAATAAAAGTAAAATGGCATAAAAAAAATATCAGTGTGAAGTTGGGGAAAGGAAAAAAAAAAGCTATGGGACAAATGTCGACCACAAAAGGAAAAAAAAAACCCACCAGGACTCACTATTACTATGATAAAGGTAAGTGAAGTTACATCAATAAAATATTCAGGAATATCTATCAACCATCTCCAGTAAAATACATACACTTGTAATTTGCTGACGCTCTTCCTTCAATTGATCACAAAGCTTCAGTACACCTTGAGATTCCTCAACTTTGCCTTCACATCCAAGCTCTTCAGCCTAAAAGATCAGACAAAAATAAAATTGTGACAGTGTAACAGGATCACACACAGCAGCCAATACTTAAAAAACAGGACACAAAAACAGAGACTTTTATAACTCAAGTTTTATCAAAAAACTGTGCTAGTAAAATACAAAATCTACTTCAAATTTATCCAAAAGGTTTACCATACCTGTTTGACAAGTTCATTGATTTTTTCAGTCAGCATGTTGATTTTCTCTTCCTTTGCCGATGACAAGTTTCCATTCAACTGTTAAATATACAATTAGAATTGACTTCCTTTCAAACATCAACCTTTAATATTACAGGAATTATTTCAGACAGTCTTAAAAAGACATCAGTTTTCTAATCATAAGAAATTTCCCAGCAGATCAGTTTCATGAATTTAAGCAGTCAAGTTGACAAAAAAAAAAAAAAAAAAAAGGAAAAAGGAAAATAAAAAACTTTTTAAAGTCTAGTCCTATGATTCTTTAACTGTTAAACCTAAAAACAGCAAGTAGACCATAAAGCACATGACAGATAAGTTGTTCTGGTAGAGGAGAAGTTTGACACCTGAAATATTTTCAAAAATGTTTCTTACGTTTCCCTGGGTATTATTTAATGCAAGTCTCTGGTGACCTCGTCTTATACGTTTCTCCACATCAGAAATAAGATTTTGTAAAAAACGAAGAAAGTCATCCTCGTAGCCCATTTTCTCGAACTTTGCACTTGACTGGTATCTGCAATTAAACATGTTTAATTCTTTTTAAAAAAAATCCAGTCTGAAATAATCCAAGAATAAGCAGCAAACAAGAACAAATAAATTCCAATTTTAAAACACAAAAAAGAACAATGTCTACACTATGTGGTCAAATGGTCGATTTGAAAAACTCCATCAAGAAACAGTAATTGCTAAGTTACAATAATACATCACTGCTTTTTAGGGAAACTTACTGTTTACGAAGTGCTTCATCATGGATCTTGTTGCACTGACCTGCAAAACATGAAAAAATTAAACATGCCACATAGGTTTTTTTTTTTCTATTTTAGCAGGAATACATGGTACTGATATTTTGGGGCTGGTTAATTCAACTAATCCGAAATGACTAGACCACTGGTGGGAAAAATCACAAGTCACATTTTAAAAAATCATATACAGGTGGTCTTCGGGTTATGTCAGTTCCAAGTTACAATGTTTCGTGGTTATGACACATCTCCTATTTACTGTAGAAAGCCTTGTTTCGACAAGAGTGGTTTTGCATCACTAACGTCGAAATGCAAACTTCGTGTTTGGTGTGTGTGGCAGAAGAATACAGGGTTACGGGGCTCGGGACCAAGAAGAATGGCGTCACCTCGGTCGCACTGTACTCCAATTTAGCTTGCTGCTTTGTCGTTCTCTCAGTATGTACGTATGTTCTGACTTACAGCGAAAATCGGTTTATGACACGACGTAGGAATGAAACAATGTCATAAATCGAGGACCGCCTGTACTTATAAAAGAAAGATGTAAAAATTACAGGGAACTGTAGGTTATCTCTACTTCCTACCTACCCTCTGCTGCTGGACCCCTCCCCTCAAAGTAAAATTTGAACCATGGTTGATTCAACATGGGGCTAATTGTTTAATCAACTGGTCACCTGACAGTCTTGAAAACTCAAACCAGAATGGATTTTATCACTATGGATTCACAATCCCTGTGTCCAGACACAAATAAGGCTTAATATATGTACTAACCAAGATCTGCTCTAGTATTTGTAAACAGCTCATGTGGGCAAAATCCACACAAAAAGTACTTGCAAACCTGTTGAAGCAAAGCAAAAAAAAAAAAAATCAATAACTGGTATGCACAGCTATGACCTGGTTTGCACAAACTGATATCAAGCATGAAAAAATATAATAAAACGCCGTGTGATAACTGCAAATACTAAATTATCAACAACATTTAACTAAACAGTATTTGCATTAGCTTTACAATTCGGTAGCCATCGTGACAAGGCTTGAGCCGAAGTCAGAGATAATATTCGAGTTTGACATGTGATACAACACGTACGTCTACTAAAAAAAAGAAGTAACCAATAACACACAAAATAATTTTAATATTATAAGGAATCTGCCATTGTAAATTAATGACTGATCACTTAATCTAGCAATTATTAGTTCCATTTGTTACTCACACTGTGCGGTAGAATTAAGTACGAACGACCTACTTGGTTTCATCGGATTGCGAAATAATGTCATTTAAACATAAATTTGTCACTTTTGCAATTCCTATTTAAATTTAACTTTATTTACCTCTGGACTATCCCATCTTAGCTCTGGAGGCTTCTCGGTAGGGTCCAAATTTCGCGAACGACCCATCAACTCATCGAGTAACGCGGCTGCAGCACTCGTCGCCATTTTAGAAGAGAACGCCTGTGTCCAACGGAACGTGCACAAATATTTTTATCAATGAAAATTTGTTTTCAATGGAAGTAGATTATATTTGACTTTAATAGTTTAGAAGTTATTTAAGCACTGAATATTATCACCAGAAGAAACTTTGCACTGCTCTGAGATTCTGCGAGTTTTCCGTAGTACATGTGAAAATGTGACGTCACTTAGGGAAAATCTAACACGCGGTGGACACTGAGGCGGTTGAGGAAAAACGCATATTTCCGAGCCCACCTAAGCAGCATGGCCTCCCAGAATAACGAAGAAAGTGTTCCTGAATCGTGGGACGATCCTTCTGGAGGCATTGGAGATTCCGCTGCTCAGCTTGCTAAGGACATTTCTTCCAAGCTAAATGTGAATGCCCCAGTATTCATGCCAGGCCAAAATGTGTTTGCCCCTGCATTCGTTCCTTTACAGGTTCCAGATGAGGAGGTGCCCGATTCAGCAGAGCTTCCAAATGTTGAAGGTGTGTATGAAGATGTGTCTGATAACAGAATAACAAGATTTAGCTTAAGTCTTAAAGTGTTATTGAATAGTTTACCTCTTATAACTTGATATGACGTTTAATATCTAGTTGCACCATAAGACCATAAGCTTGTCAAGAAAAAGTGACCAGTTTACGGAAACAGTTCAATCTTGTATTTTTATATTTCAGAGGGATCTGTTAATTTGGAATTGGATGGATCAGGAGAACCAGTAGAATCTACACCTTTGTCACAACCAAACAATCAGACTGGTAATGCTTTACTTCAATGCTTTTATGTCTGAACCCAAACCAAAACATTCCAGGTTGTGTTTTGTAATATCAGCAGATAAGGTTGTTTTCAACATTTTGTGTTAGCGATGTAAGTACTGTTTATTTTACACTTATGACTTATTGCTTATATCATTCTAAAGTCTTGTTAGCTGGTGGAGATATCACAGTAACGAATACTGAAGGATTCAATTGTAAAATTATAAATAATGCTCTACACCAGTAATATTTCTGTTTCATTGAATCCTACAATTTGATTAAGCATAAAGGTAAAAGGGAAGTGGTATCTGAAATTAAAACTTGCACAGGCACCAGAAATGTAATGGACTAGAATAACATTCTTACTGAATATAGAATATATAGTCCTGAAATCATTTAGCAATTTTACGTTTCCAGAAGATGATACTGAAACATGGGACCAACAGGATGAAGAGGGCCAGGAGGAGCCCCAACTGGAAGAGGGTTTGGAGGATGAAGATGAGATACCCAAACCTAAGAAACCTTCAGAAGCAGCCAACAAAGTTAGGAAAGACCATGTCAATGTAGTCTTCATTGGACATGTTGGTAAGAACAATAAAATTAGTTAGAATAAGTTTTAAGAAGGGCTGGTAATCGTGCTGATCCCTCATTTGGGAGAGTGGATAGCCTAGTGATAAGAGCAATAGTAATTGAGGACCCAACCTTAATGCCATATGTATTTTTGTTTACTGGTATGCCACCTACCATCAAGCTTTTTTGTAAGGTGACCAGACGTCCCGCATTTGGCGGGACAGTCCCACTTTTGACCTCGTGTCCCGCCTGCTCATCGGGCAGGACGCCCAATGTCCCGCTTTTTGGCTTTCTGGCAAGTCCATCAAATGTCCCGGTTGTCTTTAAAAATCACTTTTTTCGGCGTTTTTTGACGGTGACGACACCATCATCGGCACGTGTCCCGCTTTCGCCCCCGAAACGTCTGGTCACCTTATTTTTTGGCAATGAATTAGTCTTCTTTGCTAGAAAAGCAGTTGTGTAACAAAATTTTCCTAAAATCATAGGGACTTTTCACAACTAAAAATCATTATATAGTTGTATAATCACATGTATTTTGATTAGTTCTGTGCACACACATATATGCGTGTGTACATGTTTGTGTCCATGTGTGTGCATGATTGCATTGCTGTGTTCCTCCTCAAACAACCTTACTTTTAGCCTTACAAATTTCTCCCCTTTTAGTATATAATATTATGTAATATAATCACTGATTCGCTTACCACTTAAATCCAAACTTAAGATGTATTTTTTCAGAATGTAGACTTCACTGTGACTATGTCCTGACCATGAGCATGCATTACATGTCTGTATTTACGTTATGTATAAGTAGGTGTGTTTCATGCAAATATGGGTGCCTTGTTGTTAGTGATT
This sequence comes from Pomacea canaliculata, assembly GCF_003073045.1. Taxonomy (NCBI): domain Eukaryota; kingdom Metazoa; phylum Mollusca; class Gastropoda; order Architaenioglossa; family Ampullariidae; genus Pomacea; species Pomacea canaliculata. The sequence continues at coordinate 37,204,636 of NC_037590.1, read as the reverse complement.
CTGTTTAGATGAATTGTTCTGTATTTCACTTCTGTAAAGCGCTGTGAGCAAGTAATTGGAAAAGCACTATAAAAATGTTCATTATTAGTATGATATGAAATTGCACTTTAACAGAGATACGTTTTACTATCTTAAAATTCTGTATGATTCTTTAATGTTGTTTTAAAACTAAGCTAAAAATGCAAAAAAAAGAAAATAGATAGGTAAGAAAGTAAGAAAGAGCTGTCTTGTGTGTCTTAAGACAAACATTTTTTGTTTGATATTCATGTTTTGCTACACTTTTGAAGCTCTTTTCAATATATATCTATATGTTTATATAATGATTATTATATGATTATCTGAAGCATTTTTTTTTATGCAGATGCTGGAAAATCAACAATTGGTGGTCACCTTTTGTAAGTGAATTAGAGAGTGCAGTGAAAAAAGTTGTTTTAATGTGCTTGAGCAATTCTTAAATTTTGTGAAACCTCTATTGTGGCTAGCTTTTTATAGATATATTTCTAAAAGTGCAGCCTTAGAACTTCTGCTGTAAAAAATAGGATTCTTTTTTAGAGTGTGGTTTAACTTTTTAATAAACATTTAATATACAGGCTGGGAGGAGACATGCTATATACTTGCACTGTTTTCAATTACTCCAACTTGCATTCTGGTAAAATGGAGGTAAATTAGTAATGTGAATTGAATGCTATTGGGCCTTCTCTGACCAATATGGTTACAATCTATTTTTCTAGACTGATGTCTTATGCTAATTGTTCCATAATTTTTATAAGATTTATGTTGAAATTCTTGACTAGAATACTTTTGTTTTTTAAAGATACCTTACAGGAATGGTAGATAAACGCACACTTGAAAAATATGAGCGAGAAGCAAAAGAAAAGAATAGAGAAAGTTGGTGAGTAACACTTGTGGTTTCCCTCAGATTTGTTCTCCGCCATTACCTTTAGTATTTAATATATTCCACTGAACGAAGACAGACTAAATTTTCTTTCTGCTTGTGAAAAAGTACGTAAAAAATATTTATAGTTGAATTTGCTTCATGCAATTCTAATGTACATCGCTAGTTTCCAAAAAGTACTGCTCACTTGTAAGTAATGCATAAGAACTGCATTTTGCTAGGGAGTGATTTGTAGCAATGTTTAGAACTTGTCCACTTCTGCATCCTTGCATTTTGAAGGTATCTTTCATGGGCACTGGACACAAACTTAGAAGAGCGCGAGAAAGGCAAGACAGTGGAGGTTGGTCGAGCATTTTTTGAGACTGATAAGAAGCACTTCACAATCTTGGATGCTCCAGGTCACAAGAGCTTTGTGCCTAACATGATTGGTGGTGCCTCCCAGGCCGACTTGGCAATATTGGTAGGTACCTTGCTACTGCAACTAATAGATATGAAATATTTGCTTAAAATATTGTTAGCTTGTTGAGATAAAATGTCACCGCAGTTAAAGTTAAGATTCATTCCATTAGAGATTGTCCTTTTTCACGTGATCCTATCACATAAAGCAGAATATTTTTGACAGGTCATCTCTGCACGCAAGGGAGAATTTGAAACTGGGTTTGAGCGTGGTGGCCAGACAAGAGAGCATGCAATGTTGGTGAAAACAGCTGGAGTGAGGCATCTTATTGTTCTGATCAACAAAATGGATGACCCCACAGTAGAATGGGATCTTGAGCGGTATGGTTCCTCTTACTCATAAGTTTATAATCTTAATTTGGGTAGAGAATTCACTGGTCCATCAGAGACTTTATTTTCAGGAATATGTTCACTTATCCAGACTTATTTGCGCTTACAGGTTAGCCATAATCATTACAGGAATCCTTAGTATTACAGGAATAAAAGGAAAGGCTAAAAATTTTTTTTTTGAACAGTTGGTGTTTTTTTATTTGCCTGCTTCTTTTTTGACATCTTCAGCTTATTTCTTGTATTTGGATAACCTTCAAAGTGACTAGCTGTTATCCACTTACTAGCTCTGAACTTTGCTGCAGAAAATTGTTGAAGCATTAGAATTTGCATCCTGAAGAGTTCAAATAAATTGTGAAGGGGAATGCTGTGAATTAGGGTCTGTAATTGTTTATAAAAGTTCTGCCTCCTTCCCATCACCCTAGACCAGGGGTCTCAAACACGCGGCCCGCGGGCCGAATGCGGCCCGCGAAACATTTTTGTGCGGCCCTCGGCCACGTCCGCGGTGTATATGTATGTTGTGCTTGGTGATTAATTCCCGCAGTGAAAATTACCCCCGTTATTAGTGACAGAGACAACGTCAACTTATTTTAATAAACTAAACTGCCTGTGCATGTAATAAACTACACTAAATGTAATTAATAATTATAAAAACTTTATTTTAGCATTTAACTGCAGTGACAGTAGTGTTCGTAAAATTTAATGAAAAAACATTTTCTTTTCGTGGTGCGGCCCGCTGACTGGCTGTTACTTTCCACTGTGGCCCACATGCTAATATGAGTTTGAGACCCCTGCCCTAGACCTAATCAAAGGCTGATGAACAGGCCCATGAAGAGGGCAGGGGTGTTATACGGGCGAGGTTAGAAAGGGTGTAAAAAATCCAGCATTATGTTTGGGATGGTCAAAGCAAGGTTTCATTGAGATTAGCTATTTTGTATTGTGTTCTGTTGTACATCAAATATGTAGAGAGAAAACAGTGAAACTGCTTTTGTTTGAGGGGACCTGCATGTCATTTTTCGGAATTCTAAAATGATCTCAGAATTGTTGTAGAAATAAAACAACAGCAGTGATAAAATACAATGCAGCATAAAGAATTCAGCTTGAAAACTAAAAAACTCACCTTTTAGTTTGTTTATTCTATGATTAATGAATCAAAATTACAGCATTTTTGGGGTGATTACAGGTTGGTTGTACTAAGGGTGAACAAGTCTGATTATCATAGCAATGGGCAAAGCAAATAGACTACTTTTTAACTGTCATCTCCACTTTTTTCATTTAGCTTTATTTTTTTTTTCTGTAGCTTTGGCAAGTTTAATTCTGTTTCATATTTTCTTATGTTTTTTTTTTTTTCTTTATACCTAGAAAAATCACCTCACAATTTCTTTCCAGTTGTGGCATCTCTTTATAGGGCTGGACTAGCTTACCCTAATAGTCTCATTTTCATGGTATAAAATACCACCACTCAGAAATTAAAATTCAGAGTTTTCTGTTCCTAGTTTGTCCGTAATAACAGATTAAGTAGGCTTAACATGCTTTACAAAAGCACAATGTACATAGATGTACAAAACAGTGTACATTCATAGACCCTGACATAAATATGCAGACAGAACAACTTGAGAAGATCTCAGTTAAAGCAAGGTGAAAATAAATGTTAGTTCATGCTAACCTTTGAAGCTGTATTATGAGTGAACTTAAGAAGGGAACTTGTCAATTCTTTTCAGATCATTATGCTGTGTGATGATCAGACCTGTTTGTTTTCTTTCGGATTCATCTGGTCAAAACGACTTTTTGTTAGACTTCAGATTTGTTTCCTGACAGCAAATGAACATTGAGATTTTGTATAATCTTGATTGTCAAGTGATGGTGATGTATATGAAAAGACTTGGTGCTGTTTCAGATACAATGAGTGCAAAGATAAACTCATGCCATATTTAAGAAAATGTGGATTTAACCCCAAGACAGACATCTACTTCATGCCATGTTCTGGTTTAACAGGATCTTTTCTTCGCACTGTCCCAGATGAATCTGTATGTCCTTGGTACCGGTAAGCCAGAGACCACTTTGTTGGCTGATTCTAGTGTTTATAATGTGGCCTTTAACACATTTGTTACTGGAAAGCATATTGCGAAAAGCTGTATTAATTACACACTAAAATGTGTTGTGTTAAAACACAAACCCCAAATAAAAACTATATTTCATACACTTTTTAAAGAGTATTTCCTTAGCTAATATTGTACTCTGCAAGCAATTTTTGTTGTTGTTGTTGTTGTTGTTGTTGTTGTTGTTGTTGTTTATTTTTTTGTAGTTAATCCGATTGAAAGAGGTAGGCGACTTGAACCAATAGCTATCATTCTAAAGTTCGACCACAATGCATACATTTCTGATAGTTATTCTCATTCAACATATACAGTATGTTTAATACATTTTCTTCTTAGAAGTGTTTATAGAAACAAATATAATTATTTTGTTGTCATTTTTTTGGTTTCATAAATCCGCATGAAAATGAGCAGCCAATAGCCATCTCTATTAGGAAAAAATGCATACACATTTTCCATCTTTAAAATTGAGCAAAATACCAGATGCATAATTTAGTTGTTAAAGGAAGGGAATTTATTACAAAATAATAACTCAGGGGAAGCAAGGATCTCCTTTTTTCTTTTGTCAGTAATATTTTGTACAGCCCAATTGAGCAAAGAGTTGCAGTAATCAAGCCTAGAAAGAACAAACGTGTAGACAAGAGTGAGTAGCATGTGTAGAGAGAATGTGATGGAGTTGACCTTACGTAACTGATAATAGGTAGACTGACAGACAGCTGTAAGTTGTTTATCAAGGGTCATGTCTGCAGTGACAATAAATCACAATAACCCTGATGGATGACGTATAGATAATGTTAGTGTCGCCCACCTTGACATGCTTGGGTAGATTGACAAGCTAAGGTTGATTTCTTGTTCTCAAGCATAAAGAGGTCTTCCTTTTTATTATTGTCGAGTTAAAGTTTGTTTTTCACCATCCAGTCTTTGACATTGCCAATACAGGTGTTTTTAGTCTTCCCCATAATTCAGTAGGTAACCACTGCACAAAAATGGAGGATTATGTTGATCCTCACTTTCTGGGCAACAGGGTGATCAAGAGAAAGCTTTTAGAGGTATTTATCTGCTGTTCAGCTGTATGCATCAAAATGAGTTAGTTGCCTCACCTTAAACATTGCATTATCTGTGGTGTTTAAGAGGTCCATCTCTGCTTGACTACCTTGATCAGCTGCCACCATTGAACAGAGACAAAGATGCTCCAGTGAGGGTGCCTGTAGTTGATCGATACAAGGTGAGTTGTACAATTTAAATTTTCGGTTATGCGTGCTACATTTTAATTGTATTTTTAAATATATATGTATTGAATATTTTCAATTTCTTATCAATCTGTTGCTGTTAAATGAAAAAAAAAGTTACAAGGAATTGTTTCTAATAAATGCTTCCTTTCTTTTTGCAGGACATGGGCACCATTATGTTGGGCAAAATAGAATCAGGTGTTGTTCAGGTGAATCAGAAGTTGACTCTGATGCCAAACAAAGTGAGTCTTTATAATTGAAAATACCTATGACCTTTATGTCTATTATGCTATTGCAAGTCACATTGTTGTGGGTTCTGTAGGAAAGAGGATAATGGGGCAATTGTTTGTACTCCTAAAATTTTGATGCAAACCTTATCTTTTGTTCAGTTTATTGCAAAGAAACATTGTTGGTCTCGTGTCTAGAATTAGTCTTCTCTATTCTTGATTGCAGGCAACAGTAAGAGTTATGTCATTGATAACAGATGAAGACGAGAGTGAAGATGCCTATCCAGGAGAAAATGTCAAGATTAAGGTCACTGGAGTAGAAGAAGAGGTAGACTTTTTTTGGAAGCAGAACTGACTAGAGAATTTAGAGAGAAAACTTCTGACATGTCTTTGGGTGTCAATACATATGCACTGAAACAGTCGGTGCAAGTACTTTAGCACCATGTCTATGCTCTAACCCTTGTCCATAAAATGCAAGGAGTTTTCAGGTCCCAGTAAATATAACTAAGGCTTTTAGATGTTATGTTAAAATTGATAGGTTCTTTTAGAACCCATTTCAGATTGTTGGGGCTTTCTAGTTTTCCCCTGTAAGAAAAAAAGCCTTAAAACAAATGCACAGAGTCACCTTTCTTTGAACCATCAACGGCTGTTGCTTTATTTGGTAATTTCCATTTAAATTTTGAAACAGTGTTATTTGATTGCTCCGCACCTCTAGCAATAAGTATTTCAGTTCTCATGGATGAAAATCTGCTGATAATCTTCTTTTCCATTCACTATGCAATGCAGTAAAAATTTGCTTGATGTAGAAATAATACATTTTAATAAAATAAAAAAATCTGAAAAAAATACAGGTATGACAAAGGCATAACAATATAGCGTTCAGTTGCATTGCAAGTAATAAAGTGTGGCAGCTTGTGACAACTTTATCAATCTAAATAGTTAAAATTCTTTGCTCGTGTGATAAGATTTCAATTTTAAAATAGCGGTTAAAACCAAATAGTTACTGCAGTTAAAAAGAACATATGAATGATTTGTTTTATTTTGGCAGTTTAGTCAATATGCAAGAGCATTTTTTTCTAAATTTTTTATGTAATGAATTGTTCAGTTACCAAAATTTTCAAGATCGCCTCATTTTATTTCTGAAAGCAATTTTTCATATATTTGTGTAGGACGTCTCGCCCGGATTTGTGCTATGCTCTCCAGAAAATGTTTGCCACACTGGTCGGATGTTTGATGCACAGGTAATGTGATGATGCACATTGGGTCAGTAAAGTGCATATGAATTAAAATAATGAAAAATTCTATTCTAGTTTGTTATCTTTACCAGAAAGGAAATGCAGTAGAATTATATGATCCTGCTAGAAGCTATCCCAATGTAAACGTATCCCTGCACAGTTCTAATGTCTGTATGTCTGTGAAGGGTTATATATATATCAATATGGATCTTGAGAACCGAAAGGGACGGATGTTTGTTTCAGATTTGGGGAAATAGTATTTTGCACTGAGCTTTGCCCAGTATATACATATATATTGCACCATGCTACAAAAAAAAAAAATCGCAAAACAACTTACGGTGATCTTATAGTAGAAGATTAGAAGTAGTTCTTTGCAGTAATCATGTACATTTTCTTTTCTTCTTTTTCAGATTGTGATTCTGGAGCACAAATCCATTATATGTGCAGGTTACAGTTGTGTCTTACACATTCATTCTTGTGCAGAAGAGGTTACCATTAAGGTGAGTCACAGCTAAAGGACAAGTGAAAAAAATTGAGTTAATTTGCAGAAATGTTTATTCAGACCTTGTCAATATCTGTTATGTCTTAACAGCTTTAACTTGAATGTTTGATTGTAAGAATGTTCTTAATCTAGACTCATTTGCAGTAAGGCTGTTCAGAGGTCATCATAAATTTAAAGCATTGCGTTCGCAATGTTACAAAGTTAAAATAACGTCCATGTTTAACTTTCAAATCTTTAGGCATTAATTTGCTTGATTGACAAGAAGACTGGTGAGAAGACTTCAGTTCGACCAAGGTTCATCAAACAGGATCAGGTTGGAGTGGCTCGCTTGGAAGTAACTGGTGGTATGATTTGCTTGGAGACTTTCAAAGATTTTCCACAGATGGGTCGATTCACATTGCGAGATGAAGGTTTGTCTTCATTGAGACACCAAAAGTGTTTTTTATATTGCAAAACCTTTTCTTTCCCTCTGTTTGAGATACATTTTTGGTCACATTGTTGCTAATGCCCTGGCATAGTTTTATCATCATGTAAAGAATGAAAATAATAATCATATTTGTTCAGCAATATTTGTTCCCCTTCATCAGCCAAGCATAAGGCCCTGTACAATATATACACATGCACAATTAAAGAGGGACGACTTACAAAAGCATGTGAGCACAGTAAGTCTTCTCATGCATGCACACGCAACCACCCACACCTTTCCTTTACCATCCCACATGCTCAAACATGCATGTAGGATGATTGCAAGAAGGTACGAGCACAAGCTGTGGTGGTGCTCACATTGATGCAAATGGATCAACACACAGTCATCACAGCAACAACTGTCATTGAAAATAAAAACTGTCAAATATTGTAAAACTTTAGGAATAACAACTGTCAGTAGAAGCAGAGGAATACTCATGGTGTCCAGAACATCTGCAATAATCGTCAGAAGTGGGCAGACGTGCAGCAAAGACAATGCTGATTAATGTCACGAATGGTGACCATAGTTTTTTTCTTAAGTGTAAAAATCCAAAATGGAAAATATTTAGCATAGAAAAATCTAGGTACATATTTGCAGCAAGATATGTAAGCCTGTCTTAAGATCTTGCACACAGGAACAAAGGCCAAACTCAGCTAGCCAGGCAGTTGAACTCTTGAGCTGCTTAGCACCATCTAACTCTATGTCATCAAATGTTACAGTAGAACTATGTAGTGGCATATTTTCAAGATAACCTTTCAGAAAGTCCCATCAGTATAATTAAATGTGGATCCATCATCACTGCATGTCTGAGAGCCTTTTGTTTTTTTCAAACATCAGACTGATGGTAGATCACAGTTGCCATGGTGAAGAAGTAAAGAAAAGATGTTACATTACATTAGGGTTATCTTCCATCTGATATGCACAAACAAAGCAGCTTGACAGGATAACAATGAAGATCACAACAAAAATCTCAGACCAAACCCATGGACAGTAAAACCAAAAGTAATGCCTTAAAACATAAAAAGGCAGAGAACCAATAGTAATTATGGAAACTTATAATGTGCAGAATCACAACCAAGATAGATCACACTCTCTAAGACTCAAGCCATTAAGGCACAAGGACATCCTCTGAAAATCTTTGCCGAAAACTTTATCGTTTGCTATGTTACCTGAATTAAGATTTTAATTTTTTCCTTTTTGATATTTTTCAGGAAAAACAATAGCCATTGGCAAGGTGTTGAAAATTATTGAGTAAATGATTCTTGGAGTGTGAATTTACTACCTTTGGATAACACCCATGGCGGCCTGGAAGAGTTATGATGCAACGTCGGAGAGTACGTATCATGCAATGTCTGCTTGCTTGTTACCATATCTATGACACCAACACTGATATGGAGATTGCAGTGCTGGAGAGGTCCTTGCTTCAGAATGTTATGGCATTTTTTTTTTAATTCTTCGCTGAGCCAGAGGTAAAGTTTCCAAAATGGCCATTTGTCGTCGGGGACGTTGTGCATACAAGTGCGCTCACAAACACATACATTATATACACACTGTCACAGACTAACAGTACAAAAGCCTTCTGTGTGTGGAAGCATATCTGGTGCACTTGAGAGTTGTTCACCACCTGTTTTACTCCCCTCATGTTACCTGGATGCTTCCTTTTCTTCGCATATTTGCAAATATTTGACAGTGTTTGCTAATTTACAGGCACATGGTATGTGCAGTAGAGTGAAGTGTTTCCAGGATTACATTGGGGCATAACTGGTTTTGCTTTCAAGTGGACTCCTGGCCAAATTTGTAAAAAAAAAAAAATTGTTTTGATTTTTGGTCACACCAAGTTGATTAGGTGACTAGCATCATTTTGAAATGGTTCCAGTTTGTATGTCTGATTAAATCCAAGGCAATATAGTGGTAATTACAACAGCTCAGACTTGCTGGAGTCTGTGAAGAAGGGTTTAAGGAAATATGATTTTTGTTTTCACCTTATTGCAAGTTTTACAGAGGTTGAGATTAGAATGTTCCCAATTGCGAATGTGATAATAAGAGATTTTAAATATTAATGGAGGACTCCTCTTCCCTGTATGAAATTCTGTTTTTGTCTGTCTTGCTGGTCTGTAGTTATTCATCTTAAGGTATGGGTCAAAACTTAACTGTGCTGTACATAATTGAGTGTTACACAAATACCATGTTTATTATTGTTTCATGCACTTCAAAGAAATAAGGAAATATAAACTAGAGACATCACTCAGCTGTATTTTTTTCAAGCACTTGGATAAAGCAGTTAGTTTGTACATATCTAAGTTGTTTAACTGCACACCTAGTCATAGAGAATAGCCTGCCTCACTCTCAGGGTAGACAAGAGAAAAGGAAAGTGACATGGTTGTGATGCTCATGGAGTTCACAGACAGAAGCTCTCAAACGTTAGTCTTGAAGACACCTCTATCATTACATGCTTTGTGGGACAAGTAAATCCACACAAATTTCTCGAATCCTGATTTTATTACTCCCCTTTTTATTAAATGTTTGCTTTTGGCTCTTAAATTGGCAGCCTGCTGTTGCCTGTATACAAAAACATATGTCTGACCTTTTAGTTTTATAACTTCAGAGATGAGTAGTTTAAATACGTGATCTCCATTTCACCAGCAATTTTCTGTAAGCCCTGCATTCCACACTACAAGGGATATAATCATTCTATTTTATGGTAGCACTCAGAGATTGTTTTTATTAAGAAGTGTGTATGACATTTGTGTACGTTTTTAATTTACTGTAAAGTGGTACTTAGGCTTATTGGGTGGCTTTATTAGTGTGGAGCATGTTTAGATGCTTGCTGTGGCCCTATGCTCCTCAAAGAGGAGCAAGGACTAATGTTTAGATGTTTCTGGTTTTTTTTTTCTCCCATCAGAAAATATTACAGATGCTGAATGAAGTTTTTTTTCATTCCATATTAGCCATACAGTAAAAAGCCATACAGCTGCGTGGAGAAATTTCTTCTCTGACATTCATAAGGTACTTGTGTCACAATCACATAAGACTTGTAAGAATGATATGATTAAATGTGGAATTTGAAAACCTGTGAAATCTAGATATTTCTAACTAAAGTAAATAATCAGACTAAATGTTTAGTTTAAAGTTGCTGACCCACATTCTCATGAAAAAACTAAGCTTCTTTTACATTATCCAATGTGTATTTTTTATAAAACTAGAACTCAACCATAACTTAGGCCCTTTACTCTGTGCTGAGAGGACTAAAAGATATATAAAAGATTGACCAAATATACCCCCACTCCAGACCTTTGAAAGTGTTTAAACTAAAGTGTGGATAAAGAAGTTTCTAATCCTGTAACGAGCTTATAGCTTGGCCTATATTTGACAGCACTTATTTATAATAGTCAGGCTACTGTTTTTGGCTGAGGGATAAGATGTCATGACTACCTGAAATCATGTTCACAAACAAAAAAAGGTGTATTTATAGTAATTTCTTTAAAAAATTAACCTTGCCATCATTAATGCACAGTTGAATTGTTGCTGATTAACCATTATTTTGTTTGATGTAGTTATAGACATAAAGTTGTAGATTTATTTGTCAGTAAATATGCCATTGAGCATATCATAAGCACCAAGGTAAAGAATACAATAAAAATGATGCCTGTTTTCCGGTAGGATAACTTAAAGCAGCTTTAGGTTTGTTTTGTTTTTTTCTTTGGTGGTGTTTTGGCATAAATTGTAGATTCAGTTTTTACCCCTACTTGGACGTAAACTCTTTGCTAACTTGTTTATAGTATTGATCTGCCAATAACCTGCTGAAGGCAAGACTGTTTAAAGTTTGTTTTGCATTTGACGTCTTGGTGCTGGATATTTGAATCTTTGAGCTATTTTTCACATGATGTATCACTTTGTGAATTTGCAAGTTACACTTTGGATTTTCAGAAGTGAGCTTTACAGTCTTTTGGAATGAAGGAAGAAGTCTTGATGCTTCTGCACATTTAGTTAATACTAAGAACTCTGTCCAAAGAGCAGGTAGTAAGTGCATAAAGTCAAAAGCATTTTGGTGCTTCCTTAATGGAGTTTCATGAATGTTGAACAGTTTTCAAGACTTAGCTTTGAGTGCCTTTTTATGTCTTTTGAATGGGAGTTTCCTATGATGGGAGTTGAGTAGATTTTGTGTTTTTTTGAATGTTGTTACCTGCTTAAACTGCGTTATAATACAGTAATTGGGTAGCATCTGTAGTAATAGATTGCTTTTGTGAAATGTCAACTCTAAAAAATTGCATTGGTCACTGAATTTTTTTTTTGTTTGGTTCCTTTTTTTATGCTGATAAGGAATTGTGTTTGGTGATAGAAGATGCTGCTTAAATCTTATGCAAAGGTAAACATTGTTCTTGATCTAATACACTTTAAACAAAAGATGGAAAGACTTGTACTTATAATTAGCAGGCTTAAAATTTAGAGCTTAAAGTATCAATAATTTTTTTTAATGTGTTTATGCCTCTGTATAAAAATAAATCAGTTTAATAATAAAAAAATAATATTAAATAAAAATAAATAGATATTTAGAGGCCAAAATCTACGTTATGATGGAGGGAAAATGGCCTTGACCCAAAAGAGGTAGGTGAGAACCACATGGTGCTCTGACTATCCAAGTGATCAGGCCTTGCTAATTGCTTCTATCTGGCCTAACAAGTAATTTTTCCTGCAAGATTGTGGAAGTTTGGCCTATGATGCAGCACTTTGAGAGGTCATATAAACAGTCAATATGTACCTATTCGACTAAACATTGCACAAGTATTGCAATAAAGTTATACAGTGTTTTTTCATAACAGCTGTTTGCAACTTGATACACTTTTGCATGTGTAATAAATTCAATAGGTGAAATCTATTGCAATGTTAAAATACCTGGGTTCAGAGATGTAGAACTGTTCGAACTGAACAAGAACTGTAATTGCATGTCTTTATGTGCTATATTTTAGATGACAATCTTCTCCACCATCTTTAAAAACAAAAATGGACCTTCTCCCTATAATTTAGAAAATATCCAGTTTTCTGTGTGTGTTTCTGTGACAACACACCAAATTATTCTTTAAATCTGCAGGAGAACAGCTGTGTGCCTTTCAAAAAATCATAATGCATGCTTTGCTTAATTACTTTTTAAAAAAGCTGATATTAACATAGCTTTGAGTGTCAACCCATCAAAGAAAAATCAGCATATTAAATTTAATTTTTCAAAAATTCTTGACTGGTCTCAAAAGCAGTTTTGAAATAGATTTCAGCACATCGCAATATTATCATTTTATGAATATATTTCGAAGCAGAGATCATATGCTGGATTCTGTAAAACTTTGCCTGTGGACTATTTTTCTTATTTTCTCCACACAGTGCTGCATTAGAATGAACCTGGGCCCTTGAATCGTTAAACATTATCGTAAAAGCCAAGCTTTAGATCGAGGTGGATGTACAAGAGTGTCTAGATTTATACAAGGAGAGAACAGAAGAATAAGAACTCCTGTTTATGTAGTGTAACCGACATAATTTATCAGCATTGTGACATACCAAAATCCAGAAGCTGAATTAGTTATATTATTACTTGAATAAATCAGTTACACAAGATTATATTACATGTTTTTTGGTGAACTTTGAAAGGCCATAATCATTTAAGTTGTTAGGATGAGAAATGTCAAAATTGTTTACATTAACTTGTAATGTATATGATAAACATTCTTTATTTTAATATTATTCAACATTGAGACTCCAGATCCTACAGCCTAAATCCATGGATTGAGGATCTGCAAGGAATGGTCTCATTCAGTGACATGGGGGGTGAGATCCTCACAACACAGTGTGAATGAAAATGATGAATAAAATATGTAGCATGTCTACAAACCTATCTGTTTAATGTTTGTTTTCTTAAATTGTGTGTAGAAGCTAGATTGTGCTTGATTTATAACAAACATGAACAAATAACAAAATAAATTTTTAGGGATAAAAGTCGAAGGTTGCATCTTGTATATTAAAAATTTATTTTTGAGTCATCAAAGTCGGAGGTCAGAGTTGTGTGTCAATGATTGCAATACTGCACCAAGTTCAAGCAAAGTATCAGTCCCTCACATTTATTCTCATTTACTAGTTCCACATACATTGTGTGGAACAGCTAAACCTATAATGTTTAGTAGGAATAAAGTATTTAACGTGGAAATTGTTTTTGTCCAGTAAATATTAACAGTTGTAATAAATGAGTTTTGTCCTCAAAGAAGAATGAGGGTATATTAATATTAACCAAGTAGAAGTCGCAACCAATGTGAAGAGATAAGTATCAAGGTGCAGGAATAAAAGATTGGGCAGAATTTAAGCCTGTACACATTTAAATAGTGTGATGCCTTCGCATCCTGATTTAAAACGGTTACAAGTTTTTCCCGCAAGGAAACGTAAAAAGGGAGAGAATTATAGTTCCCATTTGGAAGGATGGCTTTCCCAGTTGCGCACCCTGTCGATGAGTTCTTGTCGTTTCAGATGCATTTCCACAGACCTTTTCTTCCGAGCTGCCACAGAAAAAAAATTGTGCACGAAATTAGTCGCTGTAGTTATCAGCTAAAATTGACATTTAATCAGAAGCAGCTGTCTATTGGATCAAATTTGTCAGCTTTGTATTTAAATTTCTCCAGATTTTTATGATGGCGACAAAATTTCAAATTTCGGTGAGCTGTCAGTTACGCCACTCGTTTATAAACTACAGCCAACGATCAACATTCTTTCTTCTTCGTCGTCTTCTTTCTTGCACTGGCATTGCAAAAACTAACGACAGTAGTGTACAGAAACAAAGGGCAAAGGGCGAGGGGCCGGTCCGAGCACTGCAAAGGGAGGGCGGACAAACTATTTTGCTTTTTCTTTACTGCTAGAAGGTACGCCATCGACTTACTTGCGGGAGGGAAGTCCTGGATGGAATAGGATGTGATGAATTCGCGAGCAAATTGGGTGCTACCTGTGGTTCTCCACTCCTCCACCAGGTTGGCGACCACACTCTGCACCGCGACTTTGCTGCTGGGCTGCTGGACGTAGATCTCAACGTGGGATGACAAAGGGATTGTACAGCATCAGAGCCTGCAGGGAACATTGACAGACGGAACTGTGCGTGGGTGTTTGGCAACATCAGTCGAGATCATATATATAAGAAGACTAGTGCTGTTTTTCTTTCTTTAATCCTAGCTGGTATTCCTTAGACTTTCTACACTTGGATCGCTGTGTGTGTCTGCTTGTCATCTGTAGGTCAGCATAAGAACCATATCTCTCTCTCTCTCTCACACACACACAAAATAAATTGAGTGAAGGTGAGACAGACGATTCCTGCCATACCCTCAAGCCGTGGACATGGCACTCAGGTCGCTCTCGTCATGAACCCAGACTTTGCTGACGTTTTCAGCGTAAGCGGCGTACAGCACGTGCAGCAGGTCCAGCACGGGGGACGGGTTTTCTGTGCGCGGGTACAAATCTTGCTCCACGCTTCTGCCTTCGTAAGGCCGAAACGTTCCCTCCACCAGGTTCACTGCAAGCGACGGAAAGAGGATTTGATTTAAAATGGGCTACAACTTAAACAAACAAAACGATCAGACTAGTCAACCCTCAAATTTAAAAATATGAGTATCCAGAAAAAAACCTATTGGGCATAAACAAAAACAAAAACATATACATAGTATGTACATATACACATGTAGATACCACACTTGTGCTTTAGAGATGAGTATTCGCTCTTTTGTAAAGAAAAAGACACTAAATATAAAAACTAAGCACGGGATGTGTTCTGTTCAGGGAAGATGATCATGTCGTGTATGCAACGAGGGTCTTTCGTTGAGATCGGTGACCTTTGACATCCAATTAGCATTTAGCAGTTTTCTTAGTTATGTGCTGTGAGCATCTACGGACCACACGATTTCAGGTTCATTGACATGGATTAAGACTTAAATCAGAGACGTTCAGAGTCTGACGAAGTAGTTTTCATAGTTACATGGTATTACTAATTTAAAAGAAAATAAAAAGATGAGTGAAGTATGATAGCCTGCCGGTCCTTCCACCTTTGAGCACTGGCGGAGAGAACATTTGTCAGTCGCTACTGTCAACACCATTCATGACGACAGCTGCATTGTTTTGTGGAAATTTATTAACAAGCATCTTGCAAATGTGCGAATTTTCTCTCCCACACACACACATTGGTCTCTCAGCCAAGACGAACATTTTGAACTACTGCGACTTCAAAAAAACTGCTTTTGTTAAATTTCCCGGTACTTGTGTTCAAACTCTAAGTGTACGTTTATAGGTTTTATTGTTATTTTCATTCACCATCCACACATTTTTGGCGATTTTGTGTCTGCAACAGCAGAAGAAAGGACACGGCACTCACCCACGAGCAGGAAGAGGGCCTCGTGTTCTATGCAGCGTCCGTTGTCTTGGTCACATGCGTACTGGCGTATGTCCCCCCTCTCCCGGGGGAACAGGTTCAACGTCCAGGTTTCGTTCTCCGGGGCCATCTCAAAAGGAGACCAGTGTAAGAAGTTACTGCAGTGCCGCTGCTTCTCTTCGTAAATCTCGCCTGTGGGACGGGTTGTTAAAAATGTCAGCTCAACACTGAAGTGAGTATGCATGCAAACATAAATTAGTTTTGCTTATATCCCAGTCTTCTCCCTCTATTTAGTTTACACCTCTCTCCAAAAGCAGATTCTGGAATGTTTTAGTCGGTAAAGTGAATTACATTTTGTTCAGAAGTTAGCGAACTTACTTTAAAAAGGGACAGGCCTGGGGTCGGGGGTTTTCTCCGGGTACTTCGGTTTCATACCCTTCCCTCTCTCCCCATAATGCGAAATCGCCGCAAGGTGGAAGCACTTTCCTACTAAACAAACAACAAACGACAACATTCCTCTCACCTGTCACGCACGTGCCGCACTCCGAGAAGCAGCCTAGGAAGGCTTCCCGGGTCTCGGCCAGGTCGTGGTAGTGGTGCTTCAGCAGCTCCTGTTGCCAAACCTCATCCAGCATCTGGGTGCGAGCGACACCCGACAGCCTGCAGAAGGCGGTCTCGCGGGTAGGAACGCAATCGTTGGCCGCCGGGGTGGTGGTCGCTCGCCGGCGTCTGCGGCGCTCCGTTCGTTCGGTGTGGCGGTGTCTGTAGACAGGGACTGACGTAGGTTGGGCTCGGCCAGCGAGTCTGCTTCGGTGGGAAAGTCAGGGTCAACCACGCGATTTTCTGCATAACAGAAAAGAGAAGAGGTAGCTGTAGTTCGGTGGCTAGTAGTGGGATTTCACAAAGACTGATACGCATGTCATCATAGCTCTACTATGTCCACCTACCCCTGGACTCTCAACCCCCAGGAGGTCACCATACATACCGAAGGCGGCGCTGAAGAGTCGTTTCATGTATGTTGTTAACTCCTCTGGGCTTCTGACCACGCTAGAGTACTGCAGGGAGGGGTTCCAGAAGCGGAAGGAGAGGCGGATGTCGATATAAACTCTGTCAGGGTAGAGACCCACCCCTATCTCCCTGTCGGCCTTCTTGAACACCGGGGTGCACTGTTTGACAGCCAGTCGGGCGAGATCAGCCAGGGACATGTTACCTGCGCGAACCTGGGGATAGCAAAAAAAAAAGAACAATATTATCCAGTTCAAGAATGGTTTCTGAGGGAAGGGTGGATGGATGGATACGCTTCGTCAAAAACGTGTACGATGATGATGATGAGGAGGAGAAGGAGGAGGAAGTAAGAGAAGGAGAAATAAAACGACAACAACAATAAAGAAAAATGGCTTTTATGACACTACAAAGGTCGAGGTGACATCAGCAGACACAGACGACAGAACAGCGAACTCGCCTCAAAGGACATCCCGAAGACGCCGCTGAAGTAGCGAGGGTCGGTTGTGACGAAAAGTTCGTCTCGTTCTGCAGTGGTCAAAAATCCACGGAGAACCTCCACTGATCCAGCCTGCGGTCCTACAAACAAACAGATTGTTCGTCCGTTTCAATCAGCTAATTCAATCAGTAATGTTGATTTCGAGGAAGGCGGTGATTTTGATGATGATGACGACGACGATGATGATGATGTGTCAGCGTTGGGTGTTAGTGGTGGTGGTGCATGTGTGAGTGAGTGGCAGGTGTAGGCAGCCTACATGAGGGACTCTCATCCTCAGTCCCGCACTGATATTTCCAGATATTTTCCATCAAACACCAGCCTACCATTAAAGTGCTTGGCAAAGTAGTCGCTCAGCTTGTCGTAGCACGTGACTATCAGCGGGTCCAGACGGAGGTAGCGGCTCCTCTCTGAGGCAAACTGTCCCAGCTTGGCGTATGCCCCGATTTGGAGATTTCTCTGGAACACAGGAACAGACTAGCTGCTGGAACCACAACACAACCATCCATAAAATTTCGAAGTGCCCTTTCTAGACACCCTAGAAATGAGGAACTCAAAGGCTCATCTTACCTTTGTGAGAGAGAGAGAAAGAGAGATGGGGGTGTGTGTGTGTGTGTGAAAGACAAAAGGTTAGGAGACAGAAAGTCTCATATGGCTGGACACTGAGGATCTCGGTCAAAGAACAGACAATGTCAGAGGAATGAAAAATAAAATCGTAAAAAAATAACCTACATCCGGGCGTCCAGCAGAGAAGGCCGCAAATTGTGTAGATGGTTGCTAGGAACGCCAGCTAACCCACCCAGCTCATAAGACAATTTTTGCCAATAAATTATATAAACTGTGGATTTTTTCTGCCTTTTCACGCACAAGCGTGTGTTGCAAGACTGACAATATTAATTTATATTTGCATATACATATATCAATATGTACATTTATATTTACAGTCCTGTAATTTAAAAAAATAGATACAAACGTACAACCAGACAGAGAAACAAAATTCAAGATATATGAATTTATGAGCTGTCGGAAAGGCTCATGTCCTCTGCTTTCAAGTCTGTCTTGTCAGCAGCAAGACGCCATGCTTAATGAGATTTGGGGGAGGATTTCATGGTTGACTTGCACGCGTGGCTTGGCAGTGTCAGACACACTTAAGCAAATTCGTAAGAGAAACTGGGCGATCCGCTTTCAACTCGGTGTGGTTAGTTGTGGCCATTCAATGCCTTCATCTGTTTCCTCGGGGCCTTTCAAAGGGAATCGGATGGAGACCTGTTATTCTATTATTCTTCACGCGGACAGACGCTCGACCAAGCTGTTGGAGAACAAAGTCACCACATGCCGGGTGGCCTGCTCCTCGCTGGATTGACATCTCTGTGCCACCCTGTGCATAGTTTTAGTTACTTGTCTGCATGTCTGTGTTCCTGTATGCTTGTTCATGCGTGTCCGTCTCATTTATCGGCGTCTTTGTGTCTGTCAGCACGCCTGTATCTTAACCTACCTGCATGCTTGTATGTCCATTAGAATGTATTTCGTCTGTTCACCATTTTGTCTGTGTGTAAGTAAGCGTGTGTGTGTGCGCTGGCAAGTCTGCTAGGTTGACAACTTGTCTCCAAACCAAATTCCTTCTGTCTGTTCTCCTGTCTCTATCTCATTTATTTGTATCTTTCTGTCCGTCCGTCCGTCTGATTGACTTAAACAGTCGATAGCCTTGGCTGGAGGTGCACAGGTTCGATACCCTTATGGAGCATCGAACCCTTATGTCGATCTAGCTGTCGGAAACAGGTACTTAACTCCACAGCGAGTTAGGGAAGGTAAGACAACGAGGGAGAGAAAATGAGCACCACCCTCACCAAATCTACCCGCGAGAAAAGTGGGGTCTCTAACACCTTACTCCCCTACAACCTATAAAAGGAGGGTAGGTACTACCTTTACACGACCTTTACCTGTGTACCTGAAGTGGAAGTGTCTCAATCTTTTTGTCTGACGAGTCTGGAAGCAAACGCACTCACCGTAACATGACATGCGATACCCGACATGGCCTCCACTTTCTGACAGTGAATAATTCAACAAAGAAAACACGCAGAACTCGATACCCGACTGTGCCAGACCTCACGGCTCGCGACTTTTGTTTTCCTTCAGAGATGGGCGACTGGTCTGAAATTATGTCACATCATATCGTGAAACTGCTGCTGTGATTGCTGTGAAACCACAGCAGCATAGAGACAAAAGCGATTATTATTGTTGTTGCTTTTGTTATAAATCAAGGATCGATTCTAATAATGATAGGAAAACAGAAGGTGAGAACGGCACGTGCCAGTCCTGTCCCTCAAGTAACAGGTTAAAGGTCAGCAGGTAGCTGTCGGCACTCACGCGGCTGGAGGAATCGAACAGTGGGAACTCGGAGGAGTCGCTGACGTAGCTGGGAAGCTGGAAGAGATGCTGCAGACTGGAGGGAGGAGAGACTCGCACGAGGCGGCGGGTCGGGAACTGTGTGCCACTCTCCATCTCCCCGTCTTGCTTTTGGACAGCTATGAGAAGATGGTCTCCTGTGAACAACAGCCACACACCACACTTTCGAGGCGAAACATCAAAGAACTACATCATCGTCAACATCATTCGCGAGTCTCACAAACTACCAATAGAGAGAAATAAATGTTGGAGCTGTAAAATTACCTTACATCGTATGATAGGTAAAGGTTTGCTTTTGTAGTCGATGGACTGGAAATAACTTTCATGACACCACTTTGGAAATTCGTTTGGATCCCTTTTAAAGGTATAGCTGCATGCGAACTTATTATCTTCAAAAGATGCGAGTAAGCTTCATTGGCCATTTAAAAGTCGAAATCGGTTTCATCGGTTCTAGTCTGGCTGACTGTTTCCTTTGAACTCCACCTAGTTATCATAGCCACCCATACCCAGAACTACCCCCTGCTTCCAAAATCTCCCACAGCTCATTCATGGTGCTGACGACAATTTGATGTCTCGGATTCCCTCGCCAAACTTTAGCATGAGAATGGGAAAAGGTTGGATGACACTTTTAGCTCGTTACTACGTCTGAGTGGACTGCTTCCCTCTTCTGGAGATAGCACTCCACTTGCTGCACTCAGGTCTACACTGTCGAGTTCTTGTTCATTCATCACAACCTTCATTCCAACCCTACCACCCAGCCTATCCCCAAGCAGTAAGAGTGAGAGAAAGAACAGCTGTAACAAACTTTATTTAAATAAATATTTTCTGACCTTCATGCTTCACGAAGTCAGCTCTGGCGCAGATGGCCAAGTGTGAGAGAACTGTGAGCCGGGCGGGGGTGCTGTCCGAGGTCAGACGAAGGGTCATCGCGCGCCCCTCCTGATGGAGGGAGGCCGTGGATCCACCCTCCTCCCAAGCTTTCAAGACAAGAATTTCTGAAAACAATAATAATAATCCTCATCGCCATTGCCCCCATCTTGCTCCTAGACGATGTACTTCTCTGTTGTCTCCCTTTTCTATTTTTATTTATTATTTCGTCTCTTTTCAAGAAGTTTCTTAAATCTGTGACCTTTGACCCTTTTGACATGAGATTATTGCTGAGAGTTTGGAACCAGTAACTGTTTATTCCGTGTCTCTAAACAAGACCGATGGCCGTATTCTCTTGATAACATTTAATCATCCATTGCTAGAAGTGTCCTGACCAGTAAAAGCCACTGAGAGATTTGAATAAGTGATATGCTAATTTGACTCTTCTTTCGTTTCTAACGATTCGAGTTCAGGTCTGGAGACACACCCTTTGAAGCTAATCATGGCATGAGTAAGTGAAGGACAAATATGCAAATGGCGGTGACTAACTTGTAGACTCCCCCATCGCCTCGCGCGCCAGCTTCTGCAGGAGGACAAGGACGTTGTACATCCGGGAACTCATCATCCGCGCTCCGCATCTGTCGGGAAGTAAAACGACTTGTCAGAAATAATCATTACAGAGAGTAATTTTAGACAATTAAAACTAAAAGGTTAAAGATACAGAACATGTCAACATTCAAAAAGTGTACAACAAGTTTTCATCGATGATGACTGGTTGCCTGTTTGAATGATAAAGGAGAATCATTGAGCCACAAACGACGAATGAACTGACTTTCAGAGAGAGAGAGAAGGGTGAATATATCGTGGGAATGAAAACTATCAAAAGAGTGTCAAGACTATTAAATGACAGCCATACCATATGAATGACATCACCAGCGATCATCGACAACAGTTCTGAAAAACCTGCGAATGTCAACCAACAAAGGTAAACAAGTTTACAACAAGCTTCGTATTCCCATCAACATCTGCTTTTTGTCCCACAGACGAGCTCGTGCCGTGGAGAAGAATAATCCTGGCAATGCATGCTAGGACAATACGGATGATAAATTATTTACTGCCTGTTTACTGACATGCAAACAAATCTGTCCACGGATGAATGAGTTACCTTTTCTCCAGAGTCAGGTCCACGGGTCCCGTGCTGCAGTCGATGCAGCCTTGTCCGTTACAAGAAGCAGAATCGAACATCACGTTTGTTCCTTGATACAGCACCAGTCTAGGTGTTGACAATAAGAAAATATCTTTTTAGACAAACACTGCTAAATTTTTTACAGTTTGACCAAAGCCACCAGAGGACAGAACAGAAGGAGAGAGAGAAAGAAGAAAAAAAAAGTAGATAGAGGCAACGACAATGACAATTCTTTATTAAGGAGGGTGATAGTAAACACAAACAATATTTTTTGTTTTGTTTTGTTTTGTTTTGTTTTATTTTATTTTATTTTGTTTTGTTTTGTTTTGTTTTGTTTTGTTTTGTTTTGTTTTTAACGTCTACCAACCCATTAGAGCCAAAGAGAAAGGGTGGAGAGAGAGGGTGGAGAGTTGGGATCGAAAGGATGCTCAACGCTTTGACTAAAAATGTAAAAGGCATCATGGTCGTCTGGGTTAGGTTGAGTTTACTTACCTCTTAAAATCTTCCGAATTTCTAGTCACCGGAAGATCCATCTCCCCAACGGTGTCGGCTGCTGAGGCGCCGGGTTCCGGCCACGACTGACTGGCACTCAGAGAAGGAAAGAGACTGCAGTTTGCCGCAGGCATCCTCATCTCTGCCATCCACAAAGAAAACAGGAAGACATGACTGCAGTGAATGAAAACGAAAAATCAGATTTCAACCAGAAAGAAGACAGAGTGTGAAGCACGTCTGGTTAGACATTAGGCCGTCCGGAAAGGGTGAGACTGAAAGCATATCTGACCAGACATGAAGGATGTCTGGATGTTTTTGAAGTAGACCATGAAGAAAGTCCCGAAAAAGTATGATTTATGAGAGTCGAGAAAATTTCTTTAGAGAAATGGTGGGGTGGGGTGGACGACAAAGATATACCATAGTAGGACAATCAGATGAAAAGGAAATTGGGTCTCGGTGATGAAAATGTTTATCCAGTCAGACATTTATTCAGGTTTCACGAATCACATAAAAGGATCGCATGGCTCAACGAGAAGCAGATGGTAGGGAAGAAGGCGAGTATATGTTTCGGAGATTTTTTTGGCTTTGGGTTTCAATAGTTAAGGTGTCAGAACCTGCTCACACTTTGCTTGCTTGCTGATTCCTCGTTTCCATACTCTTCAGTCCGACTAATTGCAAGAAACATTACCGGTTCCTGTTGCAATTCCTCCTCACTACATGAAACTCATCACTCTCATCCCCATTGTTAACTATTGAACAGACTAGAGCAGAGGGTGACTCTCTTTAGTCTTCGACTCTCAGCTTCCGAGTGAGACATTGTCTGAAAGCCGATGGCGGATGGGATCTCAATTTTCGTCCCCATCCATTGACAACACACAACACACGCTGTTGGCATGTGATGTTTAGGTTAAAAACTTTAGGGAAAAAATCCTTCTGGATTCCACTGGAAGCGATCGCCAAAGCCAAGGTTTAAATGTACGTCTTGAGGCCTTGTGCATGAATGCACCACAAAACTTAAGCTTTAAACCCCAGAAAACCTCGATTGAGATAAGGACTCTAAAATAATCAAAATAAAGAAGTAGATATGAGTCTTTAGTATACGACAGAGTCACAAAATGTGTTGGAATTTCAAACTTACCATTTTTAACCGGATTCATAATTTCCTAGAACAAATCTCGACAAATCTCGACACGAATGCAAAGTCTGAGGTACAAGTGGTGTTTATGCAAGCGACTTCTGCTATTTCATGTTTCTCGCAAAAAGTGGAGCAGTTCTGTCAGTCAGTCGTCCAATGAGCTGTTAATGTGAGTTGACCTCATGCCCTCATTTTTCAGTCAATCGGGCTGTGAGCATGGAATCTCGGCCACAGCGAACACTGATAATACTTTTACACAGAAAGGGAATTTCAGCGTTTTATGCTTCCACACTTAAATTTATTCGCCTTCTTCCTCTTCCACTACAAACATTTCCTATCCTCTTTCTTTCTTTTTCTCTTTTCTTTTCCAGCCATTACACAACAACAAACAAAATCTTGTTGCTTCCATTTGTTTAGCCCCCTAAGTCGACTTCTAATCTGGAAGTAATTTTATAAATTTTTTATAAAAAAAATAACCAATCAAAACATTGATTTGTAGTCCAACGGTACTGACCCAGTCCCTCCGTGATGGCCAGCACGGCCTGTTCAGTGAACTGCGCTTGAGTGAGCTGTGTGTAGCCATCGACAAGGAAGCGCGGGGGATCCGTTGGTCCGCCCATGAAGACATGGACCACAGAGGCTTGTATGACTACACCAAGGTTGCGCTGAATTCTCTGTCAACAGAAGAGATGAAGATTAAGATGTTAGCACCAGGCAGTCCTAAATACAGGATCTGGGTTGTAAAATTGTGGATTATCTTCTTTCTATACAAGGACACGAATGTCGTAAAATTGGTGATGGTGTCCAAAGAACAAAGAGCTTGAGCATGGGAAGAATACTGTATCGTCGTCGTCGTCATCATCATCGTCAAGAAGCAGTTGTGTCAAAGCCAGAACAGCAGCTTAATAGAGAGAGGGGCGATGAATGACGATAAAGGAGATAGATATCGAGAGAAGGCTACTATTCACGAGAGATGGCGAGAGCTGTTGAGAAATGTTGATAGTTTGGAGAAAGTTGGCGAGATATTGTGAGATATTGCTAGAGACTGGTGTTGGTGAGAGATGGCAAGAGATGGACAGCGTTTCTTTAGGATCGAAAAATATTCCCCCATGAACACTGGGCCAGCAAGAAAAGTTTTTCTATACCGAGCTTCACGAGAACTTTTCTGTAAACAAACGTGTGAACACATTATACTCAGACCTACATTACAGTGAAGTCATGTTGTAGATCTTTGCTTCACCACATCTACTTGTTTCCTTGGTTAACTGCTGTGGAGGTCAGTGTGGAGGTTTGTCCATCAGTTCCACAACTAAGGACACAGGTTTTCCCTTTTCCTTTCTTCACACCTGACTGACTTCTAACACATGCGCGTTTCATCGACAGACAGCTAACGATGGAATCTCATTTGCATCGTGTCCAGCAGACCGAAATGCACTTTTTTTTTGGAGGAGAGGGAGGTAGTTGCTCAGCTTTGAAAGGCTTCCAACATCTGACTTGTTTTTCCATGTGTCATGCTTGAGTGAGCAGGGATAACACAGAGGTCAAAGCCCACACGGAAACGGATGTAAACTAGCGAACTGCTTCCACATCTTTAGCTTGGGTCCAGCAACTTCCAATGGCCACATCCAGCAGGCAGTCACAGGCTATTAGAGAGTTCCAACGCGAAATAATTTTGTGTAATGGAGTGGCTTTTGGGAGGACAGTCATGAACGGCCTGCATTCCACAGAGCAGAACATGGAGCGGAGTATTTCTACAGGCTGTTTCCATCGGAAATCGTGTTTTTACAGACTGCCTCCATCGAGATGTGGATGTTTTTATGGATTACATTGGTCGAGATATGGGTGTTTTTACAGATTGCCTCAGTCGAGATGTAAGCCAGACTGTGATGATCGAATACCAGGGTTTTTTAAAATTGTTAATCAAGAAATGAGAATTTATGAGATTAGCGATTAAGACGAATTTTTTTCCGACAGAGCCTACTAAAGAGCCTAAACTGTTTCTACAGAAATTATCCACGAAAACATTAATGTTTTCAGAATTAAAAAATCACAGTATTCTTTTATAGAAAACGTACCTGTATGAATAAATTATTTATAAATAGACAGATCAGGATAACTGTGCACAAATATCTATAAAGGGATAAATTTTTCAGCAAATGTATCAATGGAACTCTTGAGGAGTGCCGGCAGAATTACCGAGATAAACACCTCGCATATCAAACACATTAATACGGAATGACCGTTCCTCGATTTGAGAATCTACCGGCCCCCCTAACCCTGAAATAAGCTCCCTTTACATCCTCTTCTCCCCCTTTCAAAATGGCGACGTATTATAGGAGATCGGTGGAAATAACTCATAGGAAGTGCTTCATCTGGCAGAACCAGAAGTGAGTGTTTGATATAAAACTATATTGTCTGAGATGTTCCTTGCAATGGAAGGCAAGTCACATGACAAGGGAACAATTCAAGAGGTGGAATAGGTATTGGGATAAGTCGTCTTCATTTTTGTTTGAAGACAATTTATTCGTTGAAGAAAGTCGAAGTACTTTTTCTCTAAAACTCAGAGGACCAGCAACATCAAATACGAAAATAGAACATCATGGTGTGGTGGTTTTTATTCATCTTACCTCTAGAATTGCAGGACAGTGCTGAAGAAAAGCCTTGGCTAACGGCAACAGGTGACTGGCGTCCCCTCCAGGCTGGAAGGTGGCAGCGGTGCCGGAGGCTGCGAAGACATCCTGTGGAGCAGAGCTGGACCGCAGGTCAGAGGGCAGGCGGTATCCGCGGACAGGAACGCCTGAACACAGCTCACACACATAGGAAAAGGTTTTGCAATGAGTAATGAGTGAGATCATGCCATTCAATATCTACATGTACACAGTTTTTGATGATTATATATATATTTCTCATAGGAGATCACGTGATTAGATGACATGATAAAATGGAAGAAAGAAAAATGTCTCATTTTTGAGATATGTTTTTGGTTTTTTTTCTCTTGGTGATCTACGACCCGGGAGTGAGGTTGGGGGTGGGGGGAACAGAGTTGGTACTCCGTTGATGTGGACGTAGGTGATGAAATACAATCAAGTAAAGGAGAAATATAGAAATGAATGTGTCCATGTCCGAGAACGTACGAACGTGCTTGGATGAAGAGAGAGGGAGTGATGCAGAATGAGAAAATGTGAATATCCGTATGTATGCATATATATATATATCTTCAATATGTAAGTGCGGGGCGTGTGTGTTTATGAGTGGATGAATGAATAGGAGAGAGTTTTGGGCAATAGCACACTGTTATAATATAAATATTTGTCATCTTACAGTCCCAAATATAGAGAGCAATTAAAGTTTTTGAGGATTTCATTGGATGGTGCTTGTGTCAATTTTTGTGCATGGTAGACTGTTCGCGTCCCTGGTAACAATTTCAAATATTCTTGCAAAAAGCATCCGTCTCTTATCAACAAGTGATCAGCTTCGCTGCGCCAGGCCTGTATTTTTATCCAAAGGACAGTTAAACGACTACCCGGCCCCATAAACTGATTTACGGTTGTTCCCAGCATGCACATCGCGCCGTCTGTTGCCGGACTTCATCAGCGCCAGCCTCCGCACCCGCTGCCACTCACAGGACTCGCAGCCAGGACAGGAGTGGAGCTACTCCCCCTGTCTCAGTCGCTCGGTGTCTCCTCAAAAGATATGGATGGCTCCAATTTCCATTTCACGAGAAAACAGACGAGAAAGATGGGAGTGCCGTGCTGTGAAGCGGTGCAAATAGTCTCCCAGAAGAAAACCTCCGCGTACCGGAAGTAGCCCGGAATGACGTCATTGGAAGCGTGGCTTTGTTACAAAAATAAAAGACCGAAGGTATGAAGACCTCGACTACCTATTATGTAAAGAATTTCCATTAAAAATGGCGTTGTGGTTACGGTAAACCACCTACCATTTGAAATGCTAAATAAAGATAGACTCACTACAATGGACGTGTCAAGGTGTGAGAGATGACACGTGTACTTATTCAAGTGGATTAAAATGACAAAGATGACGAAGCAGAGAGAATTCGTATACAGAATTAGAAGGTTAAGATGCAGTATGCTGTCTCTAGCGATGTTGAGGCCAGATCACCATACCTGACTGTACTTCTTGTTGAAGTCGGTGAGGGCTTTCTGCACGCAGGAGATGAAGACAGGGTGAGCTCTGAAGCAGTTGCCAGCAGCTGGTAAATAGTGAACGAGCTGTACATCACGTGACAGCTTGACCTGCCCGGCATTTTTCCCTTGTCTGGTCAGGAGAAAGCTGCCTGTGTCCAAGACATGAAATCACGTGACCAATATCGCTATTAAAGCATGTGAATCGGATGGCTGACACCATAACATTGAAAAACACTAATAAACAACGGTGGTTGGGGGAGATGGCTAACTGAGAGAGAGATGGAAGAGAGATGATGATGAGGAAGAGGAGGGAGAAGATATCTCAGAAAAACACAGCAATACGATAAACGATATAAAAGGAACAGTGAAAGAAAATCAGAGAGACAGAACCATCCAATCAAAAGATTGACAAGAACAACGGTTACTAAGGGAAAAAACCCCAAAACAAAACAAAGCAAGCAAACAAACAAACAAAACACAAAAAAACAAACAAACAAAAAAGCCAAAATTTCCCACCCCTCAAAAACACGAATATCTTTTAATTCTGTTTCTTAAATATAATCCAAAATGTAAAGTGAAAAAAGGAGTTTGTAGTTAGAATGGTTGCGATAGGGACAAATTTACTGTCAACTTCAGGATTTAAAAAATGCAAGTGACAAGCATTGGGAGGTTCACAATCCAGTGACATCAGAGAGAGTATCTTTAAGCTCACCTGTGTTTTTGAGATCAGTGTAGTCGTTATCTGTGCATTCACCTTGATCGGCTGTCTGGTAAACGGAGTTTTCGAACCTGACACGCTCTCCTGCTGACACCAAGAACTAGCAGTGACATGGAGTTACAGTTAGATGATGGTGATGATGAAGATAATCTCTCTCTCACTCACACACACACACACTTTGAATCCACTTCTAAATTTGAAAGCTAGATGCAATATAGTGCAATGCCCACACAGCTTTGTACTTAAATGACTAGTGCGATGCAATATTTATATTCTTATGGTTGAGAACACCTGGGTTGCTCATCGTGTTTACAGCTGAATTTTGTAAACAGTTTTTTTTTTTCGATGTTACAGTAACCAGACGGGAAACTACTAGGTGGGGCCAATCCTTGCATGTTGTTTTTCTTACCCTCCTTTCTCTAACCGCAGTTTTGTAGCCTGTGATCATCTGAAAATTGGTCACAAATGTTGTTATTTGTCCCTTCAAAGGGACCATATTGAGTAATGCAATTTTTTTCTTTGTCTCTTTCTCTCTTCCGTCCATGGACAGGTAAGTCTATAAGCTGTAGAAAGGTCTACAGAGGTATAAAGTGATTGTGAGACTAGTCTTTTGAGGTTGATTCCGATTTGTCATTGAAAAGCAAAGGATTTCCGACCGTTGTGAAACTGTAACCTGACTGGAGGAAGTAGCAATTATTCCTCCGACACAAAACACAGGACGACGAAAATAACCGTGACAAAACAAGGGGAGTAAGAGTGTGCATTACTGCATCCCCCCACCCCAATAATGAAATAGCAGACGACACTGGCAAGCTACAATCCAATGCCCTCTAGCCAACATTTGGGAGGACTTTGGATGAACCATCGTGATGATAATCATCATCATTATCATCTGTATGTGTGTGCGTATATCATCGTCCTTCAGACAATCGTTAAATTATATTTTATCACAATCCATCCTTTCGTCTCCTCCCTTCTTTGATTTTATAGTTGACATAAGTACACCGTGCTTACTGCCAGCTGGGCAACGGGTCAGATAAGGAGTAGTGATTATTATTGGCAGAAGTTTCAGATTCCTCTCCATCCATCATAAGCACTAAATGGCAGTTCGGGAGGATTGATATACATAATAAGGGTATTTGTGTTGCAAAGCTATCACACCATCACACCTGTTCATTCATTCATTCGACAGGTATGAACTGAAAGAAGAATTAACGACGTTGCTATGAGACCAAGGGAAGCCACCAGAACGACAATTCGCAGCCCTACACCCCCCTCCCTTATCAAGGACATAAATAATCAATTTATAAATGTTTTGACAATATATTTTGTTAAAACTAAAACAGGTGAGTGTAAGCAGTTTGAGGCAGGTGTGAACGACAAACAACAAAGTCTAGTTACTTTTCTGAGGGAAAGAAAATCTTCAAGTAGGTATCACATTTATAAAGAGAGCCGAGAATAGTGTACGCTGTTAAAATAAAAAAATAAATTAATTCACCACTTACCTGCGGTAAACACAAATAGCGCGGAGAAGGTAAGTGTAATGAGTTTAATGAAGTCCATGTTGGTCGGACAGGTGTGGTTTATTTGTGGTTGTACCTTCACCTCGTCTTTGTTCTCACAGCCATCGCCCAAGCCGTCTGTCTACTTTGCACAAGCAGTCCACTGAAACAGGATCCACACCTTCCTGGTTGTACGGCTTGTTATTTACAGCCAAGGGTGTACATTGTACAGGTGTATAGCGGGGTCTCACCTGAGGTACACGGCGGCCTGCAGTCCGGGGTCACAGCAATGTGTACACACCCTTCACAACCACATCAGAGGGGTGTAACCTCCATTTTCTACCCTCTTTACCTTGCGAACGTTGGTCTCAGTTTAGACTGACACATAAATAATGAGCGCTCCACCCGGCTCCTGTCAACCAAAACAGTGGAGGTCGACACTTACCTGGATTTGGCCTCAGGGTATTGAAGCCGAAGCTTTGTAGGTGACACAGTTACACAAGGTTCCGGGTCCTACTATAGCCACAGGGCGGTGACAGCCTAGAAAAAATATAGAAAACATTAACAAAGAAAGGACGATGCCTTTTTCTCTAAAGTACAGCTTTGTTGTGTGTGAACTGTGTGTTGGACTACCTGTCCTTCTATGCGTGTAAGAGTGGTGTGTGTGTTTCTGTGCGTAAGAGACAGCGAGTAAGCAAGCGAATGTATATAAAAGCTTCAGGAATGTTTCTACCCGGATCTTGATCTTTGTCTCTTACCCTAAATTCAGGACGTGTTTGAGGGCAACAGGTAACAGAAAACAAACGAAGAATGAGTCCCTTTACTTAGGGAAGAAAATAATAAAGAGGACTTAACCCTGTGTTTGTCTTCATGTGTGCGCGCGAGTGTGCCTCATTTAATTTATTTTTAATGTCGATATCAGCAACAGTGCATCTCTTTTAAAACATTTTAATACCACTAAAAGTTTCCGACAAAGGAACATTAAAAACGAAACTCCTGACTTTTATTTCCGTCCGCAGCAATACACACTGAACGTGAAGCCTGGTAAATCTTCCCAGGGCCTGGAGAACACCATCCACCATGGAAACCATATTTTACACAGCCACACCTATTACATTAATTATTAGCGCGGGATCATCAAAGACTTATCTAGAGATGACATCGGGTAGGTCGGGGAGGCCCGGTAGCGCAGTGGGTAAAACGCTCTCTTGTCAAACTACAGGGAGAAAGGTTTGAGAAATCGCACAGGATGATGATGATGATGATGATGATGATGACGGTGGTGGTGGTGGTGATGATGATGATGATGATGATTAACCTTAGCCAAAGTTTTTATTTTATTAATAAATTGTATTGTAAGAGTCTTCCTCCACACAATAGTTTTAAACAGTAATAAAGTAATAAAAATTTGTACTTGGCATGAAAGGTAACTGTGAGAGTCAAAATTGCCAGGAAGACTAGAAAAAGAAGTAACTGTCAGTACAAGAATTTAACAAGTACAGAGATTTTATCTACCTCCTGACATTATTTTTTGATTAGCGTACGAACCACCTCGCGATAGACAAACATTACACGGTGGTCCACGGGTTGCTCTGATTAACTCTGTGCCATCAACTGATTTCTTTCTGTACTTTGGCACAGCTATAGTAGGGAACACCTTTATCAATGAACAGCACAGTTATCAGTTGATATCAGCGAGTCGAGTGCAACAACAATAAACGACAAAATGGCGAAGAAATGTTTGTGGCTTCTGTTTGTCGTCCTGTTTCTAGTCACAGGGATTGAGGGTGTCTCCAGAGAAAGTGCCATAACCTTGCAGAACAACGAATACACAAACATTCTCGTCTCAATCAGTCCTGAAGTTTCGGCGAGTTCAACTCTTGTCGCGACAATCAAGGTAGAGTTCTTTTTATCCCCGGACTAATCTTCACTGGGGAACTCTTGTGTGGTGTTTGAAGTTGTTTTTGTCGGTTGTTTGAAACGATTGTTTCAGAATGTGTTCATCAATAATCATTGGTAACTCTATGCAGCTCACATCCGATTGTTTCTTATTAGAAAGTATTATCTGCGTTTAGGAAGAAGGTGTAAATCGCTGCCCTGGGGACAAAATGGCAAAATCAAAGGAAGCGTTTGGTATCCTGAGTTACAAAGTAGTATCCGGTTATTTGCTTTCTGCAAACTGTCACTGCTTTTTGATTCTGGACCCCAGCAATAAATTACCATCCGTGGGGTATGGACACTGCTTTAAACTATGGAGACAAAAAAGAGTCTTGCTTTGATTTCCTCATGTTCCCCGGGGCAAAGATATCTTCTCGCTTCATAATTGATCAGTATTTAAAGCTTCAGAGAAATGCTTGGATAATATCAGAAAGTGGTTTCATTATTATACTTCCTCTCATTTTTTCTCTTTCCTAATGTTGAGAAAATGAGATTTTTTTGTCGTAATGTATCTCCATGTTCTTGAACATTGTTTGCAGACTACGTTCACGAAAGCGTCCGCCATTTTGTACCAAGCAACCAATCATCGCGCAGTGTTCAGGGATGTCACCATACTGGTTCCGAGCACGTGGCCAACTGACCCGTCCTACACCGCAGCCACCACCCAAGTTTTCAGCAATTCTGACATCGTCTTCGTGCCGCCACCCGCACCTGCTCCACCCCAGTCTAACCCTGGAGCAGGTCAGCTAGCCGGGTCGTCTGCCACCCCACGTCGTGTGGACGTCGCTTCCACGAAAGCTTTCGCAGGATGCGGACTTCCGGGAATACGCATTACCATGGCAACTGATTTACTGACGAACAGAGCTTTAACGCCTACATTTGGAGCTCCAGGTAGATAAAGCTTGAGCACTAGTCTTCCATTACTACACACGTTTCTAGTAGCAAAATGTCACTTTTACGTGCGCCAATGTCGAAAAATGATTTTCTTCATTCATCTCTTGAATGATATTAGCTGACGAACGGTTATGCTGGTATATAGTAGGATATATTCAAAACGTTAAAGCCCATTCTCCAAATAAAATTAATCTATTTTTTTTTTTTTTTTTTTTTGGGGGGGTAAAAGAAAAGTTTCAGAAATGGAACACTATGGTTAATATAAACCTTGTTGTCATGTTTACGTTTCTGTAGAAAGGATACTGGTCCACGAGTGGGCACGTTTCCGTTGGGGAGTCTTCAATGAGTACCCGGATGCTGGTGAACCGGGATTCTACTTTTCCACAGTTACAGGCCATGTAGAACCGATAAGATGTGCTCTGAGCATCAACGGCGTCCTCTTCAATACCAGTACTACCGAAGTTATTGTTCACCGAATGTCACTGACCCTACTACAGGACTGTTTCCTGAAGAGTGTGAGTTCAGACCTTACCCTGCTGGTCCCAGTCAGAGTGTGTGCAAGGCGTCAATCATGGACAACCGACCATTCAGCCTGTAAGTGTCACTGAACATTTTTCTTTGAGTCGAAAAGAAGTCAGAGACAAAACGCTTTGCTTAATCAACTCAACTGATGTATCATCTAAGCTATCAGCGAGACTTTGTCACAAATTGTTTTAATGCACAAAATGGAAAATAAAAAATAAAACTGATAATTCACAAATAAATCATTTAACAGCTCCTTTAATGCATGGATATATATATATGAATATGTGTATAGGTATATGCTGTTTTGATTTTAGTTTAAAAGTTAAAGCAGGTTTACAGCTCCACAATGATTGGCTTATTGTATGGACATTTATCCTTTGAAAGTTAGTCCAGTTCTGCGACGACGACCAGTCTAACAGCTCCACGGCACATAACTACGAAGCCCCTAGCCACCACAACCTTCGCTGCGGCCACCGCAGCACCTGGGCAGTGATTTCTGAATCCTCTGACTTCAACAACGGCAACAACCCGCCAAGACCCGGACTGAGCACCACACCTGTGTTTACTGTGGTTCAGGCTCCAAAGACTCGCCGGCTAGTGGTCGCCATCGACACATCTTCTATTATGGCTGTGAGTTCCTTTTGCTCTCTGTGTGTTGTGTTGTCTTTTTGTTTCGTTATTATGACATTAAAAGCTTACCTTAGGGTTATGTTTAGGTTTCTCTTTAGATGTTTGGTTGGTGTCATCACATAAACCAGTTAAATCTCACGTTACAAACACAGCAACATGCAGGATGACAACGAAGGGTTAACACTGTGCAGGTGAATGAGAAACTGAGAGAAGTCCACCAGGCCGCCACAACCGTCCAACGGGAGAATACGTCACCCGATGTGGACGTTGTTGTGACGTCGTTTGGAGGCGGAGACGAGGATCCACTGGCGGCAGCTACACCGACCACGACACCAACTTCCGCTGATTTTTCTCTCTGACGATGAGCGCGTGGACCTCGACAAGCGTGATTATCAACGTGACGCAGGTAACTGTCGTGTCTCGGTTATACAACATGCTACAAGCCTCGCGTCCATTCTGCTCACCTGCAGTACTCTGTAGTACTTAGTACAAACCAAATGATCGGAATAATAATAATAATAATAATAATAATAATTATAATTCCCTGAGCAATAACAGCAACCATCAATTCACCAGCATCCTCACTATCCCGGTCAGCTGTGAAAAAAAAAGAGCTGTTCAAGACTTAACAAACAGCTTTTCAAAGGTCATCTTCATTCAGCTGAAAACAAACATAAAGAAACCTCATCTCGTCAATAACGATAGTCGTTATCTTAACGCCGATCTGCAGACGATGGCTCCTGCATCTGCGGCGTCGTGTGCAACTTGTGAATAAGTAATGGTCACAGACTCGCGGACAGGTTGTTCTTCAAGAGGAGATAAAAGAAGTCGGCGGACTGCCAGGACACATGGGTAACGTGAAGCGGCGACACACGAGGGACCTTCAGATGGTCAGACGCGATAACCGCCAGTGAGTGGTGGAGGGGTCAACACAGGCTGTCTGCTGGCAAGGCGTGAAGAAAGACAGAATAATAGAGGGAGGAGTGATAGGATGAAAAGAAAAACGAACAGAAAAAGCACAGAATGAAAAAAAGTGACGATAAAAAAGAGAAAGAAATGGTGAAGTAGGAAGAAAGGAATGAAAAAAAAAGGAAAATGGAGCATGAAAAGACAAATGAAAAGAGAAAACAAAAAAGCGAACCAAAAAGAAAGGAAGATAGAAAAAAAGGACAAAAAATATAAAAATTGAGAAAATAAAAACCCAGAGGAAAACATGAAAAAGAAAAGATTTAAAAGAAAAAATAAAAGAAGTAGGATGTAAAGAAAGAAAAAATTAATCATTGTAGAAAGTAGGTGCTTTGATTGTTTGATTGATTGACTCTTTGTTTGAAATAGTGCACCACTTTCTTCAGATCTGATTTCGTATATAATGTATTTGTTCCTGGACGTTTAACGAGTAGATTAAGAATAAACATTTGTAATGTTCTACTTGCAACAGGGCAACGATTATTGGCATCCACGCTCGCAAACACACCGCCGTCAGTCAGGGGTGGCTCCCCTTCAAGCAGACGAAAACGAAGTCTCGGTGCCAGCACCTCATGGCAGCCGGGTGGTCACGTGGTGATAGTAACGGAGGGTCATCGAGTGGCAGACGTTGACCTGACCTCTGTGGTTGCCAGGCTGCAGAAGGCTGGAGTTATTGTCAGTTTGGTCTTGCTGGGAGGGCCGCCACCTCCGAGTCTCCTCCCTCTAGCACATAAAACAGGTACAGGTCGTGCCAGCTGGCGGGTGTGAGTACAAGGCTTGCCTGCACGCACTAGTGCACACGCTCACAAGACACGCACATAAAATATTATGCACAGAAATAACAGGAAACAGGCGAACACAGCCAAGCGCATGCGCTAGAATAAGAACGGGAAATGGACAAACGGGGGAAGAATGAGAATGAAGGACAAAAGAGAGGAGTGGTGAATGGTGAAGAACAATGTTTATTTCGTAAATAAGAGATACACACATGTCTCCTTTGAGTACTTCACATTAAAATTTCCCCAAAACTCGAAGAGATTCATCAAGTCTATGTCATCCAGAAGACATGTAGGTTCTTGTGGGCACATTGCCACCATGATTGATTAAGTAAAAAAACAAAAAACAAAACAAAACAAAAAAAATCAACAACAACAACAACAACAACAACAACAACAAATGTTAAGCAGAAAACTGCACGTTATCACTAAATGTTATCACTAAAATGCTTCCAGAGACTGATAAAAGGATGAGCGACTAGCGAGGTTAATAAACCAACATGAAAAGCAGAAGGCCAGGGCATCCACGTTGTCCTTTTGTATCGCCATTTAGAGTCGGCAAAAAGCTTTGTAATGAAGTTGGATTTAATTGGCTTCCACCTAAGTGGAGTAACAAGTTTGGAGCGTGCAATGCCTGTCAATGTCTATGTATACTTCCCGAGCATTCATGCCAGCCAGTATCCCGATGCACCACGCGGTGCATGATGGGGGAACTACAGGACGATGGCGGCCATCGATCCAACACGCGGCAAGACAGAAAAACTGAAAATGTTTTGAGACTTGGTTCGTGCGGTGTGAGCATGGCACGTTTTGAGGAGAAAAATACAGAAATCATTCATTTTGCTGCACATTACACAGGATTTGAACTCTATTACACAGGATTAAACACACCATTACACAGGACTCAACCCGCCATTACATAGGATCCAACACACCATTACACAAGATTTGTCACAGTTAACCACTTTACACAAATATTTTCCAGGGTTAGGATGATGGCTGTTGAATTTTAGTTATGTAAGTGAACACGTGTGTGACTTTCATTAAGAGGAAGTACGCCCCTGAACATCTTTCTTGATGATGGTTGTCTGTCGTGTTTATTTTCGGAGAGCAGGAGGACGACTGTATCATGACAACAACCACCATGAGTCGACAGGTGTGACTGACGCCTTCCTCCATTTGTTGAGCTTTGCTGTGTCGCATCCGCACGATGCCCTGTTCAGGTAATAAACAAACAAAGCCTGTCTTATTTAAGTTTCTTAAGATTCAATAAACACCAAGAGTTAATTACCAGCTCCACACTAAGTCTGATGATTCAAGTCACAACTATGATGATTATTATTCATTGTTGGCAATGTGTTCGTTGCTATTATCATCGTTCATTTTTGTATCACGTGTACTCGTCATTCTTACCACAGTGTTCATTTTCGTCGTTGTCGTCGTCGTCGAGTTTTCTTCTTCTAAGTCACAATTACCGAAAAGTTATAGAAAAAAAACTTAACGTGTAATGAAGTTTAAGGCTCCTTAAGAATTTTTTGTTTTTTATTTTATCAGAGACTAATTAAGTAAATTTTGATCAATAAATGAAGAGCTTTTGAAACCACTACATTTGTCTTCTACAGACAGCAGTGAACGGCCACTCTGCTGGTTCCTGATGCTCTGGTAACGGGAAATAATCTATTTTTGGCTACTTCAGGTATACAGCAGAAGCACCAAATTGAAGAAAAACGGAACTGTAGTGGGACAAGTGGCTGTCGACCACCTGGTGGCGACAAGAATTAAATTTATTTTATTTTACACTGCCTCGCATCAAGCGGTGCTGGAGGTGGAACCTCCTCCTCATCTGGCGAGAGCCAGCAACTTGGACTGTCACGTGGACAGGGTTCTCCGTGTCATCAGATGCGAGATGCCAGTGGAGGAGTGAGTGGTGTTTCTTTATATTCCATGCACATTTCTCTGGTCTAGAGAAAAAAGAATTTAGAAGTAACACGAGCGAAAGGCTTTGTGGAGGATGTGATTTGGCAAGTTTTGGAAGCAAATAAGAAAAGAAAATAAATAGCTAATTATTTAAAGTAATTTATAATTAAATGACAATCGACCGTACTGTTTACATGATTGTTCACTCGTGTGAATGTGAGATGAGGAATTGGCCTGCCAGACATTTCAAACACTTTCTGTCCAGAGCGGAGTGTGGAGGTACTCAGTTACCTCCCCCGAGGCTCAGAGAGTGTCGTTGCTGGTGTTGGCAAGTCCAGCCAACACCTCCGGCTCCCCTGTTCGTCTCTCAGGTGGTCTGGTGGTCAGTCATCTGGATGACCAGTTGCCCATCATGCGCATCTTTGCTGAGGCCACCCAGGGAGATCGAGCGGTCCCTGGCCTAACGGTAGAGGCCACGGTGTTCGGTCCGGAAGGAGATCCGGTGACAGTAGTTCTTCTCGATAATGGAGCAGGTAAGGAGAGTGCAGGGTAGGCGTGCTTACATCGGGTACACATGCAAATGAAGTGGACTGAAAGAAGTAACCTTATCAGGGATTTGCATGTTGCATCACCTGAATGTAGCCTGAGATGGGAAAAGATGGATATAGATGGCGCTTTGAAATTGAAGGACTTGAGGGAGTGAGTGGACGATTGAATGGCAGACCTCACTCAATCATTAAACAGAAACAATTTTCAAAGGTGTAACTTTTACACATGGATGTTGTGCAGGTGCTGATATTCAAGAAGGAGATGGTGTGTACTCAAGATACTTCTTTGAGTTGACCCATTCGGGGATTTACAATGTTCGTCTTTCTGCCTTCGGCTCATGGGCCCAGCATGGGAGCAAGGGTAGGCCTTAATTATATCAGTTGTACGAATTCAAGTCTATTTAAGATGTAAACAAAAGAATCGTGAAGCAGAAAATCCAAATGCAAGCTTTAGTCCAGATATTGATGAGATGAAGTTGATCCCCTGAACACACAAATTTAGTTTTCCAGTTTCTGTTGGCTTTTCTACAGGTGAACAAGAAGACCATCACAAATATGTAACGCGAACAGCTATAGCTGGAAGTACACTGATACACCCCAATATGACTAATCAACATGGGAGAGACAGAGACCTGCTACCACCAGCACGGATACCCGACTTACTAGTAGTTAGAACCATCAGGGAAGACAAGGTGGTCGTGTTAACCTGGACAGCCTCTGGTGATGATCTAGACAAGAGCAGAGGTGATAAATGGATTACAAATTTATGGTGTGATGGCAGTAATTCTATACCATCAAAAATGTAAACAAAAGAGAAAAACGAGTAAAGAAAGCGGAGGATACAGTGCATGTGGCAATGGAAGCGCTAGAACAAGAACTTCAGTTGTAATGATTTCAAATGAAAATGAAGGCGTCTCCCATCAGTCCACAGTGTAGCTGCTTCTGCACTCTCGACAGCACTCTAATTAATTAGGACCGTGTTTTTCTATTCTGTGTTATGCTAGCCTTTGTATTATTCAACGCTTCTTTGTTATTGACAGCTTCTGAGTAAACTTCTTCCTGTCTGATCAAATTGCTGCTAGTAGCCAGCAAATAGCAGACAAATGTAATAAAGTAAGTGGCTCGCTATACAAATAGTACATCTGTCAATATTTTTGTTTATCAAAGAATAAAGACACATTTCAAGAAAAGTTTACAGAAAGATATGATTATTGATTTAATATAATTTTTATTGTTTCAGCTTCCAAATACTTAATTTTGCTGGGACACAGTGTCAGCGACCTTATGACCCACGCCAGTAGTGTGAACACTTTGGTGCAGGAGGATGTAATACACGGCAACCTGTCGTCGCCGAAAGAATTTGGTGAACGAGAGTACCTGGCCTTACGCATCCCATCTTCATTCAGCAAAGGTCAAGGGTTCGCCCTGATGGTGATGGCTGTGGACGAGGCTGGAAACAAGGGCAAGCACTCTAATTACGTCACCGCCAGCTTCGACCACCCTACGATCCACAAGAAACACTGGCAAGAAGCTCAGAAAATGTTCCAGGACGTAGTCATCAAACGACCCAGACATCGACGACAAGAGACGAATTTTCTGCAAGTCAGTCAAGAAGCTATTAATAGTAACGACAAGAGAGAACCAAGAACATCAACAAGATGATCCTCCCTCAAGAAATGGAACCTCTTCTCACGAAGCACCAACGGTCAAAGAGGTCGGAGTCGAAGAAGGACGCAGACACCCGAGCGGATGTCTCACGAAATGTAAACACAGGGATCGCAATTCTTCTCGTTGGCTGTGTCCTTGCTTTCCTCGTCACCACCTTGCCGACGTGTCTGGCGAGAAGAGCGACGAGAGGAGAGAGAGGCAAGACGGACACAGGCAACTTGTTTCAGGTGAAGATCGATCGCTAATTATAGACTGTCTGCGCACACGTCTGTCGTGGTCAGTCGGCGCCTTTCTTGTGGTGGCTGTCGCTACATCACAGCATCAACTGCTGACACCTTCCTTTCCACACCTGCCAGCGTCTGGCAGTTTATTTCCCTCCCCTCATCCCAGACAAAAAAGCTCTTGAGAGGATTTTATGTTTTTCATGTCGGAGGAGAGATCTGAGCTAACTTGCAAAATATACGCCACACATATATTGCCGGACAATTTTTTTGGCCAATTATGTATCAAATTTGATTTTATGACATTTAAAAAAACGATTTCGACGCTAAAAATAATTTAAAAGATGGCTGATCTTGTAATCATTGATAAACAAGTTTTATTAATGATTCGAATCATTTCAGAAAACATCTTTACTGCAAATGTCGTTGTCGCTACATCCTCCTCCTCCTCCTCCTCATCATCATCATCATCATCATCATCATGTCTCGAGCGGTGAAACCCAGATACCTCACCCCCATAACCTGCTGAAGACCGGCCAGGGGGGAAATGACATTTGTGCCAGCCACAAGAACCTGTTCAGCCGCTGACAGGCGCTCCCGCCATCCTCCTCCATTACCATCCAGTTGAGACTACCGCCAGGTCTTAACCCGAGGGTGAGTGGTGCCGCCGATGTTTAATCTATCTTGGAGTTGTCTCCCGATCGATGGCGGAGTACAATTAGAGCCGAGGCCAAGGTTTTCAAGACCACATACACTGTAAGCACTGTGCCACCCAATAAAAAAAATGTCGCCGAAATCTGGGTCTTGAAACAACAATTTTCACCCCAGAGACGAAAGGCTCTCATCTTGGTTTGTTTTCAAAACCGTGCGATTGGCGAATGCATGAGTTGACTGATTTACACTTACAGCTTCTCTGTTTGAGAAATATTATCCGAACAGTAGTTCCCCGGACCCACGAGTCAGAGAATTAGTGTTTTTGTTCAAAAAAAAAATTTAAAAAAATAAAAATGAAGACATCTTTGTATGATGAAATTCTGTTCATTGATATCTTATTCTTACAAAAGACATCTTGGTGGGTCTTCACAAGGTATCACTGGTCTGCTAGGATGATGATGAAGCGGCACCACAGGGATGCCGGAGTTGTGTGTCTGAACAATAGTTTCCTTTAGGGACCTGTTCGGTGTTTGACCTTAACATACACCAGCTTTGATATATAATTCACCAACAAGTAAATTAGGGAGCTGGTTGCCAAGTCTCACTGACCTCAGCACTTCTATTTATCTACACTGCTTCGGTTTGTTGCAAGATAAACTTTGCAAATAGAATAGTTGCTAAAAGATAGATTGACAGAGAGAGTTTATTTATGCATCTCCAAAGACGTTGATTAAAACTGTGACAAGTAAAGGAGAGGAGGAACAAAGGAGGGAAGGTAATGTCTAGCCGACATTGATCCAATTATAGGTAACTACTGCGATTTCATGAGGCTACCGCGGAAGACTGAATGAAAGGAAAGTATTGAGTTTTTTATTTTTTATAAAAAAAGCTGCCCTCACAACCGTTGTCAAGGAAACCAAATCTTAGAGTCGTAGAAAAAAAAAACTATTCATTTTAATGCGTGCTTCATGTGACAGTTGCCGGCGAGTGGAAATCATGTTTTTTATTCTTTTTATGTGAGGATTAAGAGGAAGCAACTCTGAATAAATATACTTTTGCGTGACTGAATGATGGAAGCGACTGATACTGAAATTACAAATAAAAGGTCTGGGACATTTGCTTGTCAACCATCCAAGCGATCACAGCAGCATCCAAACCCTCGGTTAACACAGATCACACATCTCACATTTCACACGATTTCACCTGTGAAAATAAAACACGAGGAGCGTCTGTACAAATCTGTTCAGGTGACTGAGCTTGGGAGACAGATTTGTACAAATTTACTCACACACACGACTGAGCTGTAGGATGTCTGTATGTATTTATATACACAACACAGTTTTGGAGAAGGTTTGTACAGATCGACTGAGCTTTGGCCGTCTGTACAAACACTCGGTCGTCTGCTCGCCGGGGCGGTCTGCCTCTTGCTCAGAATGGTTGTGTGGACTCTGTTGACGCACGCCGAGATAAAAACAGAAAAAATATCTTCGATTTCTAGCCAGATTAAATGCATCACCATTTAATGAGAAAATTCCCCCAAAATACTTTTTTTTTCATCCACGCTGAGTGCTTGAGAAAACAAGCATCCCTGAACTGGCCAGGGGTCGGCTGGCGCATAGGAGATGAGGAAGATGCTGTGAAAACATGTCCTACTTTGTGTCGCCAGCTAAGTGCAGAATCTAGGCCTGTGGTTTCTTGTCTACAGCGAGATAATTTACAACATGATAAGAGAGAAAGGGAGAGACTAGGAGGCAAGCAAACACAGTTGATTACAAATCCCGATTCTTATCTTTATTCGCGGATAGAAATCCAGGGTAGGCTCAGTAGCGCAGTGGGTAAGACCTCCTGCTTGAACATACAGCGATGATTTTACAGTGTCT
This sequence comes from Pomacea canaliculata, assembly GCF_003073045.1. Lineage (NCBI taxonomy): Eukaryota > Metazoa > Mollusca > Gastropoda > Architaenioglossa > Ampullariidae > Pomacea > Pomacea canaliculata. The sequence continues at coordinate 37,162,254 of NC_037590.1, read as the reverse complement.
GCTTTAGTTATCTTCTTCCTTCCTGCCACCAATCAAATGAATGAACGAACGAGCGAGGGAATGAACAAACAAACGAACAAACAAATCAACCACAAACCAACAAGCCAACAAGCGAACAACTAACGAACCAACCAAAAAAACGAACGAACGAACGAACGAACGAACCAACCAACCAACGAACGAACCAACCAACCAACCAACCAACCAACCAACCAACAAACGAACGAACGAACGAACGAACGAACAAACGAACGAACGAACCAACCAACCAACCAACGAACAAACCAGCCAGCAAACAAACAAACAAACAAACAAACAAACACACCAACCAACCAACCAACCAACAAACGAACGAACGAACCAACCAGCCAACCAACCAGCCAACAAACAAACAAACAAATAAACAAACACACCAACCAACCAACCAACTAACCAACAAACGAACGAACGAACAACCAACAAACGAACACACGAAAAAAACCAACCAACTAACCAACCAACCAGCCAACAAACGAACAAACAAACAAACAAACCAACTAACCAACCAACACACAAACAAACGAACAAAAGAACGAACCAACCAACAAACGAACCAACTAACGAACAAACAAACCAACCAACCAACCAACACAGACCCACACACAACACAAACACAACTATCATATGTCAATATCAATCTTTTACTTAAGTAGCCGCTACGCTTGAGCAAAATTCAGTGAAAGGTCACCGGAAATGAACTCTTAACAGCTGGCGTAAACATCAACAGGCCTCCGATCACCTTGCGCGGTCTGTGTGCGCGGATCGAACCATTAGCGCAGGTATTATGAACAGAAAATAGCTTCCCCGCCTGTCTCGGCTATCCCACAATCCACTTCTTCCGCTTTGTGGTGCTGATGACTCGTTTTGTGGAGCCTGCAGAAAGTTGTACACGTGTTGGTTTGTGTCCACGGCTCTGTGACAGGCAGATGAATGGTGGAATGATGGACTATTTCCTCCATGGCGCTCTCCTCACAAGGGCTGCTGGCGAGATGGAGGCTGGGGCAGCCATACTGAGTGTACCTGCCCCTGAGGAGGCAAATTTCCTTTTCTGCAACCTCAAGTCACTGAAACGGACTTTTTGTGGTATTAGTCGCATCATGCACAACATTTGGGAGCACATTAAATGCATTCAGTATTATCATATTTGTTGTATGATAGAAGACTTAGATGCACATCAGGTGGTGGCGTCGGAGACAAAAAAAAAAAAAATGAGCAAGGAAGAAAAAACGAAAATAGGAAAAAGGAAAGAGGAAAAAGATGGAGGAGGAGGAGGAGGAAAATAACAACCATCATAACTGAGGGGCTGCCCAAAACCGGGTCCGCTGGCGAGGTGATATTACGATCGTATATGCTCCTCGAGGAGTAACAAGGACTAAACTAAACTAGAAGACAAAAATAAAAACCTAAACAAACAACGCCTGAGAGTTGACTAAGGGAACATGGCAGCAACAGGCAGTTGGCGGGTCAGCCGAGAGAAGGCTGGAATGCTCTGGAGTGAACTGGTTGGGGCTGAATCGGCCCTGTTTTCCAGCATCCCTCCCTAGGGGAATCTGTTCGTCTGATTGGTCATCTATCACGAGATTGATACGGGGCCGTGAACCTTCAGCCTGACAACACAACCCCATTTCCTGCCATTTTCTCCTGCCGATCAAAAAGCGAATCTCCAGAGGGCGCAACTTCATAATGTCGCGGGGCAAATAAACTGCAAAGTCTCCCTTACCGCCCAGAAAAAAAAGAAGGAGAGAGGGTTAACTCATTCCCCCTGCTGCCTTGAGACACTGGCTCCGCGGTGCCTGATAATGGTGCCCTTTGCTATTTCTGGAATCATTCTCAAGAAGAAAAAGGACTAAAACGAAGTCCTAAATTCTTTTCATCTCTTCCCTGATTCCTTTGCAATACCGAGCTCTTCCAGATTCTAAATGTACTTCTCATCTCAGCTTACTTAATAAAACTGTTTAATATGCTTGGAAACAGAATAATATAGATAATAGAGATTGCTCTTTTAAACAAAATGAACCATTAATCCGTTTCTTGTGTTTGAATTTGTTTGTGTGTGTGAATTTGAGACATGTGCATGCGTGTGTGAGTGTGTGTTTAGCATGCCTACATACCTTTCTACACCTATTTGCTTAAAAATTCACACTTAGTCTCCAGTTCTTTCGGATCCTGGAAGATGCACGTTTGCGATTATTTCTTCCCAAAGGAAAAAAAAAAAGACTAAGAGAGGAAAGCAGAAATGCATTTTTAATGAGACTTCTTTAGAAGTGTCAGAATGATTCACTTCTCTCATAGCTGGCAGCATGTTAAGATTTCCCCTCAAAGAGCAAATATTCATTAATAGACAATTAAAGAATGTTCAGTCGATACTGGGGAGAAAAAAAAAAAAGATTTTGCCGAAGGAGAGACTAGATTAGTTCGTCTAACCTTTTTTATTTTTGTAATTTCGGCTTTGGAAAATGCGAAGAATCCACGGCGAGCTTGCTTCTAAAGAGCAATGATCCTGATAAAGAGGTGACGGTCTTCATTTCAAAATGAAGTCCACATCGACACAGGCTGCTTCACATTGACGGAGTCAGGGAGGTTTTAATTCTCACCCTGGCGATAGGAGTGTCAGCTTAGGACAGGATGACATGACACACACACACACCTCGGGACACGTGGAGATGAGCTGCACGCGACTCTGGGATGTCACGTGCTCAAGATGCTGTCCTCGGTCATCGAGAGGGACGTGTTTGGGTGTAAATTTTGTCTTCTTAAAAATGCGAAGTAAGAACAAGGATTGATCTCAGATATGAGATCGATTTCCATGATAAGAGATATAAAGGTGTCAGCTAGATGATGTGTGGAGAGTATTGACACAGAAATGTCTCAGTGGCTAAGTGACATCAAGAAATTATTGTCACTCGTCACAAAGTGTCACAAACAGCACAAGGTGTCCCCCACTGCCCATGGTGGACCACAAAGGTAATAAAATGCGTAGACATCGATGACACAGTCGATGAAAGGTTGAGCTCGGAACGATTTCTATCACTACTACACGACATATACACACATCTATGAATATAACAGACAGCCAGACTGAGAGGAAAAGAATGAAACAACCAGACAAAACAAATTGATCGAAAAACAGCAAAAGACCAAAACAAGGGTAAATAAACTGTCAGAAGGGTGATGTGTGTGAGAGCGCATGTATTCACAGGCAGGAATCTTAGAAAAAAAAAAAAACTGACTGACATATAGACATGGAAACCAGACGAGAAAAAAAAAAATAAAGAATCAACAGACAATGTAAAAGAAGACAAAGTCAGACAAGAGAGAGAGAACGTTTGTTCAAAGTGAACTCAGTTGATTCTACACTTGGCACCTGCACTGGAACTCGATCTGAATGCGTCTGGTGAACAGCTTCAGCAGCAGCAGCAAACCCCGCCAGTCCTCCTCCTCCGCCAACTGCCAACCCACCCCACCCTGCACCCCTCACGGCACACACTCCCACTGGTCTGCGACCTCCATCACTGTAATTTCTCTACGGACACCCGCGGTAAGCAGCAATGCTTGGAGGACTAGCATCGCAGTCATCATTTCACCGCCTCGGATCTTTATGAGAGTCAGGCTTGCGTGAAGTCCTTTATACCTACTCTCTATGAGATTCATCCTAATATACCTACCTTTACATTTAATCCTACACATTTCCACCATTTTCCTCTTCTTTTTAAACAAAAACGTGTCAGCTGCTGAAATATATTAGTAAAAATAAGTTATGAAACATTTTCCTTTTGCAATATTTTTTTAAAATTAATTATTTATTGAGGAACGGGGTGGACCGTGAAAAATGTAGACTATTCGGATGGTATATATTTACTTATTTTAACTCGTGAAGCAGAAAGCTTTAAGCTGTTGTTAAGTTCTCTGAGCTCTTATCCTTACATTGTTTTCAACATTATTTATTGTCCTATCTATTAGCATCTAGCTTAATTCCTTTGTAACATTTCCGAAATGTGCCCTGTAATTGCCTATTACCTCTCAACACTTTCCATAATATGTTTTTTTCTATTTTTCTTATTTCTTTGTCTCGTCTCATCTCGCGTTCTTCGGAATGGCGATGTAAATGTAAGGAGATGATGCTTGTAGTTTGTTTGCAGCCCAAACCTTGGTACAGTACTATTCAAATGTCAAAACACAATGGCGTGTCTGCTGACCTTCTTAAGAATCGCTTGAGGCTGTGTGGGAGATGGGGAGGAGGCGAGCTGGGACCATCACACGAGCCACCGGGAATGCAGACTTAAGCTGGGGGTAGGCTGGGACTTGGACAAAAGACGATGACCTTCTTGTTGGCAACATGGCACTGCAGGAGACAGCTCAGACTCCTGCAAAACCGCTGTCCACACTTGTCCCAGGTTCTCCTTGTTTTTGCACAGAAAGAGCCAACCGCTCACAAATCCACTTCAAAGCCGATGATCAATATTTCTGTTCGGCTCTGAACTTGGAATGTCGAGCTATGACAATATGTCAATTGAGAACAGTTTCAAGCGGAATTCAAAAGAATTTTGCAACTTGTTTGTTTTTTTGCAGGATGTAATTAGGCCTGGCGTTGCCTACTATTTGTTGAGAGTGCAAATAGCTCAGGTGAGACTAATTTCGGAATATTTTCCGATGACAGGACTCATACTGTCGTTGTGCAATGTGTGTAGAAATCGTTATCTCTTTCGGGTGGAAAGACACTCAACACTTCTGCTCGAGGTCGATGTTTCTGTTGATGAAACTTCACCCCGAGACTCGGTTCTCGAGGGAGGTGACCGTGACAAACAGTTGCTGGTAATGATATTCCTGAAAGTATATTTCAACCTGATGTACTGAAAGACACCTTGATTATTTTTATTCCCACACAAAACGATCACAACGAACAAATGAACACCTGTGTTTCCCAGTAATGGATCAATCAGCATTAAAATACATTTCTGAAATTAATTGTCCGTCTCGGCAATAATATCCCTTTCTTCTGGCAGGCTTCCGTTTGACATCATGGAGGAATATCTCCATCCCCACCTTGAGAAATGAAACATTTTACGAGAAAACATCAGTTTTTATGGATCTGTCATACTTAATTATTGCTTTTAAGAACTGTCTTAACTGATGTTTTCTTTTCAAAAGAAAGTTCCTGCAAGGGATGAGTGAATTTTTCCTGAATCTTTTATAGTCTTAAATCTTTTATTGTCAGCATCATAATCTTCAGTGATGACAAGAAAAACATCCATCACAGCAAGAAAGCTTCCTTGCTTTTATTTCGAAAGCACAGATTATGCTTTTGATTTTTTTTCTTGCTTTGAACAACAGGTTTCTGGATGATGGAGGTTGTGGACAAGTAGTGACTGGCAACTTCATCGTGATTATGTCCCTGTCCATTTTTCACATCTCGTGTAGAACTTTCTGGCGAAAAAAGTGTCTATCTTTACCTTCATCCTTCTCTACACCCAGATTCGACTCCCAGTGGCTCCTAATTTTTCCCAAATCTCAAATCGTCGAAGAGAAGATTTCAGACTTTGGTGAGATTAGGGAGAATGTGACAGCATCTAACATCGTCCCGAAAGGGAACTGTTTCAAAAGTGGAATGGCCATTGGGATAACTGTGTGAGGTCCAAGGGAAGTAGTCTGAAGGGAATTAATGCTTCACCGTCCTATGGGGTAATTTTAAAAAAATATGCAATCGATTGATGCTTTCCGAATAGGCCTCATAACCTTAATGTTTCTGTATGATATAGCTCTCACAATTTCTTTTTCAACCCCATTTTGAAACTTAAAAAAATTTTGGATATCAATTCTTTTTAAAAATTGTATTGGTGAAACTATGCAAACCGTTGTTACTATGAAGGGGACGATAACTGATAATGTCTATCTCGCAGGTCACACTGTGGGTCACTGTCTCTCGCTCTTGTGAAATGTAATAAGATGCGATGGGTCTCGTTTGTACAGTGGGCTGTTTACTTCTGAGATTTTCCCATTTACTACCTCCTATAAATAGAACAAATACTCCCATCCTGCCTACATACTTAATGTACAAATCTCTTTTTGAGTAGACTCAAGCTCTCAGCAGTTAAGAGATAGCGCAGGTGGTTACAATGAAATGTCGACTACGCAATATTTATCACCAACTGACACACTTTACTCTAGGGATAGAAGCCCCTGGCTTGCTGAAACTCAAAATTTCCTTGTGGTGGCTTTATCTCAGCTGATGTCATGCTACACACGTGCTTGTCACAGTCACCTCGTCCCTTATCGTCCAGTCAGAGGTTAAAAAACAACAGCCTTGAAACGTGGGTGACAGGAAACATGGCGAAGATCCTCAACTCGCCACCGTCGGCTGTCGCCGTGTTGATGGTCCACCTGGTGGCGGCCATCTCGGGGCCGAGCTCCGTCCAGTTGCAAAACAACGAGTACAAGAATGTCCTAGTAGCCATCAGCCCGGATGTTCCAGAAGATCCTGCACTCATACAGAGCATTAAGGTTAGCTTGATGACCTTTATTCAACTCGTCTTTTTTTTATTTTTTAGAAATTAAGATGAACTGGCGCTTAGTGGAGGAATACTGCCCACTGTAAGTGGTGATTAGAGATGGACTGAGAGGGAAAATGTATTATTTAAGGCTTTTCATGCTACGGAAGGACTAATCTCTCACTGTATTTGAGAACTTTTACGGACATCCTTTACATATCCTCAGTGTTCGCGTGCATAGACATTCGGGAAATGAAAAGAAAAGGAGAATCAAATGTCATCCTTCCAGAAAGAGGAGGAAGTGGCATAGCCGGGTGGGAAGTAATGTTGGTTTGGGCTTCCTTAGAAACAAAACTAGGACAAACCTACGGCTAAAATAAAATCTGCCAGTACAAATAATTTTTTTTTCTTAAATATAGTTTAAAGTTTAGATAGATGAGTCAAAATACTATGGAAATATTTTCTACACAGACAACTATAGAAATTGTTCTAGACAAGAATGTTTGTATTATTCGCCTAGGAGTGCAAGTTACTGATAAGAAAGAACTTTTTTGTGGGCGCACCCAAAATGTTCGGCAAATCGTTTTTTTTAAAATGTGTTGTACATGTAGTACGGCCCTGGGCTGCGGTGCATAGGCGGTCTTAACTCGAGTTAAGACCGCAGTTAAGCCAAGCACGCTGTCTTAACCTAAGACGCCTGTTAAGCGCGGTGCATGGGCGGTCTCAACTCGCTAAGCAAGCGGTCTTAGTCTTAAAAGTTAAGACTGGTCCCCCCCAGGCTTAACTCCTTGCTTAGCCGCGACACGCTGCTTACGCATGACCGTACGGCGGCTTTCGTAGTAACAGTGGCGCTTGATGGTGTTGTTTACTGAGTTGTCCATTGACAAGACACAGGTTTTAGACTACTTCAGCGATCCATCAAATCCTTTTGAAATGTATGACGTCGATTTGTTTCATCGTTTTCGATTTCGTCGAGCGAACATAACAGTGGAAAATGATTTCGACCATCATTTTCAACGAAAAGGCCGATCTACTCCGCCTTTGTTGCAGGTAAGACTATAGTCACCACCACTATATAAATATATAATTAATAAGTGTAATTGACAGCATTACGTTAAAAATATTTAATAATGTTAGAATGACATCAAAATATAATCACATAACAAAACAATGGCGTATAACTGAAGACGGTGTTGACGACAGTGGGTGATGTTTGTTGTTATTATTGATGCTCTCAGGTAAACACGAGACCACAAAACTTATACATATTTGGAAAGGAAAAAACTTGAATTTTGCAATAAAAGTAATGAAAATTTTCTACTTTCACTCTGGTGACAGCAATAATCCAAGAAAATTCACAGTTTGCTATACTTGGCTCATATGAGCAGAGGCACAATTCTGGCCCATCCACTGTGCTCCAAGTGTTGTTTTAGAGTATGTAAACATTATTAAAAAATTGATGGCATTGTATTTAAGTAAAACACACAGAATAAAGTAGCAGAGCACCCAGAATTCTCTTATATAGTTTGATTCAATACATGTTTATCAATTTGACAGGCAGTTCATTGCAGTATGTCTCAAGTTGTAAACATGTGGCTCAAGAGATAGATAATCATAATAGGTTAATGTTCACATCGTCCTTTTAACTAAAAATGGACAGTTTTGTTTAGATGTGAATACTAAAATATATAAATCATTGAGGTCAATAATATTTCCTATGTCTTTTGCAGGTGATGGTGGGATTACAATTTATGCAACAAGGCATAATGCAATTGTAGTGGCTGACGGCATTGACATGGGATGAATATGGGAGACAGTGGCTACCCGCTGAGGGACTGGCTTAGTTTCCCTTTTTTTAAATGCAGACAAGAAAAGAACTCCTCCCCTTTAATATCATATGCTTCAGAATATATTGTGTGACTTCAGATATATCCCTGCCAAAGCAGCAAAAATCATCATGTGTTCCATTGTGCTGTCATAATTCTAACTGAATGGCACATTATTATTCAATTTGACTTTGGCTGAATAGCAACATCCACCCCAATCAGTTGGTGAACACTTTCAGCAGCTGGCATTACCAATTCATTTTCCATCTGTTTTTCTGTCTAGTATTTGTTACCTCAGCCTGCGCCAGATTTATTTTGATTTCCATGAATTGCAATTCTTTTTTAACAAGATTCAAGTTCACTGTCCAGGAGCTACAAAGTTTTTTGTTCTCTTATCTTTGTTGTGCATTCTTTTGTATCATCAGGTATTTTGCTTTCTTCGGGTGACCCAGTTGACGGATGGAATTCTGGCTGCTTGGTACATCACCCGGTGTGTTTTATCTGACAGTCAAAAAGATTTTTTTCAGAAATGTGCAGCTGTCTAGGCCTAAGCCACTTTGATGGCTTTGAATATTGCTGTGTGGCTCTCTGTGTGGTCTTGATGCTGCACGAAAGAAATGTTTCTTAGAACAATTGATTCATGCTTGGGAGCACTGAGTACTTACGATCGCATTAGGTTATGTAAAGGTATTGCTTGAATTACTCTTCTGTGTAAGGTTTCTATATAAATAGATTATTGTGTTGCTTGTTATTCTTTGTGATGCCAAGTAACTAGTAAAAAGCAGTTATGTTGATATTTACTACATGCTGCTAGTAGAATTGTGAAGGACATGTTTCTCTCTTTAGAGTTAATATTTAGCACTTTTCACTGGACTCAGGTTTAGCCATTTCAGAACTTCATAACATCTTATTTTCAACTGTTTAAGAATGTAGACACTGCAAATCTGTGTCATTCAGAAGCTGAGTGTCTACTGGAATCTAAACTGTAGAACACTGGTACTGTAATATGTATTAGACTTGTAGGTTAAAACTTGTTAAATGTCCAAACTGACTGTGGATGTAAAGACAAACCTGCTGTGTACATCTCCCAAATTATGTCATAGTCTGTGTTTGGCACTTGAATTAAACAATTTATAATTTTAAGCCAGCTGTGGAAAATTATATGTAGCTGCCCTCTCTAAAGTACAAAAACCGTGGTGGCTTTTCCTTAATATTTCATGTTTTGTTCAAAAATACCATCAGGAATATCTGTGATATAAAGTACATTTTTAAAATTTCCCATTTGAAAACATCATAATCTGAAATGTTCAATTCATTGTTGTTTGTTATGCATGAAAATAATAAATCTGCATATACTTCTAACAAAAGCATTTCCATCGTTGAATTAGAAGATTGAACTGGAGTGTTCTATATTGCACCTCCTATATATGTCAATATTATTATTTTATTATTCTCCCCTATCATGAAAGACTTCTGGAGGAACCAGCCTAAATGATTCACCACCTGTAACAAAAACTAAATCAGAAATGTATCTAGTTATTTTAAATAAATGTATTTCGGATGGAAATACTTATTTTCAAACTGGCTGTTGTGTGCTGACTATAGGCTTTGCATTTGCATTCTCTCGGTATCTAGAGCTTTTTCTGCGGATGACACAGACGTAAAAAAAAAATCTACACAGGTAAACAAAATTACTAACCTTCGATGTTTGTGCCTTCCATCAGTTCTCTGAAATCATCTACCAAAATATTTATCACTTTCTCCATTCATCACGGGTGTTTCTGGTGGCCCCCCTGTCCGTGGGTGGATGTTTTTGACGACTGAGAAATGAAATTATGGAAGATCTTAAATCCGCTCATTTCTTTCTTATTTCATCTTTCTCTTTTTTCTGGTAAAGCCTCTTCTTCTCCCTGGTAACCTCCTCGATTAAGACTAATAGTTCGCTGTCGCACATCCCTACTTCGTTTCAGCCATGGTATGCAGACGAATTTCGCGGCTCGGCACCATCGCTGTAGCGCAGTTTTCATTGGTGGAATATACGGTTGGCAAGGCCGCTCCCGGACGAATTTATTTATATCGCTGACCTCGACCGCCGCGCTGACCTGACCCGTTTCTCAGCTAAGCAAGGGGCTGAGATCGCTCATGCAACAGGCTTGAGACCGAGAACTTAGCCAAGACAAAAAGCGAGTTAAGCAAGGCATCTTAAGACGAAAAGTTAAGACCGCCTATGCACCGGAGCCCTGGGGCCATAGTCTCATCGCGTCGACATTTTCCTGATCGCTAAACTCCAACGGCCCGAGAGCTGGCCGGCCGCTAGGCGAGCGTCATGCGTGCGAAAAATGTCGCCCGTGTAACCGCACTTCAGCAATCGGGCCGTCGACACCCTGACCTTGAGGGAAAACTAGGGAACTCCACGTGTGCGCATGCGCGAACCAACGTTTACCGAGAACAATGGAAGAAAAACATGAAGCAGACAACATATCGCCATATAAGAAGCCGAGAAAGGCGAACTGCATGACAAACAAGAAAATCTGGATCTTGTTAGAAGACTGAAGTAGTGTTCGTTATCTTCTCTTTTTATATATCTTGACTGTGCTTTTGTTGTTGTTGTTTGTTTGTTTTTGTTTTTTGTTTTTTTTTGTCAGGTAAGGTTGGAAAAGGTGTGCTTAATGAGTTCGTTGACAAATGAAATAATAGAAAGAAGAGCGCAATATGGCAGCGAATTGCGGATAAAATTGCCGCCTTTTGTGGCGTAGAACATCGCAGTCTTGTAAGTTGGTTCAAGACTTGATACAAAAAAAAAAAAGCGACGTCCGCTCCGGACTCACTGACAATACGGAAGAGAATCTTCTTCTCCCCGCTCCCATCAAGTAAAAACACTCAGTCACACAACAACATTGAAATCACCATAGCTTTCTTTCCTTTGTTCTTCGAATAAAACAACCTATCGACACCAATTGCTTAAAAAAAAAAAAGACCGGCCGGCCATCCCAGCATTGTGCGGCACGCCTCAGACTGTCCACACTGACAGCCCCATTAACTGGGATCTTTCACACCTCCCCCTTCCACCTAATTTTCCCAGGCCCTTTCCAGGCAAACAAAGCATTTAAAATAAAAAAATAGTACAGCACGTTGGTCAGCACACACATTTTGAAAGGTACCTGTCGCATAGAAACGAAGGGCAAGACATACTTGCAATGTCGGTGTGACACTGCGCCCTCGATTCGAAAATGTTAAAGCCTCCTGAATGTCGTCGACGATCTCCAGGATGTCAACTCTTCGAAATTTTAAGCGTTCGTATATCGTTATGTCATTCCATGAATCGATGGGATTACTTTGATCCCGAAATATCCTGTTTCTGTGAAGATTTCGGTCCGTGTCATACAGCAAAAACACCACGGCGGCCATGTTTAACGAGCCCTTCGCGAGTTACAGGCGCCAGCGGCCGTCTCTACACTTACAGGCCGAATCACCCGCCAGCGCAGCCAAAAGACGCGACATATTTCGGCCTCTAAAAGGCCACTTAGAGGGTGGTCGGACCTTTGATGGCCTCTAAGTGGCTTAGCGACGCGATGAGACTACGGCCCCTGGCGTCTATGTAGACATCCTTGGCTTCATCGTGTAGTCGTTGTTGAACAGATAAACATCCGTTACATCGGTGATCTAACCCCATCACCGAACTTCAGTCAAATCTCATTAAAATACATTTTTGTTGGTCTTTACTTCTTAACTTAAAGTCTGAAGGAACGTGTAAGTGTAGTAATATGGATACTGATTTCTGAGTTAATGTTTACAGTCCGAGGATTTTGTTCTTTTTCTTTCTCTCTCCTCCTGATTACCACCAAGCAACAACAACACACACTTTTCTTTATGGTCCGTTTATTTTCCAGATCATATTCTCTCATTACAGTGTTCCCTCGCTACTTCGCGGTTCATCTATCGCGGATTCACTACTTCGCGGGTTTTTTTTGAGTGAAGTATCGATCGATACTTCCGCGCTGGGAATTATAATTTTATAAAATACCATAGATATTTCAACAGGAAAAAGACGAAAAATGAAGCTGTATTAGTATTTCTATTAAAATACCATGATTATTTTGTAGATAGAAAGAAAGAAATAATTGTGTAACAGAAATCCATTGCTATGCGTAAGCGACGAGCCATGATTATCTCCCATCTCGCAACCAGTTCGCATCAGTTTTTTTGGGTTTCTTTGAGTAAAGTTATAATTTTTTTACACTAATTTGTTATTGTGCTGTATTAATACCATGATTAATATATTACTTTACACTCACATGATATTTTTTTGCATGCATATATTATTATTGCATGTATGTCCCTATTTCGCGGAAATTCGTTTATCGCGGCTGATCATAGCACCGATCCCCCGCGATAAACGAGGGAACACTGTATATACAATATTGATGATTCGTTACAGAATGCGTTTATCGGGGCGTCATCGTACCTATACTTGGCGACCAATCAAAGGGCCGTCTTCCGTGACGTCATCATTCTCGTGCCCAGCACGTGGCGAGTGCAAGCTTCCTACGGCGCTTCTACGTGGCAAGTTCTCGGCAGCGCTGACGTGGTTGTCACGGGGAGTCTGGCACCTGCCGCCCCGTCGCCGCCGTTGGGAGGAGCTCCGGGGGAGTCTTCCGTCGCTTCACAAGCTGCAGCTGCTGCAACCTTCACAAAATCCTACGCCGGCTGCGGGCAGCATGGCATCCGCATCTCCATCTCCACCGATGTCCTGACTAACAGTCAGCTGGCTAGCACCCTCGGATCCCCAGGTACTTCACTGCCACGCCAACCCACCCGCGAATAAAATTAGTTCCACTGTAGATCCATGTAAATAACGGACAAAAATGGTGGTATATATCTTGTCACTTAATGTACACAGAAGTTCCGGGATCACACTTTTCCGGTCTTTAGAAAGTATTCATACTCAAAATTACATTTGATAATTTTATGCATCTGCATGTAAATACATTTATGCATTTTAACTTCAGTATTGGAATTTACCTCCTTCTAAAAAATCGCTCCGATAAAGAATATTTCGATGACGAGGAGCCATGTTTCTATTATTTTTTTGCAATAATTCCTACCTTGTCCCAAAATAGTTTATAAAATAACACCTACGATTCAAGTAAACAAAAAGATCAACATCAAATAAAGAAAGTAAACAACAGTCTTTTTTTATATTAATCTCTGTATAAAATAAAAAGTTCAGCTTATTCAGAAAACTTCCTTGTCATTGTTTAGCCGGTGCAGATGTTTCATTCATAGTATTTTTTGGATCACTTCACTTTTCATATTATTCAGAGTTTAAGTTTTTACATGCCAGCACGTGTTTTGGTGCATGAGTGGGCGACATTTCGCTGGGGAGTGTTCAACGAGTACGGCCAGAAGGGGAGCTACAGTTCTACTACTCGCCATCCACGGGGCAACTGGAGGGAGTTCGGTGCACAGAAGGGATTGCCGGACTCATTTACCAAATGGACCCGCAGACAGGCAAACCTGTTCTAGGGACCGACGACAGTCCGGTGCAGTGCAACACAATAGATGCCAACACGGGGCTGTATCCGGAGGGCTGTGTGTTTTTCCCCTACCCCTCGGGGCCTGCCAACAGCAGGACTGAGGCTTCAATTATGGATCGTGTATTTGTGGAGTCGGTGAGCGGAAAAAGAGAAAATTACGATGCAAGATTTTATAAGTAGCTTGTCAGAATGGTCGAATCTCCTTGGAGGCAGGAGGGAAAAATACTTCCGAGAAATCTGACTGCATATTACGATAATTTTTTTTTCTGACTGTTCTTTATAAAAGCGAATTCTGAAAAGGAAGCAAGACATGCAATTTCCAAGGTTAATTCACCATTCTAATGATCAAGTCTCTAGGAAATATATTCTTTTTTTCCTAATAATGTAAAAAAAAGTTAAGCAGCCTAATTTTGAGATTAATAGAAGGTAGAATGAATGCAGTTCTCTATTGTCTCTTTATACGTTCGTTTTCAGTCTTCAGGAATTACATTCTGGAAGACAATTACCTTTCTCGGTAGTTCTCAGTGAGCTTCTTGCAAGACATTATTACACTGTCCAAAATCCAGCCAATCACATTTCTCGAATTCCTGAAATTGTTCAGATTGTGAAATTCTGCGATGACGACCGAGACAACCGGAAACCATGCACAACTACAACGCACCTAGTCGCCACAACCGTCTGTGTGGACATCGCAGCACGTGGTCTGTCATCGCCGGGTCCGAAGACTTCAAGAACGGCCGAAACCCTCCGCGCGAAGGGGTGGACACCATGCCAGTCTTCACTATCGTGCAGGCCCCTGGTACCCCACGTCTGGTGCTGGCCCTGGATACGTCCTCCAGTATGTCTGTAAGAGAATCAAAGACATCCCTGTTGTATTACCCTTCTGTTTTGGGGTGGATGGAATGGTACTCATGGTTATGGCAAAAATACAGAGAGAACAACCGTCCCCCCTAAAAAATAAACATCAACAACAAAAAAACAACAAACAAAAAACTCAGAGAGCACGACTAAAGTCAATCACACTCTCAAGAAGGGTAGAAAATATTCATTGCGAGATACTTCTGTCCATTTTAACCACAAAACACAATTTCTATTAAAACCGTTGCTGGTTTTGACGAATCAGGCGCCAGACGCTCCTTTTGTTTGTTTGTAAAGGAAGACAACAAACTGCTGTTGATGAGACAAGCGGTGGCGTCGTTCATCAGCGACGGCCTGCCCCCCGAGACCGTGGTGGGCATGATAACATTCAACGAAAACGCCGACGTGCAGCGACCACCGGTGACCCTGAGGACACCCGAGGACAGGCAGAAGTTTGTGGATCATCTGCCCACCGACTGCGGTGGCGCCACCAGCATAGCATCGGCGCTAGTCCGCGCTGCAGAGGCAAGACACAAACATATATTCTTGTCATATTTATGGCTTGCGGTTTGTGTAATCATCCTCATTGTCATGTAATTAGTCATGAACACACATAATGCGAAATCACGTGGGCTGGACAAGTAGATCGATTCATACACCCATGCATACATACGAACATGTAAAATAAACATTCTCGTGTATCATTGACCATCACACATGCCAGAGTTTGCAGTTGCTAGAGTATTTGCAGAGGCAGGGTGGTGAGGGAAATGTTGGAGGAGATAAAGGAGGGAAAATGACGCGCAGCTGTATTGAGGGATGATGAACAGTAATACCTCTGGCCGACAACCTAATGGCCGATATATTTCAGCTCCTCAAACACAGCTAGCTCTCATAAAGAGACAGGGGTAGTTAAAGATAGCATCTCTCTGGGAAAAGAGCTTGTTCGTATTCAACGATCGCCATTAAGTGAGCGGATTCTGCAAATACAGGAATGGGGAGGGAGAGAGTGAGGGAAATGAGAGAGAGAGAAAGAGAGAGAAAGAGTTCAGACACTGACCTTCGAGCTTCGTTTCATTTGAAACAAGGGACCATGCTTGAAGCTGGTTTATTTGTTGGTTCGTTTGTTTGTTCTCAGAGTGGCTAAAGAGAGGCTCTGTGGAGTATAGCAGCTAGAAAATGTCTTGAATGTAAAAAATAAAGAGTCTCGACATTATTTGACAGAGAAGTTCGTGTCTGGTCCAAATCATCCGCACAGCATGGGACAAGCGAGTGCCTCCTTTCTGTTATGTCAATTGTTTTCTCCTCCACTTTCCCGTCTGTCAGATCATTTTCTCCATACGTCTCTCCTTCCTCTATATCACGACAATTTCTTCGCGCCTTTCTTGCCTCTAGGTCGGTCCAGTTTCTTCAAGCTTCCCTTAAATCCTTTTATTTTCTTTATACTCAGCATTATTTTATAACCTGTCAGGATCTTTTTACCTTCTTTCCTCTACAGTTCTCCTGTTTCTCTCTCCCCTATATCAAACATTTTTCTTTATGTTGCTATTTCTTGTATATCATGTCAGTTTGTTGCCACTCCTCTTTTCTGTAAATCGTTCTGCTTTCTTTTTATTTCATTTATAGTGAGAATGATGTCCTTTCGCCTAACTGGTTAGAGGGCTCTGCTGTCTATTTTTGTTGTTTTGTTTTGGTTTGGTTTGTTTTGGGGTTTTTTTGTCTGTTTGTCTCTGTTCATACTGGACTTGGTGTTGGTGCTGGACTTGGTGTTGGTGCCTGCCACTGTCCGTGCCGGTGGCTTCGGTTCCTCTCTGGCGGTGAGACCACGATCAACGAGGTTTTAAAGGCTTCAGTTCCCTTTGACCTTTGTTGATCAGTGGACCCTCGTGTGTGCTGGGACCCATTCGTTGATCCAGTGCGTCTGTGGGATGGATGTACCGCTTGGAATTGTGTTTGCTATGGAAGTGCCTAGCTGTTGTATGCCACGTGGGGTGTGGATTGTGGTTTATACCTGATGTAGGAGCAACCCATCGGTGGAGTAAACAGTCTGGTACATACTTTCGCCATTTTGTTATTTCGCCACATTATTTTGACATCATCTATCGTCTTCTTTTGTCATCGTCTGATGTAGTTACTGTGATTCGTGAAGCGTCTTGAGATGTGATGTGGTGCTATTATATTATTATTTATTATTATTATTATTATTATTATTATTATTATTATTATTATTATTATTATATTATTATTATTTTATGGAGCGCTCGGCAGTGTAGTAGTTAAAACACTCGCTTGTCATCACTGCAGTGAAAGGTCTCGGGTTCATATCTCACCTCGGGACACCCTCTGTATGACATCTGTTCGTCGGAGTTTTCTCCGGGTACACCGGTTCCTCCGTCTCCATCTCCCCTCATAGTGCGAAATCACATCTTTTTGCCTCATGATGGCGAAAACAAGCAACCAGATTACAATATCATGTCTTTGTACTACTATTAATCTATACCATGTCAATGTCTTTACATTCATTTTCCTCTACATCATGCCAGCTTCTTCATACACCCTCTGTTGATGAAGTCGGTCAATAGGGCCGAAGAGCCAGCGTAGATAGCTCATAATCTACTTACACTGATCTGCCGGCATTTATCTGGGTGAGGGCGAAGACATGAATACCCGTGCCGATACCCTAATTGATAATTATTTCAGTAGCAAGCTTACTGATAGGTGTATCTGCCACCTATATCTCCTGGGGTAATGGCCGTCGATAAAAGACAGACCGACGAAGGGATACGGTGTTCACAAGAAGGAAAAAGGCAGAGAGGATCCCGGAGATGAAGAAGGAAAACAAATGTGGATATTACAGATCACATTACTGTGTGTAATTCATCAAAGGGAAAGTGCTCAGTTCCTTCTAGAAAATACCTTGAGAGACAACAGCCGCGTTTAGAAACATAACACTTTGTATACAAGTCTCTGCAACTAGTTTCTATAGAGACCTCTGAGTAAATTTTAAACTGCTGGTAATTAAATTATCGATTCACTGGACCTGAAGGCGTGAGGTGACGTCAGCAGGTAAGAAATTCTGGAGGGAAGAATTTCTTTCAACACTTTAGTTTCTAAATATAGTTTAAAGGGGGGGGGGGCTTAAATCTAATCCTGTAAAGAACAATTCTTTTAATACTCTCTATTAGCTATTATAGCGAAAGTCGAAAATTCTTTTATTTTACCCTTAAAAGGCAATGGGTGAAGATACAGATTTTTAAGAATGAAAGTGTTAATGGTGGACTTATCGAGCTCTAATTTCCCCATTGGGAAATGTCGCTGAGGCGGTATTAAAAGCACTTAGAATATCATGTTCAATTATTAAAGGTACAGTATGGTCTTCAAAGAACATTTTTTTTCTAAATGGCGAAATCCGAAAGTTAGTATTTATATCTGGTTCTAGAGGCTAAATTAGAGGCTTTAAATGTCATCTCATGCCATCTTAATACCCTGAATAATTTCGCCATTTAAAGAGCCGAGTGGTCAACAGCTTCAGCACTGCAGGCTCCACAAACGTTTTAAATGGAGGCAGTGTCGAGATTTACCGAGGGCTGCTGACAGTGTTTTAATGTCAGAATTTTTTTTGCAAACGCATATCTCGACTCTGAAGCAAGTGCATGATGGCCTGTTACTACCTGGTTGTAATATAGCCGAAACTGATAATTCTAAAACATTAACCACCCACCCACCCAGCCAGCCAGCCAGCCAAACAACAAAGTACGTTTATTTTTCAGCTTCTCCATAACACTGCACCTACGACTAGCATCCGTAATGTCTCAAGCTCCGAGCTCCCGGCTCTGTCATCTATGGGTCACGTGCTGGTGATAACGGACGGCGAGCAGACGACCGGCCCTGACGTCAGCTCCGTGAAGGGGAGGCTGGAGACTGCTGGTCTCGCGGTCAGCTTCGTCCTGCTCGGAGGTCAACCCCCCGATGACCTTCTGGCGTTAGCGCGTGATACAGGCAGGTAGTCGTTAGATACGGTCCATCTCATCATCACGCTGTTTTCAGTTTGTTTTAATGTTTGGAGTAAATGACTGGTAAATTAGAGGTATGTAAATAAACAGCACTGTCCATGGGAAATATGCTCTGACAGCTGTCAGTCACGTGAGATACATTCTGACAGACCCTGAAGTATTTAATTAAGATAACTGACCATCTTAAGTCTCGTTTTCACTACCATCAAGTGGAAAGATATACAACACGTCTATGAAAGGTTTGTTCTAATGCTTAGCAGACACCATAAAGGCAGTTTTGGCAAAGTTTTTATACAGCCCTCATCTAAAACCTTGTAAAATCTTTTTTCAAAAATCTTCGTCCATATTTGTCCTGTAAGAATGGCCATAACGGAGCTAAAAGTCACACCATAATTATTCAAAAAATATTTTCCTAAGTGCGTCAAATTTTAAATCTTTTTGCATCAGTAGTTCCTCATTCTAAAGATGAAAAAGTTTCACATCAAAGAGTTTATAGAAGATAACAGGCAAAAGAATATTTTTTACTCCTGCCAGCTAATCACACTGCTCATTGCCTGGTGTTCAGCAACCATGATGGCTGTCCTGTTGGAACTGTGATGGCACGTGTGTGGTTTGTTATTGTCTGCATATCAGAGATTTCTGTGACTGTAATCGTAATTTATATCCTGCAGTCCTATCCTGGAGATATCTAACAATAACAAAAAGTAAACTTCTGAACAAATATCAACTCAACCTAGAGAGACAAAAATCACAGGATTTAAGACAACAGGGTCCCTGACCAAGGCAATCAACATGGACATAACACGATTTCTGATAATTAACAGTAGAAAATGTTAAATTCACATAAAAGAGTAAAATGCCATGATTTCCCCAGAAACTGATCAAAAGCAACGAGTTTCACAACAACAAAGGCTGGCTTGTTGTTGTCATGCTACAGGCTGAAATATCGCCAATATGGTGGGACAAAGCCAACACAGTGCTCTCTCCTTTGTCGAAGCGGATAGCCAGCAAAGATAATGATCATGATTTTCTTTTTTTGTAAATTCTTCAGCAATCTTAGCGAAGTGGGCAGCCAGCATTCTTTTTTATATTTCCCCAGAAAATGCTAGTGTTTGCTTTCGCCCCGAGCGTGGAGATAACGGGCATTTTATACCAGCCTGTGTTTGCAATCGTGAGGCACAAAGTGCCTTGTGATGTCAACACTTATGTCGTTACTTTGAGACGTCCAGCGCCCTCGTCAGCAGACTGGAGTCTGGCTGGGAGAGGACAAGAGAGGAAATGTGTGTTTGTGTGTGTGTGTGAATAAATACATATGTTGTAATAGGAGTACATGCTTCCATGAATGTTCATATTTCGGAGAGAAAGAGACAAAAGAGATATTATATGTGTGAATACATATGTGTATGTATCTTTAAGAATACATGCGTGGACATGTGTCTATGATATATATATATGTGTGTATAAATACGGGTATGTGTGTATTGTAATAGGAGCACATGGGTGCACAGGTGTGTGTATTTAAAAGGGAGAGAAAGTATATTTGTGTAAGATATATATAGTTATGTGTTTGTGCCAGTGTGCATGCACACTGTCGGGCAAGAGATGGAGAGAATGATGACACTGGCAGAGTAAATAATCCATTTTACAAACCACTTCTTAAGGCCCACGACACGGCTGCAGCAGTCGTAGATTAATGTCAGCAGAGCCTGGTTCATTCCCAAGCTTTCAGTTTCGGAATGATCAGGTGAACGTCTGCGTTTAATCACATCTGACAGCTCAGCAAATTTCTAAATGGCGGAGCTGTCCGCGAGTTCCATTCCCAGCATGCGCAGGAGAACGTTAGAGTAAAAAATTTGTTTGTTTCCTGCTCGATTAATAGCTTCACTGCCACCTCTGCAAATCTTCTACTCCCTTCCGCTGGTCGATAATGTTTCTGAGAAAATTTCGAAGTTGATATCAGGCGTAATTGTTATCAGAAGAATGTCAATATATCCTTCGATTCAGCATGCAAATCTTGGTTCTGTCATCTTCACATCGTTAATAGTTTTTTTTTAAAGATAAATTACATCGTTCATCTGAGTGTGTTTTAATTTCAGGAAGAGAGATAAAACTAACTAAATGAGAAATTTTAAATTTGCTGATCATGAAGTGGGGGTTTGAGAGGGAGCCAGTTTGCGAATATACCCCAGTGGCAAGACAATTGTTATTAATTATCGAATGTGATTTAAATTGTAGGCGGAAGAAGTTACTATGACCTCAACGGCCCAGAATCAACCGCTGCTGTGGATGCTTTGTTCGATTTTCTGGACATCTTCAACACCGGGGCATTCCCTTCACCTGTTCAGGTATTGGGAAAAGTCTGCTGATGTATTCCCGAAACATTTTAGCAGAACGAATGTGTTTTAATAGCAGGGACTGCAGCTAGGGACTGGAAGAGTATTGCTTTCAGGGGTATATATGCTATATAGATATATCCCAGGTGTCGCACACGATGTGGGACCAATAGTCTCGGTAGCCTTGTGATTCCCGCTTTGTCGCGTAGATATTTCCCCTTTCCTTGTCTTGCTTTACGATAACCGGCCAAAGTTCAAGGCCTCTCGCACAATAAGTTTCCAATTAAAAAAATTAAGTCTTAAATAAATTTAGTTAGAACAGGTTTAATGCACAGCACAATATAGAATATTCTGAGTAAATAGTTTAAATAAAATATAAAAATAAACACCACACTTCCGGTCCAACATGCACCTGCAAAAATGGCGGCTCCCATGGAAAATCGATGGAGGAAAAACTTATCACACTCAGTGAGAGCAGAACTACTGTTTGTATTGTTTACTTGTCATCTTCAGGACTAGTATAACAAATAAATTTGATTGTGACTGAGGTGGCGAGTACGGTGGGATATGAATGCAGCAGACCCGACCTCTTCCAAAAGACGACCACTCCGATGAGACAACTCGACCACTACGGTAGACATTCTGTTACAAAAATGTGCGGTAATGAAGCGAGTACTTCATGCGTTAACATTGAATACTTTGTTTGCTGCTTTCTAGCTGTAAGTTCTAACGACATCTTGTCCTGTTGTCCATTTAGTTGTGCAGCAGAGCAAGAGAAGTTTCCTCTGAAAAAGGTTTGGAGGGAGAGGTGGCTATAGATGCCGATGTTGGGCAAACAACAGTATTCATCTTTTCTTACTCGGAGTCAGCGCCCGAAGTCTCGGTCCGTTCTCCTTCCGGTCGGTTTTACGACCGACGCTACCCTGAATACCTTCTGGACGCCAGGCTTCAGCTGATCAAGATTCAAGTTCCGTTAAAAGCCGAGGTAAGCCGTTTCAGCTTTAATGGGAATGTCTTTTAAGTGCTAATCAGCGATCAGTAATGTTAACGCAGACTCAAGAAATGTAATATTGTATTCGACAAAAATTGTTCTCATCTGCATACGTGTCGGTTCCTCCGTCTGTTTGATTCTTGCAACTTACGTAAGATAACACGAACACCCTATCATATGTTGAAGACACTGACCATCTTCACCTCATCCAACATTTTTGGACAAATAGTGGGGAGATAATGAGTTGGCATTGTACTGAGGGAAAAAATCAGTCAGTAAAGGGTTTTTTTTTTTTTTACTGTATTCATCAATTCAAATCACAGTTCCACTTCTGACTTACATGGGACAAATTATTGAATCAGACAGACTCGACTTGGCAGTCACAGCCTCTCGTGTCAACGTGGGCTGTGTTCAAATTAGGATCGACACTCTAGGGGCTTGTGCGGCTTTTGAGCGATGCTGACATAGTGATAGGGAAGCTAGGGCTGGTCAATAAGCTAGAATGGGGAAAGGATAAAATCCTCTGCAAACAAAGTTTGGGAAGAGGCGAAGCGACAGGACCGCGGCGACAATGGAGCAGGAAATGCCGCAGACGGCGATCACAGACTGCTGCAGGCCGGGTGACCGCCGAGGGCCGACGGCGGCGCGACCGCAATAATCTTCCTCGGACGCCGAGGCCGTAAAACTCCGCCGACGGCTGGCCTGCAATGAGTCCCAGACACGACACAGCCAGCGAGCCAGAGAGAAAGAGAGGGCGAACGTGAGAGAGATAGAGAAGAGATAAGAAGAATGAGAGCAGACATTTCGGAACCCAGCAAGGAGTTGTAATATTGTCCTCGTTAAAGAAGAAACCTCGCTGTGTCTTTGCAGGCGGGAAGAATTTAGTTTTTGCAATTGGTTTTGTCAATCATTCTTTTCTTTCTTACTTTCAGCGTGTAGAATCTTTGGTGTTGCCTCTTTCTTATTTGCTCGAGACGGTCTTTCGCTCTTGTGCAAGCCAAAACACATCGGCCAGGATCATAAATAAATATGTAAATTGTGACTGCTGCACACTGTAAACACTGATAAAAATGTTAAACCTGGAGGTCACCACATTAGTTTCTGCTTTACTGGTTTTACAAAATTGTAGCTTTAAACTTTGTAACTTCCGCTGGTGGTGCAGTGCATTGCAGTATCATTTAAAAGACAGAATAACAAGCTAAGACACTGTGAGTTTATACATCATGTGAAAGTAAACAGAAGATGAAATCCCCCACCACCACACACACACACACAGTGTTTGAGAAACTCATTTTTTAGGAAATCGGAAAGAAAATGAAAGCACACAGATTTGTATACCACTGCCTCATTCCGATGTCCGTTTGTGTTTCCAACCATCATGTCATGCCTGGTCAGAAAAACGACAAAAGGTGTTTATCATCGCTTGTGTTTCTTTACCGTGACTTGTAACACATTATTATGCTCGTATTGTCGTGCAGCACAATGTAACAATTATTTATGTAACAACGAGGTATTATGTAACGGCCTGAACTGTCTCGTGACCTAACAGACAGGCAGGTGGAAGTACAAGGCCATCAACACCGGCATCCGCCAGAGGATCTCGTTGCTGGTCTTGTCCAGTCCTGCGAATGCCAGCGATGTCCCGGTACAGTTGACGGGTAGTCTGATAAACAAACCTAACGTCTGGCCCACCACCATGCATATCATCGGCGAGGCTACGCAGAGAGGTCGCCCTGTCCTCGGACTGACCATGTACGCCACGGTCTTCGGACCTTTTGGGGATCCCATCAGTACACAGCTCATGGACAACGGCGCAGGTACGCGACAGGTGTGACTGTCTAATGGTTCAAGTTCTGTAACCCTGATTCTGCACTCTTAACCCACAAAGTTCATTGTTTCCGAGGACGGGTAAGGGGGAGAAATGTTCATAAAGAGCCTGTCCATGCATACCATTGGTAAATAACAACCATCTGCATAGATGATCGCCGTCTGTGGCTTGGGTGGGTGGGTTCTGATTCGTATGCATATTGTCTCGTACGCCCGCATTCCTATGCATTCATGTCTCAAATACATTCTGAAACAGCACACACACGCACCCACCACACACACACACCGTTGCTCATTTTTTTCCAATGCATGCACCAACCGATTTCCTAAGCTGGGTTTGCTACATTATCTGCCCATGCATATTCGTTGGCTCACACACGATCGCGAGGCTTCTTTAGAATACAGAATGATTTGTATTGATGGCTGAACGAAATGGGTTTCATAATAATCCTGTCAGTCTGCGAACGTTTCGGGAAGCATAAGATAGAAACACGACCTGAAACAAGAGCTGAGAAAGGTGGAAGAAAAAGAGTAAATAGAAAGGAAAGAGAGACGAACAATGACAAACGGGAGGGAAACCTGACGTACAGCCTGAACGACATGTCTTTCCTGTTGCAATGAAGCTTGTTAGTCCTGTCATGTCTCCTGCTCCAACCTTTTTTCTTACTGAAACATTTAATTTAAAAAACAAAATAGAAAACAAATTGAAGACAGATACGTGACGGAGACTGTGTGGACAGGATACTTAAGACTGCTGCTTGCCACACTAATGACCAGGGTGGGGGATGAGGGAGAAGGAAAGCGTCCTCGCGCTCGATCTTTTGAAGAGTAGCGGCAGCATTGACGTCAGTGGCGCGTGCTGATGGGTCCCAATGACGTGTCATCCTCAGGCTCAGACATCGTGGAGGACGATGGGGTGTACTCACGCTACTTCTCCAAGTTCACGGGCCCTGGCCTCTACACCGTTCGCCTGACAGCCACCGGCTTCTGTCCGGAAGGAGAGAATTCCTCTCAATGTAAGGCACTTGTGTTTCATTTCCACATACTTTTATGTTACCAAAACGGAACACGCTTTTAATTGCCTGAGTGTGTTTTAGAGACTTGAAATATGTCTGAGGACACATAGTGGTCCAACATTTGAATGTAGCAGTATATTTGTAAATGTGTGCAAATGTATATCACGTGTCCAGATTATCACAGGCATGTCAAATAGTGTGCCACTTTGTAACAAAAAAATGTTCAAAAAAATAGAATACTTTGGCTTAGAGTGTTGATTTGATTAGCTTTGTAGCTTTCATACCAGATCATGGAGTGACAGGAGAATTTATTGAGCTCAGGTAAATAGTATGCTATGCCTATATGCAGGGCCACCGAGAGCCAGCAAGGGCCCCAGCACAGACGACCTCTCCGGGCCCCTTGTATTGTAATCGTAAATTATTTTCCCAGAAAGGAGCAGTTTCATAAAATCTAGACAAACTAAGTTAACATTTGTGTCATGACACATCTATAAACTTTCCCTCCTCCTCCCTTCTTCACCATGAAACAAATATACATTACACAAAACTCCTAAAAATGACATTCAGATATAAGCATGTGATTATTCGAAAAACAAAAACAAAACTGTATACAGCAGCATATGTGACAGTTTCCTTGAGTACATCTAGCGCACGATAAGAACGATTCCCAGGAGGCTGCTGGGGACGGATGGCGGGTAGAGGTTATCTCCTTACCCTTTGCTGCTTGGGTGAAGAGCAAAGGAAGGCGGGAGACTGGAAAGAAAGATACTGACCGGTCGATGTGTTATTGCATGGCGATGTATCGGTGGACGGTGTTTGTCTGATCGTCCCTCTTAAGGTGTCACCTTCTTTGGTTGCGGTTGTCGGTCCTACCACCCCTTCCCGGTGGCATTAGCCTACCCCTTACCATTTACCTCCTACCCGCTCATCCACCCACCGTGGGGACAATACAGGCACTAATATAGTACCAATAATATGGTATGTCTATATACTGTGTAGACTAGGAGTGGGCAAAGTTTTCTTTTTGCAGGCCGGTCTCAAAGTTCTAAGCTATGCGGTGGGACGGTAAAATAACAAAAATCCAGGTCAGGCGAATAAACAACAAACCTAGTGATAATAGAATCGACAAGTGAGTACATAATGGCCTTCACTTGCCGAATTTATAATGTAAAGTGAATCTGTTTGAAATCGCTCACAATAAAACTTTAAAGCCAACCCTTCCTTTGAAGGCAACCGCCCGATGCTCTCTAACGACTCCATCAGACATGTCAGCCGTGTTATTTGTTATCTTTGTATCTTATTTGTGTTAGAATGTCATGGACTGGCGATTTCTCTGTTGTATTTGATAAAATAAATTTCAATCAAATTAACCAAGTGCATTTCACATTTTGAAAAACGAGCCGGTCCAAAGAGATCCACAGGCCGTACTTTGCCCACTCCTGGTGAAGACTAATGTACTTGTTTGTTTGATGATGGAGACACTGAAAGAGAAAGTTTCACTGTGTTGATAAGTAACTACGTCCTCTCGGTTCACAGAGTAACCACATCAGTAACATACCTACTTCTTCACGGTCAATTCCGATTTGCTGGCGGGTCCCCCAAGTGGCACATAAATCCAGAAATCTCAGTGCACCAACGTTCTTCTAGTTGTTCATGCGCCATAAATCCTCGGCGTCCAGCGGCCTTGCGACTCCAAGCACGTCCAGCGAGAATATGATGCCGCTGACTGTGCTTCCCATCCAAGGCCCGCCTACCTTTGGCCCGGAAATGGTAGACTATACAGGCTTGGAACTCAACATCTGCATGTTCAATGCTTGGGTGTTCCTTCCTCAGACCTTTATGAAAAAGACAAAGAAAACGACAAGAAGAACAAGGAAAAAAATCCACTGACCAAGGCCGGGCCCCCTTCACAGCCGCGGGCCCCGGTATTGCAGACCCCTTGTCCCTCGAAATAAATAGAACTTTTTTCGAACCAAACACGATTACTGCTCTAAAGTAAAATAACTTGTTTTGTAATATATATATACCAAGATGGAGGATTTCAAACAAAAACGGAGAAGTCTAACTATGTGACCTACACTTTTGGGGCATTACTCTTCTCTATCATATTTACCTTTAAAAAAGTACTTTTTAAGGAAGTGGGAAAGTCTTTTACAATACAATAGATTATTTCCAAGGAAGAGCAATCTTTTCGGTTTCCCGCATTCTTTGAATTCCTTGGCGGAAAATGTTCGTCTGAGTAGCGGACTTCTCTCTCTGGAGATACGTGGAAGGAAAGCAAAAGCCAAAGGTCAGACAATTTGATTGAGCGTGTTGGGTGTGCGGCTGGTAAAGACTTGGATGTTAGAGAGGGTGGGGGTCGACCCCTTCTTGTCAGATCGATGGCAGCGGATTTACGGCTTGCTGGCTCCCAGCTCTTCTGCAGGACCCTTTATTCTTGTCGGTGTCAAGCTTGGAGAGGTGGAGTCCAAGGCAGAGCTGCTGCTGACCTCAACGATGACCTCGCTCGCGACCTGCTTTATGCTCATTTTCCTGAAATGAATTACTTGACGATTAACTAAAAAGCCAACCTTCTGCTGGAATTTGAAAGTGCGGTTAATTGGATGTATCATGCTTATTGGTTATTACTACCGCTGCAATTTCAGTTCCTCTTTTCTTCTTCCTCCTTTCAAGCACATTATTCAATCCGTCACTCTTCCAGATCTTGTTCTCCGCCATTTATCTAGCCTTCTTTGTCATTGCCTTGTGTATTTCTCCATCCGTCTCACTCTTCTATTGTTCCTTGTCGCATTTCCCGACTGCCTTCACATCCACCATTCTTCAGTTTCTTATAGATTTCTCTCCTCACTCCTTCATTTTGTCTCTCTCTTTTTTACTCTTTTCTTCTCAATTTGTTTCTCTTATACAGCACGAACGTGTTGTAAGGTTGATCCTCAACATTTAATTTCCAGAGTCGAGCTGCGCTCATTTCAGTGCTTTTAGTTGATTGCACGAGGAAGGAGAACCCTCAAGCAAGTTATTGTGCTCAACTGCTACACCAGGCTTCCCTTGTTATTAGCCGCCTCCCGCGGTGAACTTGTTTTCAATAGAACGTCCAACGTCTCGCTGTGTGGAGGGTGTTTTCACCCTCTTGCCAATGCCGCACGTGCATTATGGTCGAATATGTTCGAACATCACGCATGATCACTTCCTGGTATACGTACAACAGTTTTTTTTCTTCTTTACAATAGGACGACCTTTTGCTAGACAAGTTATTTTCAGTCGATGCCACCATGTCTGCAACTGTGAGCCCACGCGTGCGGATAAATAATGTAAACATGCACGTGGAGCTGCTGTGGTGTGCTCGGTCGTGTGAGAACATGACATGAAAGAAATCGTTGTACACAAAATATCAGACCGAAGTTTTTACTGAACTGTTTAAAAACTCCGATTTAATTGCTCTGTTTTTTGGGAAAAAAAAAAAAAAAAAAAAAAGGATACACTTTCGATCGCACATTTTTTGAATAAGTTGTTGAACCGAAGTGAATATTCCTAAGAGCCATTTTCATGTCGATGCTGAGCCACTTTACTACGATCAATGCTGGCGAGGGGTTTCCTGTGAGACAAAGTGAGTTGGTGAGGTTCTGAGGGAGGCGTGACACTTCCCCATAATGAGGCTTTCCAATACAGCACTAAAACAGGAAGCAACGAAGCAGAAGGGTATCCTTAAGCAGGCTATTTCCATACAGAATACTTCTGTAAAAAATAAAAAAAAATTCTGCCACTCTGAGGTAATGAAAAAAATAAAACGACAGCAAGAGCAAAACTAGTGCAAGCTACAGTTAAAAAAGAAACTACTACAAGTTCAAAAGATTCAGTTTGATTACTTTCAACGAAAATAAAACTTTTGCTTTTTTTCGCAAGAGAAAAGTCAAACGGTTTTTATTTCTCTTTCATGGTTTCTCAACAAAAACAGTTATAGCTCTACCCTTTCAAATAGATTTAAGACCTGGGATAATTGATTAATGTTTATAAAAATAGTTTTATTACTAAGTTTGTAAAAAGAAAACCATTATGTTTTCAGAAGACACGTGAATCCTTTTAAGTTTCTCAGTGTAAACTTGTGTGTGTGTGTAGGCACACCCGATCCACAGTACGGAAATGTGGAACGCACGGCTTCAGCTGGTTACATCTTCATCACTATGAACACCAGCGCCCACCAATCCAGCAGCGGAAGTGACGACACAGAGGCACCCGTGCGCATCTCCGACCTGCGAGTGGTGAAGACATCCAGCAAGAACCGCACCGTCGTGCTCAGCTGGCGGGCGTCTGGAGATGACACAGACCAAGAAACAGGTCTGCTGGGCACACCTTTCTTCCTTCTTTCATTTGTTTCTCCATCCTTCTTTAGTCGTTTTTTCCTTTCTTGCTTTGGTTCTTCTTCCTTCCCTTTTTGTTCGTTCATTCCTTCTTTTTATCGTTCCGTTCTTCATTGTTCCTTCCTATCTCCGTTTTTGTGTGGGGTGGGCGGAACCGAGGGACCAGAACAGAAGGAAGATGAGGTGAGGAGAGGCTGGAAGAAAATAGAGCAGAGGAGAGGCTGTTGTTGTAGGAGGGGGAAGGGTTAGAGAAAACACAACTACATTTATAAGTATAGAAATCTACAGAAAAGCAAAGAACAAACACATGTTACTGACCAGCCCTCCCCAATAAATGTTTTCCAATCTCATCTTTCATCTTCACTAGATTCCTAGCGATGATTCTCTTTGCAGTGCAGGTGGTGAAGAGGGTGGAGGAGGTATGAGAGGAGGATGTGTGAGCGTTTCGTCTACCTACCCTGTTCTTTCAGACTTTTCCCCCATACATCTCGTGAACTTTCTGACCTGAGATTTTTTACTTTTCTCGTCAGACTTTCCCTGGTTTTCGCTTGTTTACTTATGGCTAATATATTTTTGTTCAAAGTCTGTAAGGAGAAATTTTACTTATCATTTTACGTACCTTTTGACTAAATTCGATGTATGCTTCAGTGGGTAACCAGTGAAGTGTGATATCAACAGCCAGCTACCAGACGGCAGGAGGACGTCACGGTACTGTCAACGACTTCAATAGACTGAGGCTGACTAGACTTCAGCCTTACAAATGTTTTCCTCTCAGTTCCTTTCGGTACCTTGCGGTCTTTAACCTCCATTTAGTACGCTGAAGTCAGAGCTGAGCTCTTGACGACGATCCCGCAAGATCCCGAAGCACTCTCATCCGGGTTCTTTCAACGTTGCAGCCTCTGCCAGGGCACGCGGTCTATGGATGGCGCTTCGACCATGCGCTCCCACTTTACGAATTGACTGCCCTGGTTTCGAGTTTCGCTGGTTCCCCCGTCTGCAATGGATCGACCTTTTGTTCAAGTCAGTAAGCACGGACCTCCGTGGACCTCGGAAAGAGCGGAGCGAGCGAGAAATTCGTAATTCTGTAGTCTGAGTGTTCAGATTTATTGCCTTTCTATGCCCCTGTGGATTAGTTCTTGTGTCTGGAAGCACTGGAAGACCAGAAGAAAATACAGTTAAGGAGACCAAAAAAAAAAAAAACCAAAACAAAACAAAACTTTACATGTCGTCGTGTAGTCTAAAGTATGAAATCGTTCTGTTTCACTTAAATATTTTTTCTGATTCTTGTTGTGAACGCCAGTGTCTACATCACCGGAGGTCAAAGACCTCTACGGTTATAATTAACATGATGAAACCACATGATCGAGATTTTATTCGGGGCGCTGGGTAGATTACAACGAATTTATCTTCCACTTATTTAATGCTTTCTTCAGTTTACTTATTATACTTTCTGAGCTTTCTGTCTCACCTTGTAGCGTGGGATGAAGGGTTTGTATACACTGATATAACATTATGTAACACTTTAATAATTCATCCATAAATAGGATTAAATTTCAGAAAGTGTTTATAGTCTTACAGATAAAACCTTCACATTTTTGGAATTCAGGGACTAAACACACACACACACACACACAAAATACGAAATACCTGTTGCATGTATGACTGCGAAGTATTGTAAGGAGGTTAATAGGTCAGATGTGTATGTTTGGGTGTGACGAATTCATTTGTGTCAGTGGTGCTAAGCTAAACTGTATGCTATGCATTTTATTCTATCCAGATAGCAGTGTGGACAGGTTTTATTTTTACCCCTTTGTAAAGAGGTTCCTTGTCCTTCTTCTTTCTTCTTCTTGTTTTCATTATTATTAAAAATGAACTCTTTCTGTAATTGGACTGGATGATCATTTCCTCTTTCACCACTCATGTTTTTTTCTTGCACTACAATTCCCAAGTCCGTCCTGGCTCTGCAGTCGTAAAAAATGCAGGAGCCAACAGAAATAAATGTGCTAGTGGAGATCAAAGATGTATTTATTTATTTAATTTTTTTTTTTTTTTTTGGTCTGTTGCATGTCCCCCCCACTACCATAAAAAATAAGGGTGTTAAGCTAGCGTAAAACACTGCATCGTTCGATAAAGGATGCCATTTCAAGTCCGGCTTAGGCGCAGGCACTGTCTCAAGGGATGAGGGGCGAGAGTCTGCGGAGAGAAGGGGAGGGTCAGCTTACGGGGGCCGAGAGCCACACTCCGCATTAGCGTCAAGCAGCGACCTCTCGCGGGCCCTTGCACCAGGGGCTCGTTAGCGGTGTAATCAATAACGCATTCTTCTTTCTTTGTCAATCAATGTCGTCGCACCGATGTGAGCAGTGCTCGTGCAGGTATTACCACGCTGCCACCGCGGGTACGAGAGCGGGCAGTTTCTTCCGGTTATGGATTTCCGGAGTATCTGGAAGCGAAGGACCGCAGTGAGACTGTGGGTAACGAGGAAAGGAACTGGTCGCCAGAGAAAGAACGATCAAAGATGAAATCAGGATGCCCAGGAAAGAAGTGATCTTACTGCAGTACCTGGTTGAATTTCACCTGTCGTCGGCATGATTGGCGTTGTTGTAGCCAGTGTGTTGTCGTCGTTGTAACTACCATTGCTTCTGTCTCGTTAAAGTCGTCCTCACTAGAGTTTACTCATGGAAGAAGTAAGGGAGGGATTTGGGATCACAGACTGTAATTCTGGTCCACCAAGCTAAAGTTTACTTCTTAACCGGAAAAATACGGACGAACCTTTGACTACGCTTGAGAGAACCTTTACATGACGGTTGTATAAAAACTTTGCCACATTTATCAAGCGACGCTGTTGCGGGTCTGAAAAGGTATTTATATGGGTCAAATATGATGTTGACAGGCCAAGATGCTGTACTTGGATAAAATATTTTCACAGTTCTAACTCATTAGAGTAATCTCGCATTGATCGCGTCGGTGACTGTGAGCTACTTTTGTGAAGTTCTTCAGAAACATTATCCTTGTCCTCCACTGAGAACTTTCCCGAGCTTAGTGGCGGTCTAGACACAGTCACCACGTGACAAGATGCGCCGAGAGATTGCTTTAAAACCATCCGCTCTCTTACTCCCTCTTGGGGCCATAGCCATGGACGCAAACCGAGGGAGTTCAAGGCTGTTACGACCTGCGAGTTGTGCGCCTGTTTGTGTTCATACTTATGTTATAATACATGCTCGTGCTTGATATCTACCTCCGATATATCTAAACGATATTGAACGATACTGTAGTGAGCTGTAGTGAGTCTCGTATTGTCTCGTGTATAAATGGGGTCTCGTGTCTGAGGTCTTGTGTGCGTCATTGGTTTTATGTCATTAGTGTTACGTCATTTGTTCTACGCCATTTGTTCCACGTCATTTGTTCTACGTCATTTGTTCCACGTCACTTGGAGCAGAAAAAGACGTCATATGTAAGGGAAAAGCAGTTGCTCTAAATATTTGCCGAAGACTTTGTCCGCCATCTTCTTCATAACCCTCTCAGTGACATTCCTCTGAACTTGTGCCTCTTCTATTCGATTCACCTACAAATCTCTTCCTCCTCATCGTCATCTGCTGGGCTCGTCGAGCGTTGTGTGTGTTATACGTCGTGCGTATGAAAAGTAAGTGTAAGTTCGTCTTATTACACATAGCTTGTTGTGAAGATGATCTTTCTCAATTCAAAGACTAGGCTTCGTTTAGAGACACGACATGCATGTCCAGTCATCCTGCTCAGCTCAACAGTTGTGAGTCATGAGTCAAGTTGTGAGAACGGATAGCACTCATGCCAGTTCGTAGTTTGCCATGGGCAGTGGCGAACCTAAAGACTGAGCAACGTGTAGAGGTAAAAACACCATTTTCTTGACCAGAAGCTGCATGCAAAAACAGTTTTTCCTGAGAGAAGATGCCCGTATTTACATCTAGAATTTGATCAGCATGGGATGGATGGCTCCCCATGGCGTCGTGTTTGTGAGCAGT
Source organism: Pomacea canaliculata (assembly GCF_003073045.1). Lineage (NCBI taxonomy): Eukaryota > Metazoa > Mollusca > Gastropoda > Architaenioglossa > Ampullariidae > Pomacea > Pomacea canaliculata. The sequence continues at coordinate 37,128,976 of NC_037590.1, read as the reverse complement.
GTTGGAGAATGAGTGCAGGCTTGTTGACACACGGAGCTCGTCTTCCAGCGCTGTGGGCAGGGGTTGCTAAACGATCGTTCCGGACACTGAAGGGTCAAGAAACACGAGCTGCAAACCAACAGAGGGAAGGCCTTCTGTAACCGTCTTTGAGGGTTATGCATCTTAATTAGATTGCAATGGCCAGCGGCGAGCCATTTTTCCAAATAGACTTTATAAAAAATATTTTATCCGGTCCATCCCATTTGTTGTTCTAACCAAAAAAAAAAAAAAAAATGGAGAGAGAGAGAGAAGTATGTATCTGAGAACGTAAGATTTTTTTTTAAATGTTCAAATCTGAATTTATGGTTTTGCCAATGTAAGCAGCGTCCAGTTCTAATTTTTGTGAAGTCATCATTATACAGAGAATATATTCTAGAGACCTTAACTAGAGCTGAAGTTTCTAATCAGATCACGTCAAGAACCGTAAAAGAATAACCGCGAGATAATCAAATGTGGCGTCTGAGCTTCGAGGGAGTGCAGACGACGTTGTGACTTCATTTCCTTTTTCATTTCTTTCTGTCTCGACAGCGTCTGAGTACGAGGTGCTGTTTGCGCCGACGATTGCTGACCTGCTGACCCTCTCCAGCCGCGTGCTGGCCGTGACCAAGGCGGAGGTTGTCCACGGCAACCTGAAGGCGCCGCAGTCGTTCGGCAACCGCGAGTACCTGAGCGTGCGCATACCCGCCTCGCTGGATCAACGTCAGCCTCGTCTTCACTGTCGTCGCCATCGACGAAGCAGGAAATAAGGGAGAGCACTCCAACTACGTGACCGTAGGGCTGGGCACCGTGCCGGACCTGACGGACCACAAGTACTGGAGGGAAGGACAGTTTCAAGATGCTGTCAATCTCGCTCCGCCCAAGAAACAAAGGGTCGTCATCGCCGGGGTATTGGGAACCTTCTCTGGTCTTCTGCTTATTGTCGTTCTCTCTTCGGGTGCGATGACGTACGTATGCAGAAGAAAATCTTGTCAGCCGCCAGAAGCAGATGAAGGCAGCAAGATGGAGAGGCATACAAATGGAAAGAGCAGTAACTACGTTTTGCAGAAATCGACTCACCACAACGGGATGTTTCGTCACGACGTTTGACATCGTTGTCAAGACTATCAGGGTGTCCTCTCCCAGACTTACAGATCAGAAACACACAAAATGAGATTTCACAAATGTACATTTCGATTTCATCAGCTCACTTTTCTGAGTTAAGTACTTGACAGAGAGACAATTTTATTTGCCACCGGATGATTCGGCGTCCATCATCATCACCACCGGTTCCTTAGCTGTGTGATTGACCGGGGAGGGGATGGAGGAAAGTCTGATATTATCTTCAACACTCTCCGTCTCTATCGGTTCTCCTCCATTCTCCGCATGGTGCGATGAATGGCAGGCTAATCAACTCTTGGAGGTCGTCTTCCCATTGCTGTCTTTGTCTGCCTCGTCTTCTTTTATCTCCCTATACTCTTCCATCAGGATCGTCTTTGCAAGTCCCTTATGATCTTGAGGTGTGCCCGCACCACTTCAGCTCGCGTCTTTTGACTATGAGCAGCAGGTCTTCGTGGGTCCTAAGAATTTGCCTGATTCTCTTTTGTATTTTCTTACATCTCTGTCGTGAGGCAGACTTTGTGGGCGACGGGAAGGAAAGGTTCATCATATATCATCTCATGTCCATGGCCTGCGTTCTGTTTGCCCAGTCAAGGTCATAGTTTCACATGTGTGAAGCAAGATGAAGATGACCTGGACTCTAATGCAGAGTACGCCATTTTATAACCCTTTCAATTGACTGATTGATGTTCGTCATCCATCTAGAGGCTGGAGGTATAATCCTGATAGAGTGTCGGGAAATGTAGTGTCATACAGGCTTCAATGTAGGAGGAGCTGAACCCTTGCATCTGAGCGGCAGACTATTTTTGGCCTCTCACCGTTACGTCCTTTGATCTCATGTTTAGTCATGTGAATCCATGGATTCCACTGACATTTTCTAGCTTATCAACACGGTCAGAAAGTCTTCGTTTTTTTTTTTAACACAAATAACTCATCTATGTCGATAATTGGGTTGCCTTCACTGCTGACTGAACCCTAGGGTTCTTCTGCCATGACTCTTTCGTGGAAGACATTCAGCAGAAGCTCATTTTCATTTAGTCCAGATGGAATTTTTTTCTCCCGAAGATGTTGAACAGTGTTGGGAGAATATACAACCTTGTCAGATTCGAGGTATTGCTATAAAGCAGTCTCCTACCCTTCAGAAGTACTCTTATGTGTAGGTCCTCTTTGTTAACATACACACACAATAGATACATTCGAGGAATGTAGGAATAGCAATTAGTGCTTTAGCAGCAGCCGTAGTGGCGACACGACAATCACCAGCAACATCAGTATATATCAGTACATGACAGTTATTTTGCTCAGCATGCAGAGGACAAGAAAATAGTAGGCGTGACATCAAACGTGTCCACCGTTGCCTTACCTATTGCACTTCTTGCACCTTACCTACACAAGCTGAAATAATGTCAACTGAGATGGAAAGTGCTCCTCCTGGTCTTTTTAACAACAGCAAAAAACAATAAGAAAAACGTCAGCTACGGCTTGTTTAACAAGAAATCATCCGGTGGCAAGATCACGGTTTGTTAACGAGAAAGTGTCAAAGGCGCAGTTTGTTCATGAGAAATAAGAAGCGTGAAAGATCACGGCTTGTTCAGAAGAAAACAGTTAATGTCAAGGTTGCTGCTTGTTAGCAAGAAAGCTGCTGTGTCGTGGCCCCAGCAGACTCCGCGGCGAGCTTTCAAGCGTAACGCTGACGCCATCTTTGATCTTTTTGTGTGCAAGTTGACGAGGAACCTCGGCGATGACTTGTCCCGTGGTGCGCAAGCGTCAGCGGCAGATAACTCACGCTTCGGTGCTCTCCGATGTTGGCTCGTTTGAAGCTTTTGCTAAATGTTGGAGAGTTGGAAGGAAGGAGGTGTCTCCGGAAACTCTGCGAGAAGCGGGAGAAATTGATTTCTTTTTCTTTTCAGTTTTGCTGAATTATATGACCCACAAGCAAAACAAAATATCGTATTCACGAGAGAAAACAAAAGCATAAGAAAACGTTTAAAGGAAACGTTACATGGCAGATCGTGCTGGCGACAGCAGTAACGTCAGGCTACAAAAGTGAGGCCAGTTGATGGCGTCACCAAAGCTTTTGCCGGGCACGGGGCATCTCGACCCAGCGCGCTTGATGAGAAATGGTTTGGGGCATTAGTATGCATATCGTGAAACTCTATTGGCGGTTGCCGCATGTTGGGCCATAAAACTTAAACATCCCTCTCGTCCAGACGAGAATCATGCTCGCTCCATGCCTTATTTTCTGTCGCCCACAGGCAGGAGGAAAAAAAAGGAAAAAAAAAACCCACTGGCCTTACTCCGTTCCATAAAGCTTTAATGCCAAACATGGCTGGGATTACGATGACACAAACGAAGCTGATATCGTTGTGCCCACGATGGTTCCTCGCCCCCCTTCACTCCTCCAGGCAAACCAACCCCCTCCCCACTCGCACGGTGTCTGAAAATGCAGGCACGTCTGCATGCGCGTGGGCATGGCAACGACAGAGCAAGGGAGTGCCCGCGAGGGACAGCTGGTGGATTTGCAGCACTTAATACTGGTTGACAAGCCTGAGCGGCTGGAGTAGCCACTGTTCGAATAACGCCGTGTGGAGCCCACGTTCATTGTTATCCGCGCTTCTCCACACTTTAATGCACTGCTTATGTTACCTGAAGTGAAATTTAACTGTGATGCTGCCAAATTGACAGGAAATAGCTTCTGTCATTGTCTAATCGCTATCAAATAGTAATTTATACAGTTTTTACATGTGTGTGTGTGTGTGTGTGTGTATGTCTGTTTTCTGGTTCATTTATGTCGTGGTTGTTGGTGACTGTGGTGAATAGGAGATTTGTTTATAAGCATACTTGAGATCTTTCATTTTAATACAATTTGACAATCCAGGTGTTGGATATGTGGGTGAATCAATTGTGGCCAGAATGATCAATGACTATTAATTTAAGAGGACTGTTTAAATAAAACCGCAAATGTATTTTTTTCTGGCACCCGCTGGAGTCTTCTTGCCAATGATTGTTCAAAATCCATTTTGACATACTTTTATTTTGTTCTTTATGAATTGTTGCCAGTCCTTTTATATTCTTCGCACCTAACGAGTTTCAAGTAGCGGCGAACTTCGATGTCACCTGCCGCAGTAAAACTTTGCGCTTATGTCGGCACGACGTTCTTGACCTCGCTCTTCATCATGGGGCGTCCTTAGGAACAGCCGCGTAATCTGAAGAGTTAGAACATTTCTAAATGCCGCCTGTTTGCTGACATTTTCTGCCAAGCAGCATTTAGTTCAAGTGTTGAATTAAAGCTCACAGCCATCGGCTTGGACCTACTCAGAGCACGCAGTGAAGATGTGCAAGCATGTGAGCAATACGTGTACGCAACTTTTTGATGTTGAAAAACTGCGACAACGAGACCGCACACGTTGTTGCAGAACTCCTTCTCGAAAGTGCTACAGGCCAAGAAACGCAGTTTCATTAAGATGCTATTTCAGGCAAAAACAAATTTTATAATAATACCCAGGACGTTGCTGCAGGCCAAGAAATACAGGGACATCCCATCAGTACTACAGCAGGCGTGACGACGCTACTGCCGAGCCTCCTCGACAGCTACAGACCAAAAATTACAGTGTCGGATGGAATCTGTGACAAAAAAGACGAAGGGTATCATTTCCTACCAAAAAAAAAAAGCAAAAACTATCTTGTAACATAAAACCTGTGTGTGTGCATGAGTGCGTGCGTGTGAGAGAGAGCTAGTGGGTGTGTGCGAGAGAAAAATATAGAAAGGGACTATAAATGTCACTACAAAGAAAATATCGCTTTGATTTTCTCTGTTGACATAAATATTCCTTCGTTGTTAATAAAGAATGCTGAATTCTGTCCACAGGTTTAAATAGTCTTGAGCACAGTGGTAATATGGGCGTGAAAGTTGACAATGACTCTCTGGACTTTACGTTTGAAGGAATGGGAATATGGGGACAATATGTGAGCTGGCCTCATTCTAGGAGCGGTCTGCCATTACGCTTGGGGCCAGCAGACCTCAGAGTTCTGCCAAAGACTAGATTATTACCCAGCGGAAGTTGGGGGCGAATCGTCAGGCTCCAGTGGAACGGAAATGGAAGCCTCGTGAGTAAATCCCCTCCACCAGTACATTCCCCAACATGTACACATTCCCTCGTGAAATGGGTTGGTACACCGCAGATACCACCGAGGCATCGGCACAAACCTGCCGAGCTAAGGCAGAGATGTCGCTTGTGACCAGTGGCAGCCGCAGGTAATGTGCACAGTAATGGCAATGGCTAACCCTGCTTTGTTTTTATAGCAGACTGCTGTTTGCCATGCATTTGTCCGTCCAGGCGTCTGAGACTTTTCTCTTGTTTGATCGATTTATGAATAAACAGGATGTGCGGCATTTTCCTGTCGGTAAATGCAACGAGGCAGAGTGTTTAAGATGAAATAGGCGATATTTATTCCCTTATATACATATCTCATCCTCCCTGGTTAATAAATATCTAGATGTACAGAGAGATAGTATCTAATCTGCAGATCGATTCCTGATCGATTCATCCGGTCCCATTTGCCAAAAGCTCGTTACAAGCGACCAAGTTTTCTTTTTCTCAAAAGTGATGAACGACAAAAAAGAAATTACAGTCCCCCAAAATCCATTCCATGCAATTATCTCTCGTTTTTTTTTATTTTTGTGACGACATTTCCGCCATGTTCGCGACGAGTGCGCGCTGATGGCGTATCTTTCGCAAATATCTTTGCACTCCGCGATTAACCTGCAGTCATGAATAACTTATCGATTGTATTGACATCGTGACGCAAGCGTTATGTTTCGTTCGTCACCTAGAAGAAGGCGCTCGCAATATGGCGAGGGCAGCCCGATGGACGAGAGCAAACTGCGGAGTCGTGTGCTTTTTGCCGATGGATCAATGGCTGCAGGCTGGCTGCACGTGCTTCTGACGCGCCCGTGCGCGTGACGCGAACAGAGCATGACGTGCGGGAATGTAATTACAGGCAATTATGTGACCATGTTAATTATTTAGACTTCTGCCTTAGACATCTGGCTGTACTTCCTGCGGCTTGCCAGTTGGAACGCACGCATGTGTTTGCGTGCTCTTGGACGGAGGTAGCGCACATGTACACACACACACGCATATAATATATATACTCACAGGCACAAAAAGAGAGAAAAGATTGAGAGAGGAAGCAGGAAGTTGAAGCGCAGGGAGAGAGAGAGCCCCTTAATTAGCATGCGAAGTAGAATTATGTTCTTGTGCTGAGAGCTTGTACTTGCGTGTATGAAAGCGAAACAGCAGGTATGGACGTGGCACAGGGAAAACACAGTGAAATATATTTTTCAATTACCAAAAACAAAACGAGCGTGCAGTGTTAGCTCGATTGTACCGGAAGTTCTTATTTCTCATTACGTTTAGAAACAAAAACTTTAGCTTCTCGTTGTCATGTGCTCAGCCTCGGTGACACATCAGTCGCCATGAGCTGGCTCCCTTGGCCAAGGCCCCCCATCGTGAGACCCCCCATCAAGTCTTGCGGTGTCTGGCTGAAATCTCTGGAAACACGTTAAAACGTCAGGATGTCTCCCAGTCGACCCGAGATGAGAGAACTCTCTTTCACGGTAAGGAGCGAAACCTCCAGGGATGCCATTTTCATGGAAGTGGTGGTGACCTGTTCCTGCCTCCCCATCCTTGTCCTGTCGATGGGGGGAGTTCAATGGCGTGAACAGGACAGTCGCAGACTGTCTGGTCCGCCTCCTCTCTCCACACTTCTCTGCCTCCCGATGTGATCAGTCTCCCATGACCCGAATCGTTCGTGCGTGGAGCAAACTGCGTCCCAGCTCTCCGAGATAACCCTTAGCATCGCGCAAATCTCACTCACGTGTAAACAGCGAGGGAATTACAGAAACAAAAGAAAACAAAACCCCAGCCAAACCGAAGAGGGGTGGGGATTCCACATTTAGACATGGATATTTGCATGCCCAGCAGGCAGTTGCAGAAAAGGTGACCCCGACCCCATACCTTGCCACGTCAAGCCTCGCGTACTTTTCCAATCGAAAAATTCACACCAATGAACGCAGGACTGTTAGAAATTTAACTGCGTGTCTGCTAGTCTGGAAAGCATCGTAGCACCTCCTCGAGCCTAATTCACTTCTAATTACGACTTTTAAAAAAAATGTCGCCGTCTGAATGGAATCAAAGCGGCGGTATCGTTAGATAATGTACATGGCAAGTACTGCACACACGTCCAAGCAAAGGGGGAAAACTGAATTCAGACAGATTTACCACCTTTCCGGTCAAGCGACTTCATGATTTAAGAGCAGCCTGCCGCTTGTAAATCATCATCTTTGAGCCTGTGGGGCGTTTGCAACACAATCTTCAGCGTTTCATCGTGGGCGTTCAAATTTACTTTATGCCTTTTTCGCCGATTGCGGGATATAACTCTTGTTGCATGATCGGAGCTTGATTCCGAACTAACGCCACTTTCGTTTCTCCTTTTTTTTCACTTTTGTTTAAATTTATAGACAATTTGAGGTCTTTAAACATCAAAGCCCAAGATTTTTAGTCTTAAGCATCTTGAGATGATTAAAATTTTAGAAAGTAAAAGAAAAAGGAATCTCATGAGATTTTTTTTTAGCTTGTTTTTGACAAGATAGTGCACCGCAAATAAAAGCCACCTTTAAGAAGTATGGAAAGAAAGCATGAAGACTATAGACACCACCTGTCCATCCCTTTCCCGACAGATAAGGAAACACGATATAGTCCAACAGTCTTCTTCCACAGACAAACGAATCAACAGTACTCCAGGAACTAGACTGACGACTGCCATCCCTCCAGTCAGAGCTTTCAGTCCAACAAATTATCTGATTTTGAGGAAATTGTCTGTTGTCCATCACCAGAGTAACATGGTCATCAATTATTTCGAGTTTTTCTCTACTCTAACTTTCTTTTCCGCTCACTCTTCTTTTTCATCCACTTTTTTCTTCCTTTTGTCTTTTTTGAAGCTATGTCCGACAGTTTCTACACTTTAGAAATTTTAGTACTGCTACAAGTACCCTGTATCAAAACAACAAAGAAAAAGTTTCCCATTTATGACTAGAAATTTCTCGCGCGAGAAAAAACAAACGTGCACTCTGACAGTTCTCAAGGCTTTTATCGAAATAGCGATTTGACCATTCAATCGATGTCGCAATGTGTCTGTCCTGTTAAATAATGTTTTTTCTTTCCCCCTCCGTTGCATGTAATGTTTCTACAACATTTTTTCTATCAACATTTCTCTGCTTGAATGAGCGGATCCGAGCATCGTGTAAAGAGTCTTTAACTGCACGCATGCAAACGTGTCTGGCAACAAGAGTGAGCTAAAATAATAATTTCCCATCAAAAGGACAAGCTTACATTCTCCTCGCAAATCATCCGAACTGTTCAGGGGTGGGTGGAAATGACGTCACAGCCAGGGGGAAACTATTCGCGAAAGTCGTTGACTATAGAGTTAAGGCCCCTCGACAGATTCGATTCTTCTTTCGCGCAGCGCATGTAATGTTTGCGTCCGGTGATGTGAAAGGTGAGGTAAATTGGCGCAATACGGGGATTATTAGTTGCCAGTAATTTGACCGAAATGGAGGTCACAATGTCCCCGCCGGGAACGAGCCCGGGATGGGGGATGGAGGAGACCCGGGAGGGTTGTCGGTGGGGGTGAGGTGTGGCGAAGGGTTTAGTTAATGCGGCGGTGGAGCCAATCAATATTTGTCCATTTCATTAGTTATAATTGCCACGTCTTGCTCGCGCAGAAAAGAACCTCCTCGTGTGATGGATCGAAAGCTGCAGGACTTCCAATCCGGGCAATTATTCGGCGAGGAACTCTTCATTACTCGGCCGGCAACGCGATGCTGGGTCGCGGACTTCGGTTACGAAGCGTCGCCTCCTGCCGCGCACACTGACGTCCGTGTCACTTCTGCGACGCGACCACCTGTCAGCCTGCGACTCACTGACCTCCGCGGATTCCTCCTCGTTTCCACTCGACAGTGTTTCTGACTCATCCCAGGGACCTGTGGCAGTCGGTCGTGGAGCGGCATCGCGGGGAACGTTCCATTTGTTTTCCATGTTCACTCCAGGCGTGGGCGGCCATCCTGGGATGTCAGAATCGAGGTCGAATGTCTGTATGTTGATTGCCCTCGCCGCGAAAATTGTGGTTGATGTAAAAGTTCATGTTATTGCCTTGCTTACCCACGTTTTCATAAACCAGCAAAAATTATTGTTTTTGTCTCGATGTTTTAAGTGTTTGATAAGATGCCATCTGACTTTGCTACAAGATATGGACTCAGCTACGTGGTGCAACGATTTTTTGTGTTTTGGAGATTTTTTTTTTTTGGTTTTGGTTTTTTTTTTTGCGCCAGCAGCAGGTTATGCTATAGTTAGTGAGCTATACCTAAAGCAAGTTCATCTGCCTATTGTCGTCTGCATTTTGCATTTTAGTCTGCGATGATTTTTTTGTGTTAGCTTGTTCGCTGGCGCAGTTGGTGCTGGCAATGCTAATCACACACCCTTAGCATGCTGATGAACTCATTCCCTGTCTCAGTTTCAAACTGTGTTTGTCAGTTTCAGTAATTCACAGTCAGTTTCAGTAATTCAAACTGTGTAACGGCCTCAGCTGTCAGTTTCAGTAATTCAAACTGTGTAATGTCAGTTTCAGTAATTCAAACTGTGTAACGGCCTCAGCTGTCAGTTTCAGTAATTCAAACTGTGTAACGGCCTCGCTGTCAGTTTCAGTAATTCAAACTGTGTAACGGCCTCCAGCTGTCAGTTTCAGTAATTCAAACTGTGTAACGGCCTCAGTTGTCAGTTTCAGTAATTCAAACTGTGTAACGGCCTCCGCTGTCAGTTTCAGTAATTCAAACTGTGTAACGGCCTCCACTGTCAGTTTCAGTAATTCAAACTGTGTAACGGCCTCAGTTGTCAGTTTCAGTAATTCAAACTGTGTAACGGCCTCAGCTGTCAGTTTCAGTAATTCAAACTGTGTAACGGCCTCAGCTGTCAGTTTCAGTAATTCAAACTGTGTAACGGCCTCAGTTGTCAGTTTCAGTAATTCAAACTGTGTAACGGCCTCAGTTGTCAGTTTCAGTAATTCAAACTGTGTAACGGCCTCAGCTGTCAGTTTCAGTAATTCAAACTGGGTAACGGCCTCAGCTGTCAGTTTCAGTAATTCAAACTGTGTAACGGCCTCAGCTGTCAGTTTCAGTAATTCAAACTGTGTAACGGCCTCAGCTGTCAGTTTCAGTAATTCAAACTGGGTAACGGCCTCAGCTGTCAATTTTAGTAATTCAAACTGGGTAACGGCCTCAGTTGTCAGTTTCAGTAATTCAAACGGTAACGGCCTCATCTGTCAGTTTTACAATAGGAGCGCTTCAACACCTAGCTCGTGCCGACAGCGTGCAGTCGTCCACAGATGTACAGCGGCGACGATTTTAATTCCTCCCAAACCTTCGTGAGCTCACCTACCCTGGCAGCAACTCCTGAAGCAGTGTGCATCTCGGGGAGTTGATTAGTTCTGTGGCACGCTCGACAGGTGTCTTCTGCATCCTCTCAGGGTCTAGGTGCACATGTTATAATGCTTTCTTCAACATATGAAGCATTATAATTCACCATATAATATAGACATTTTCATATTATACAGATATCTCTACAATATATAACATAGATTTTCTTCTTGTATAACATTTTTACCTTTTTTAATACATATTTCCGCCATATGCAGCAGACTTTATTGTATAATAAACTTCTTCAAACAAGCATCTTCGTCGTATACACATCTTTACTCTTAATTTTAAAAAGTCTTCAGGATATGCTGTCATCCTGCGCATGCTTACTGAACATTTTTACCAGCCATGGTTAACCATGGGTGCTTCATGTGAAGCACATCTTGCCATTGTGTTATACGGACCATCACTGATCACAGGAATCAAGCAGCTAGCTGCACTTCATAGATGAGAGCAATCCCCCAAGAGGACACACGTGGCCAACCTCCGCAGCCATCAGCCCACAGGGCTTAGGCGCTGGTCACGTGATCACGAAACAAAACAGAACATGTGAGAGCCGTTCTCTCAGGGAAGCTTTAACATCAACGAAACACAAATCTATAAAACCGTTTGCCTTATCGCTCCAGCGAATAGTTTGTCTCCACTACTTGTTCATAGCTTCTTTTCATTTCGATGATAAAGTACTTGCCTTCAAGAGCGCGAGGATCATTGGTTATGGGTTCGGATCCCGCCGCAATGGAACCAGCAGGCAATCGCAAGGGCAAATGGAAACCGAGTTTCGGTTTTGCCTTTTTCTTTTTTCTACTTTCATCGGTGACCAAATTTTGTCACCAAGGAAAACGTTTCATTAAAAATTAACCACAACAAATAGTTGGTCACGAGTCATCTCTCAAATTGCTTTCGTTCAGAGTCAAATAATTTTACAGTCTGCATCGATGACAAGATACTTCCCTCGAAATTTTGAACTGCACACTAGAGGCCACCATGAAAACGAATTTTAAAAAGAGGGGAAAAAGGGAAAACTTTTATGCTGGTTAACAACTCCTTAATTCGAAACTCACAAAAGAAAAAAAAAGAACCAGGCCTAGTGTTAAAAAATGCATAAACGCTTCTTTTCACTTCTGAGTCCTCAATCTCTGAAAAAGCCTGCCTAAGTCTGCGACCATGTTTTCCAAATCCGTTTAGACAAACATTTTTCTGACCCTTAGTCTCTCGATTGAGTTTCCCATTTGTTCAGACTCTTCCAGTACAAGCATTCGTCGGAAGGAGATTACAGACCTACAGCAGCTCGATGCTAGCGAAGAACCTCCACACGCCCACGTCCCACATTGCAGCTCTCCTGTCCACCCCTGAGCCACCGAGAACACCCTCAGCCTTTTCTCGCAGTTTCTCGCTGCTTCACGTACGCCAGTCACGTTCTGCTTCAAATTTCTCCTCTTTTGCAAGAAACAGGTCACGCAGGTCACGCGCGTGTGCAGTCATACAGAATCAATAAGACTACGATTTACTTTCAAATGAGAGGCCGTCTGTCTGCCAACAACAATTCACGACAGGCATCAGCAGACGACCCGACAGCTGCTAAAAGACCACTTTGTGCCCATGGGGATGCTGTGGACTAGTAGTTACAGGCAACCAGAAGCTGCATCATACAAATGAAGAAAGGCCAGTTTATTCATTCAACGGTAAGGAAAAGAGAAGACAAAATTCTGCTTTTTCAAAATGGAGCCATCAAAAAGCCAGTCCAACTCCCTCTGTGGGTCTGTCTGCCTACAGAAATCTTATAAACAAAGCAGAATGTATTTAATGTGGTTGTGTTGGTGGGTTGGGAGAGATTAAAATTTAATCAAATCCTCGCTCTTTGTCTCCCCAAGAAATTGGAGGGAATGTTCCTTCAGATTATAGTTTGGTTGTCAATTAGGAATGGTTTACGTTTGTAGAGAGAATTGTTTATTTTTGATGTTATTTTCTTTCTTCAAAGATATTGTCAGTGGCTCTTAAACAAACAAAATATTCTGTCGGTTAACAACTTTTAATTTTAATTGATGCCGATGAGAATGAATGAAAGGTAGAGGGTACAGAGAGAGGAGTCGGGTAGCAGCTTTTATCGAAGCATTGTGCTCCCGTTGACGAACACGAGCCGTCAAGTTAGTAAAGGATTATTTGACTCAAAAGAAAGCGATAGACCGAAAGTTGACAATAATATCACAGCTGGAATAGCTAATGACAGAAATCAACCGGCATTGAAACCTGAATACCCGGGTATTATGGCAGTGCTTGTATATTGCATACATACCGTAAACCGTAAACATATAAACAAGGTGTTTGTTGTCAAACCACGGCAAAACATAACTAGCATACCGTAACAGAGTGCATTGCATCTGAATCATTATGTTTTGTTCTTCTTTGAACGATACATTCACTGTATTTTACTAATTTATGAAGCGGTCCCTTTTGAAGTAATGAAATTGAAATTAGCACCCGAGGCGGTCGCCGTGAGAAAAATGCATTCACGAGCTTTGTGGCATTTCGTCAACATTTTCGTCACGAAAAATCCTCCCCGGAACCGCTAACCACGGTGTCAAACCAGCCCAAGGACAGGAACAAGACCTTCCCAAGAACACATGCGTTGAAGCTCAACTAGGATCACCACATGGGCTAACCGTTGTCAAAAGGGAGGCAATCTTGTCGACTGAAGCTGACGCAGTTCACGTTCTTGATTAGCGAAGCGCATTTATTTTTCTGCTCTCACTTTTTTGTGTTAATAATGACTTTTTTTTCTCGGTAGTGGAGAGTTGCTTTCCCCCAGCACTGTTTTAACAAAGAAAGAAGCTGTGGTCACTGGTCCCTCACTTTGAGCTCTCACCGTGACGGTTTAGTGGAGCAGGATGGTCAGGGTTAATTTTCTTTAACAAGTATTTACTGACTGGGATCTGAGAAACAGCCAGCAGCGATCGTTGATCAAGACTGTAACCATGCGAAACAAAACAGTTTTCAGTTTGACGCATGAAGGAGCAATACACGACGATAGAAATTTTGTGTGTGTTTGTTTGTTTTAGCTCATTCCTTTAACTTATACAAAGAGCAATGAAACGGACATTGGGATGGTTGTAGGGTGGGACAAGAGTTATCACAACGGGCAATCCATGATTTCCCCCCTGAGATGTGCTGTAACCGGCTAACACAGAAGATGCAGTGATACGGTTCAACATAAAATGTGTGGTCAATGTTATCAGAGCTTTGGACTTTCATCCCTTCATCAAAGACCGTAGTTATATACAGGAGTTAGAGAGAAAGATGAAAAGAATTCCAGAACATCTATTAAATAGAAATGACCATTCATCGCTTGAGGAATTAACTATGTGGGAGATAAACAGAGCTTTTTTGTTTGGTTTCAGATGGCGTTGAAGAATAATCATTCAGTGTTTTATGGTAGACAGACGGGATCATTGATATACGAATTCTATTACAGATCACTTTAATTGTGCCAGAATTGTCCACATTAACAATGCAACTGTTCACAGGCAATGAGTCGGCAGTTCAATACATCAGAGATAACTCAAGGCTGTTTGAGTATCTTTCCATTATGAAGTTTTAAATTCTGTTGAACTGAATTGTTTAATGATCATGCTGAGCTGTTTACAAGATACTAGATTTTGGAAATAACTTTATCCCTTCTCATCTCAGAGAAGAACTATCCAAAAAGACAAAGATAAGGTCTATAAGACCCATAATTTACATACAGTGCCAATACCAGTCTTGTATATTGCCGTGCGGTTGACAGCGTGTCCCTAGTTATATTCTCGTGACCTCTGAGGTCAGACATCTTTTGTGCATGGAGATGTTTATCAACTGGTATACCCAAAATGCAAAAGTAGGAGGAGTCGAGAGAGTTATTTACTCAAATTTTATAAAGTTGTATTTTGCGTCGATCGCATCCTACTGACCTGAAAAAAATCCACTTCCTGTTTTTCTGAAATAATTTCCGTGAAATCTTTTTACTTTTCGCTGGATCCAATGCAGATAAATGATTAAGCTGGGCTGAAAATAAGATGTTTCCCACTCCCTCGTCGCAGAGCAAGTCACTTGTCAAACAGAACCAGTCACACTATCACGAAGAGAGCTATGAGTAGCGAGGTATCCATGGCAAGGGATACGAAGAGCTCTATGCGTGTGAAAAGCACGAACGTGTACAATCTCTCTCTCACACACACACACTCACAAACACACAGATACACAGACATTCTAGTATTGCACTATCTGTAAAGAAGAACAGTATATAAAATAATGATGAACGTTTGAAAGACATATATCGATGGATGCACTTTTAGTAGATTAATGTACAGATGATTAGTTGGTGCTTGTATGTGGTTGTAGGTGGAGTGTGGATAGTTGTATATGTGTGGGTGGAGAGCGGGTGAGTAGCAGATGAGTGGTGGTAGCTAAATGATTGGAGATAGGACGTGATAAGGAGAGAAAGAGAGTGAACAACATGACCGCTCCACGTTACAGTCGCAACAAAAGGTCATCTTGACATCCGAAAGTCCAGTGGACAATAAAACATTTTGAACGCTCTTGAGGTAATCAACCATCAAAGCCGTCCCCACGGAAATCGCAGCTTATTTACATAAAGCAAACACCATTTCGACAAGAGCAGACCACCTATAAAAACCCTCTCTCTCATGTGTGCCACGTTCCTTCTCTACCATTCCAACCCACACACCCCCACCCTCGCCTCACATCCACCTACCTCCCCTCCCCACAGACCAACTCCTCACTTCCTCATTACTCCCCGGATGTTAACATCTAGCAAGAACATAACAATAAGTACCTCCTCCCCCCAACCCACAAAAAAATTCATGGAGGAGAAGAGATTTTACACGAATGACCGTGCTTTAATGAGGCTTCGCCAAATGCAATGAAATGCGTGGCTGTCGTGCCTGTTGCTGGTCTTTCCCTCTCCCTCTCCCCTACTCTTCCCCCAGCCCTCCCTTTTCTCCATCCCACGGTTTCAGGAGCCTGCTGGACATTGCTGCTGATGGCAGTCGTACCAACGACTGTGCTGAGAACCGTGCAGACGGCGTCCTTGTCTCTTCTTCCACCCAACTCCCCAGTTCACCGGGTGGCTATATAAAGATTAGCTGATCGTCTCCGCGTCCAGCGACGAGATTTTATTACCTCCATTCCGAGATCGCCCGAGAAGAGTATAAATGGTCGCATTTATCGCTGAAATCGTCTACGAGGGCGAACCAGACGAGGGCTGACGGACGGAAAAGAGTGGAAGAGTGAAAACGTTTCTGCGGCACGAAAAACCTGTCTTGTACTTTTACAAAAATAGAGAGGAGGGGTATGTGGGTAAATAAGAATGGATGGGGTTGGGAACAGTAAAAATCAAAAGGGTGTAGAGATGGCAGGGTGGTGCAAAAGTGTAATAGGTTTATAATTGCTACTTTATTTGTGCGGTGGGGTGCGGGAGTTTGCTGGGTGGCCTGTTGAACTTACTGCTGGTGGGGAGGATCGTTTGACGACGTGCGTGGGAGGGCCATACAAGCGGGCCTCGTGGTGCTTGGCTGTAGTCAGCCGCACCCGCAAATTAAATCACTTGGACATGGTGGAGTTTTATTGCCGTTGTTTATTTGGTTTTTTTGGGGCCGGTGGTGATGATGATGGTAATGTGTTTATTCGTGCGTTCGTGTATGTGTAGATATGTGCATTCACTCATTCACTCTTTGTCTCGTCAGCCTCGTCTAACAGTGTTTCGATTGCTTAGAGGGCGTGGCAACTGAAAGGTCACTGACACTGTGTTATTACTACTTTACTATCACATCAAGCAATGGAGACGTGGCATCTTCGAGATGACAAAGCAAGGAAAGGTGGCATCTGGGTGCTTCATCACAGCTTCTGTCTGTCTGTACAGATATTGTAATATGCAATCCATATCATTGTAACATCCGGTTGCTACCTGTACATTGACTTATCCATATATTGAGCTGCCTGTATGTTGAAGTACCTATGAGTTCAGCTACCTTTGTACTGACTTCCCATGTATCAAGATACCTGTGTAATGACTTTTATCTCGCTGAAATCTTTTTCCCTGTGAGGGACATTAGGGGCTGAGTGTATGGACAGGACAGTGGCTACACTTGCAGAATAATAATCTGCTTTTTGGCAATTTTCAAAGAAAGATAAATTTTATTTATTGCATCTTTCCAAGTTTCGGAACGATAACCCTGACTTTTCCGGCCTCTAAGACCAGTTTCCCTCTTTGCCCAAAAGAATCCATTATCAAAATGTCTGTCTACTTCCAACTACCTCAGAAAACGCAATGTCCACTCTCGCATCAGTCGTATTCTTCCTCCCAAAGGCATCTTTGGATGCAATGGCCAACAGACACGCATGGATTTAAAATAAATTTCTTTGTTTGTAATTCCTTTTTTTTTTTTTTGCTGTACGCTATGAGTGCCGAATTTTTGTACATTTGTGCATTTATTTTGTTTCACTGGTTTTTTTGTTTTCTCTATCACAGACCAAGTTTTTTTTTTTTTTTATACCATTAATTAGTTTTTGACATATTGCTTCCAACCCGGAGTGAGACAGCTTGCTTTGCTTGGTTTGGCGCAGGCAGGTCGCTTCTCGCGTGCCGCAGTTTGGTTTTATTGTCGTTAGGTGTGGCAGGCTCCTGCAGCCGTCGGGTGTAATTAGCTCCACCACCAGGGTGGTTCTTTCTGCCGGCACCATGTTTTAGTCTGGCGATTGACTCTCCTACCCTATCTCCATCATGCGCCGCGGTTTACTTTTATCTTTACATCGAGGCGAATAAAGGTAACGGGAAATCAATTGTAATTTATGAACGAGGAGATCAAATGATGTGGGTAGAAATACCGGAGACGGAAGCATCCTAACCCCATGATAGTCTCTATTTCCCATGAAAGAAACAGACTCTCTATGTTCTGTCTTCGCTAAGGACACTGGTGTTAATCATCCCTTTTCGGTGTTAAGTCTTTTTACATCGGCCATGCTGGATTTTGCTTCACGAGGATAAAATAGACATGAGAAACGTGAAGAAGATTGCTATCGAGATCAAAGTACACGATATAATGACAGATATTGATGAAGAAGAGGAGCCTCCAGAGAAATTAGCGCGCGGGGGTAAAACAGGACTTTGGGAGAAATCTGTCTCACAGGCCCATTCGTGGCAAAAGTAATCAGTTTGCCATCCGTTTACTAAAAACTTGCCCATCGATTGCGGCAACAGAATGTTTTAGAACCCGTGATGTCAGTGTCTTCGTTGTGACCTGCGAGGGTAGGTGTGTGTGGGGAAGGGTACACGAGGGCAGTACGCTTGACTGATGGAGTATTTGTGTAAAAGGAAATGGCGCGGCGATGTGGCAGCTGCAAAAAAAGTCTTGTATCAACAGTAGAAGAGCTTCCAGTCCCAGTTCAGGCAAAAAGTTACCAAAATATGCTGTGGGCTGCGACTGTCAGCGGTTTGCTTGGTGGTTGGTTGTTTGTCCGTCCGTCCATCCATCCATTTGTGCCTGCCTGCCAGCATTTTCTCTTTTTTATGAATAATTTATCTCTGTGTACCTTTGGCTTCAGATTATGTTTAATTTCTAAAGGATCATTATCTGGTAGCTAAAATAACGAACACAGAATATTTAACTCATTGTGAACCTTTGTCGAGGGGATGGGCTATAGATGTGAACCAGGGGTATACGCATGCCTACCTCCGAGATCTCCAATATCAATAATTGTAGCCTCAGTGGCAAGGGATACAAGGTGGGGACCTCTAGGGTGTCAAAGCCTGACTCCTCTTCTCTCGTCAAGTTCCCGGATGTTCTTAGCTCGGCGCTAGACCTCTGATCCACAGCCACAGCGTAAGGTAGGTCAGATAGAGAGATATGTGGTTCTTATATCACACACCTCTCTCTTCTTATTTTAATTCTTCTATGTTTCTGTCACATTGTAAGACTGTAAAGCGGAGGAGGGTGTGATTTACAACTGTAAACCAGATCAATACCTCTCGGTAAAAATCACGGTTGGATTTTTATAACAATGGATCTGAAATTGAGACCGAACGTTTCAACAACAAACAAAAAAACAAATAATTTAAGACTTTGAAAGTCTTGACTCGACACTCAACCTTTCTCATGTTTTTTGTTGACGTCCGCGCAAAAGCCTGTGATTATAAATTTTCCTGAAAAAGTACTTCTTTTTTATTCTAATATTTATTGTCCTTACTGATAGTGCGTTTGTTATCAAAAACCAAAAAATAAATAAATAAACAAGTGTCGTTGTGGACGCAAAATGCCGAGGTAAAAATCAGCGGACACAGCGCGTGCAGGGAGCGAAATGTCAGAGGAAACGCTGCCGGCGCTATCTGCTGCTACCACGACTGGCTGCTGTGCAGCGCTGTGCTGCGCTGTGCGACCCTTGCTGCTGTCGGAGGAGGCGTTCATCAACTTCTTTGCTTCTGGCACAGAGTAGGGAGGGGGATGGATGGCGGAGAGGAGGGAGGGGACAACAGCGCGGGTCTTGCGCACCGCCCGGCGCGTGCAGCAACAGATTGTAGCCGGTCTCCTACCGCCGCCATCGTGTTGCCGCTACCCTGGGTCTCCGCGCTACCCTCCCGAGGCAGGCAGCCGCTGACGTAATGGTCAGAACTCGGTGGTCGTGCCGCGCGCGTGTCGCTCACGCTCCGGCACTTTCGGCGGCGAGAGAGTTGGGCGACGTGGCGTTACATTTCACACAGCTTCACACTGTGGAGAGAACGGTTGGGCTGTCTTTCCTCCATCGTCGACTCTCTCCTTCCCAGCTGAGATTTTAACCCTCTTCCTTTTTTTCCCCCTCCTTCTTTTCTCAGACCCTTGGCACCGTTAGACCCCTCGCGAACTTGGCAGAGTCAATCACATTGCCAAGGAACCGTTCCCACTTCTCCATCGTCTGCTCCGACAACTTTAGGTCTCGAGGGTTTTTTTCTGGAGACAAAAATATCCCCGTGATTTTTGTTTGTTTTAGACCTACAGCGTTCTTGGTGTTCTTCAGAAGAACAAATCCAAACCGATACTTCCACTGGCTATGTCGTCTTGCACTCTGGTGGCAATTGGATTTTCAGTTCTGCCTCAGGCATCTGCACAGCAGACGAGCTGCTAAGTTTAGCAGACGCAAGCGGTTTTGTAGGCAAGAGTCAGGATGAGACGAAGAATGGCGCTGGAGGACCAATGACGTCAAGTCTATATTTAAACTGGAGGCGACTTGACGGAAGGCAGAAAGCAAGCGCGTGCTTAACTCTTCACACGCCGGGCAAAGGCAACCCCAAGGTGTCGGGAATCTGTCTCATAAGATCTTCCGCTTCACAGCCAGGGTTCCAGAACGTAATCTCCTCTGCCAGTCAGAGCTGCTAAGTCCTCGCTGCTGATTGAAGGCCACCGGTAACCTTGTAACCACCACTTGCTGATTTTTTTTTTTTTTTTTTTGGTTGAGGGGAGGTCTCCTCCTTCCTTCAGAATGAATAGCTGTTGTTAAAGACAGACCATCCTTCCCCTTTCCCCTTCCTGAACTAACCTACCCCCCTCTCCGCAAAGGTTCCTCCTACGCTGTCTTTAATTTCGACCAGAGCAGTCGGAGACAAGCCTTGTCATCTTGAGCTGGTGCAGGATTTCACCAGTGCCAGGAAAGAGCGACAATGGTTGTGGCGATAGCGTCTGACTTGCCTTCCGAAGCAAGGCTAAGTTGTCATTAGCTGCAGTCGTTCCCCAGGATCCGTGGGCGTCCTTCCAAAAGCGCGCGCTCGTCTGGCGGCGAGAGCGAAACTGTGAGAGAACCCACGGCAAGCGGCAGACAGACGAGAGACAGCAAAGGTGCCGAGAGGTGGTCGAGGGGCCAGGCCAGGTCGTAGTCCCACATTCTGAAGGAAATCTGTGACAAAGGCGCATCTCGGTGAACTGGGAGTCTCTAGACCCAATTATTCACGCCGTGCAAGAGCGAGGGTTGTAGCCCTATATGCTGGAAGGTTGTGTTCGGTGCCAGTGGGAGCGCCTTTGACCACTTCTGGACCACAGCGTGGACGATCTGACAGCTTCCGGCTGCTGGAGCCAGACAGGAGGCTAGGTGAGCACTGTTCATGTTGTCACGTGCTGGCTTGTGTTGCGGTGGATGGAGTTAGGATGATTTTTAGAGGATGAAAATGCGTCCTGAGTAGCTTTGAATATTTCATTGCGTATGTGGGATTCTTTCTGATCAGATGTGTCTTCTAATGAAAGTGAAGACTACAGCGATGTAATTGTTGTAACTAGCCGAGGATGTATGTCCTAGAAACGACAATGTTACACAAACAAACAACGCACAAATATTCACAGGAATCCCTAGGGAGGGGAGACTGCACCTAGAAAATTAAACTCTTTTATTCTCTCTTCCACTGTTACTATCTTTCTCTCTCTCTCACACACACACAAACAACATACATGAATGCACCAACTGGTCCGCATGAACGCATCCACGCATAAAAGGTTGAATACATCGGTCGACCGGCTACACTCAAAGTGATGAATGAAAGAGAATTTCATATTTTATGAACACACCGACTGACAGAATTTAGTGAAAAGACTGACCGACGTGTTTTAACGGGAATTTTGAAAAGGTTTGTTTACGCGTCTTCTTCATTATTTAAGAAGTAATTTGTACGCGGGAGCTACAGGCAACCTGGATAATGACAACAAACAGAGCACAAAAAAAATGTCTGAAAACTCTTTCTGTACTGGTCAGACCTCAGCCTGGGGACCATCAGTCTTCGCGGTCTGGGCGTCTTGAGACATTCTTCACTGTAAACACTGCTTCTCAAAAAGCGGTTTCTTTCGCTTGGACAGGCTAGGAACCATGCAGGCTGTGCATCCTTTACAACACCTTTATTTTTATCAAACGTTTGGTTACTGAGCCATATTTGTATATTTATTTTAAGACTTTTTATACGATACTATGCTGATAATACGGAGTCAGTTAACTTATTTATTTTACCAGATTTTGTAAGCTAGTAAAAACAAGTTGAAGAAGCTGTATTTTTCAAGTAAGGCGAGAAATTTGTTAGAAATATTGCGGGGTGGTTGTTAGAGAAAAGAAGACGAGAAAGTTGGTAGAAATAAGGCTAGGCACGTGTGAGAAGCGTGTGGAGAGTGAAACGTGAAAGTTTTGTGGCCGACCTCTACTTCCGGGGTAGAAATTTTTTGTTCTGGACACAACGAGGTCCTCACCCTCATTGATGTGTAGAAGGGTCTGATGACATGCCGTGAAGATGTCTCATCACCTTCGAGTCAGTAAAAGAAATCAGACTTGCTGTGAGCCTTCTCACCGACAACCCAAAGAGTGTAAGGGGTATATGGTACACCCGAGTGGAATATGGTACACCCGAGGACGCCAACCTTGGCACGCATTCACGCACGCGCGAAACAACAAGGTGGGGGATCTGTTAGCAATAAGTCGAGGCGTCTAGAAACATCTTTCACAGGACCTTACCTGTCAGCTTCCTTCTCCACCCCAATTGATCTCCACTTCCTTGCCTCTGTTGCTCTAACGAATGAGGTGCATATGGCGTACATATCGAGTCACACCTGCATGGATTCATTTATTCACCCAGAAAATGTGGCCAAAAAAAATGTTGGTGTAAACATATGTATAACAAACCCCACAACACCTAGAATGTGGGTCGGTGCGCACAAAGTGACACCAATTTCTTTCCCTGACACAGAAAAGCCAAGACACCCGTTCATATCATGTCAGCACAGAGTTCTCCACACAAATAATCCATAGCAGGCAGGCTGAGGACCACGCCGCCTCCATCAGGTCGAGAACAAAAGAAGGCCTCGCCCGGAAATAGAGGTCAGCCATTATGCTTTCACTTTTAACGCGCGATCCATCAAGCCTCGGCATCGACGCCAGGGATAAATTAATAGGCAGAGGCCTTCGTGAGCAGCATTCACTTGCATGCATCGGCATCAACACAAACCTGTTGCGCCCCGCACTTAGTTTTGTCCTTCCTTCTCCCTGGTCTCTGGTTAACCCTATTCCCCAAACTCCCTTCCACCCGCTGTCGTCGGCTTTTTGTACGGTTAAAAACATCTTGTGTGTTGGAAGAAAGCACTCTTCAGCTTAAAAGATTACTGACCACATTTATCTCTATGCCGAAGCCAAGTTTATTTTTTCTTCTCATTCTGAGAGATTTATTTTATATATTTTTTCCCCTTTTTTATTTTTTTTTCTTTGTCCCGGAGGGTCATCCAACGATTTGAAGCAGTCATCTATCTCTGTTGACTCCATTGAGGTCTCTGTTGTGTCTTTACAAAGAAACGGTTTTCTAAAGGATGTTTTCAACATGCGTATGCACTTTTAAAATAGAAAAATAACTTTTTAAAAGTTGTTTTTTCTTTCATTCATTTTTCATCTATTTTTAATGATAGTTTAATTTCATTTTCCCCATCTTGTCTTACACTAACCACCTAACCAAGCTTTTCGCACAAATCATCTATGGTCGCGTCGTTACACTGAAAATGTAGCACACCTCAGTAACAAACACTGCAGATGGATTCATTTTCTTTAAACACTTGACTTCTTTCTGTCCTAAAAATCTTAAAGATTCATATAAGAGTCAGCCTTTGACATATTATCGTTTTATCTCTCCCCTTTTCATATTTTTTTACACATTCAGGTGGCAAGTAAAAGCTATTTCTACAGAGAACTCTTCAGCAAAACAAAAAAAATAAAATGACTGGTTGAACAGGACGCTAATAGCATGGTGGCTTCTACTCTGAGCCGTTCTCTCCTCTCTTCTCTCCATCTTTTTCTGCCCTCCTCTCTGTCTCTGCTCCTTGTCCTATCTGTGTGATTGAAAATGCAGGGACACCGGAAATCAAACTTTGCGAACTCGGTGAGTCATAGACGATTGGCTTGATTTTCAAGAACCCATCGCCCGAGCTCGTTCATCTTGCGGCCTACAGGAGCTTGTTGTAAACCTTTTAACAGCAGCTCCGAGGTCTGCTGGCTGGCCGCCTGTCCGCGCCACGTCGTGGCAAACTTCCTGCGTCCCCCCCCCCCTCTCCATCAACCATCAACCTCATCCCCTCTTGAAATTTAGTAGTGACAAGAGATAGCTGATCATTTTAGGACATAATGAGATGGGGATGGTTGGGTGGGTTGTGGGGTGTGTGTGTGGAGGGGGAATATTTATCTAGTGCTGTCTGGCTGACAACTCATGCACTTTGTTTCATATAAAACATAGTTCCAGCTGGCAAGCAATGGCAGCTGAAATGGCAATGAAACCCTGAGACTGTCAGGTCAGTTGGTCGCCCTGTTGATTGGGGTCCCTTGGGTTTGTGATTTACTTGCCGAAACTTTTTTCACATTCTGTTAGTGTGCGTGCATACACGAATTTATGTGTACTTGTCAACTGACACTATATTCATTATCGACGAAATTAATATTTAAAAAATATCAAACAAGGTCTGGCAGTGGTTCGGATTTGTCATCCCGCCTGCTGATGTGATAAAATCTTTTGCACTGGTAGACAGAGGCAAGGCTATCATCTTTTGCATTTGGTATATATTCACTGTATGTGATTAATTCATCAGTGGATCAGAAAAAATATTAGTATATTTAGAACATTTGTGGATTTACGTACCAATTTCTCTCGTGTCTTTGCTTCAACATAATGATGGTCCTTTTATGATATATTTACTTTTCGTAGTGAAAAGGCCTTAGTTATGAAGCAAGGGTAAGTCGCTCCCTCGGAGCAACAGAAAATAATCAAGGAGAAGAGTCTTGTTTCCGTAGTGATAAAATGCTATCCAGGTCCCATCAGTTCTACTGTACACCATGGGTTGTAGCTATAAATCAGTGGCAACGATGGCCTGGGGTAAAGTCTGGGCACCGCTACGTAAACTGCGGAGACCAGACGATTGTCCTCCATTTCTTTACTTTGTCCAGAGGTAAGGACATAACCTCGTTTCGTGACTGCGGCCCCAGGTGGTAAGTGCATTTAACTGTTTAGCGAGTCGTTCGTTTAAGGTCCACTGAGGTCTGTGGACAGTTTCCCTCCAGACCCAGCAGCTGCTTAGCAGCAATAGATACCTGATGGTATCGGGGGAGATACAAGGCGGCGGGAGGAGACTCCCCTGGACATGGTAAACCACTCACATTAATTGTCTCTTTGGCCTTAGAAGAAGAAGAAGAAGAAGAAGATGATGATGATGATGATGATGATGATGATGATGAAAATAAACATGTGGTTTATATAGCGCATAACCACACTGAAGTAGCATGCTATTCGATGGAGGGTAGAGGGCAGATAGGGAAGGGAATAGAGTTCCACAGTTTTTCAACCCAATAACAAAACCTTCGAGAACTAAATGACACGTGTCTTGTTTCCGAAGTTATCAAGTGATATCCAGACTCCGAAGATATTATTTTACCCATGAAGCGATACTCATAAAGAAAACACAAAGATGTCCTGGGGTAAGGAAACATAAGTACTACCCGGGGTCTTGCCACAGCATTGTCACCAGAAAAACAAGACGCTTCTAGAGTTTCCAATGTTGCCCTGGGGAAACGATTAATTCTCCTTTCATAACTACGGCCATTCGCTTGAATGTTTCTGCTAAACAACATTTCCGGAGAAAATAGTTTTACCTTGACAGATCACATACTTTAGGTCTTAGTCCATTATAAAGGGCGAAGGTTGACTATATCACTAAATCCTATTCATTTTATTTTGTAGCAATGTATCGTAGTTTTATTATTTCGGGTGGAACTGTTTCTTGTTTATTTTTCTATTTATTTAAGTCTGATGTTTGGGTAAACTGTAGGTATAGAGGATGGAGCAGTCTACCATCTGAGATTTGTGTATGTGTGAGAATCTGTGTGAGAAAGTGTATGTGTGTGTGTGTTGGAGTTTCATGTGAGGTCTGTCTTTTCTTTCCTGACATTTCACAGTGTTACACGATCCTGCACAGCACTGCGGTGCATGAAAATAAACAATGTTTCCTGTCTCCAAAGTCCACAAAGCAGGAGCATTCGCAAACACCCGATATCGAACCTTGTCGCCTTTGACAGATTAATAAAACAGAACGAAAACATCCAAACATCCGATAATACAACCACCAGGCAGACTCCACCTTCCACTGCCCGAGGTTTACAGACAATCCATCCACGGACAGGTCACACAGTTCTGTGTCTGACACAAACCTCAACCGGGTAACCTCAGCTTTCTTCACACCCTGGAACTAAGTCTGAATAAAACATTTCCCAAGAATTACCCAGGATACAACCAAACTTTTTTCCAGATTTTCCAACAATTCTTTGGGAAGATCATGGGTGGTGGAAGGGGAGATAAGTGAGGGGGTAATCTTCGTCTAATCAGTCATCGACTGAAGTTTACGATGACAGTGGTGAGGTGATTGGAGGTGATCTCAGGCTATGCCGACAAAGAGACGATAATCGTGTCCGAGGCGGGCGAGTGCTTGCCTTTGTCGTCAGAAGATAAAAGACAACACCACCGAGATTAGCCTCGTTATTTTTATGTTTCTCGCAGTCTCTCCCCTTCATGCCAATGCCGGGCTCATCCAAGAAATTAATACTCTTCCTTGGATAATTGATGTTCTCGTGCAGCTGTCTTTTATCTTCCCTTGTGGTAAAGCCAAGGCATTAGTGGACGAGTTTTAGGATGATTTCAAAACAAAAAAAGTTTCAAAACTTTTCAAAACTTTTTAATTGTATTATTTCATGTTTATGGGAGTGTTAAGTTTTTGTCTTTGCTTTGATAGTAAATAGAGTCCGATGCAGAATGTAGCCTCTGAGTGTATTGTTTCTTTTACTTGGTCTCTTGAATTGGACTTCATTTGTTTCATATGCAAAGTTTCTCCATTTTTTTCATTTTTTCCCAACCATCGATCTGTCAATCAGGCACCTTGAAGCAAACCATCCTTACTTATTGTTGGCGTGAATGTGGTTTGTTGACACAATTTGTGCAAGTCGCACGCGACACTCAAAGTGTCTTCTATAGAGAAAGTTACCAGAAATTCCATGAAGTGCTTGCATGGTTTAAGGCCAACATCACATATTCAATAAGTGTGTAAATGTTTCAGCCAAAAGAAAACATCATTCCAATATGATTTGAAGATTTTAAGAAGTCTTCCTCAAGATGTCTTCAGCCATTGGAAAATGGGAAGGTCGTGATTCAGTTTTTTTTCTTTCGGTAACATGGAAAACAAAACTTTATTGGAAAATGTTAGTTAAGAGAACATGTAGCCCCGACAGTCCTGGGGTGCATTTCTAAAAAATAAATAAATAAACGCTTGTGCGCTCAAGCTTCAGTCATCACCCTCTCACCTGCATGATTTCCCAGACCCAGGCACCAGAATAATCTCTTCTACACTACACTAGCGAGAATCACTCGATGGCTGTTGGATTCCGACTGGATAACCAGGGTTGTCCATGGGACAATTTTTCTATCCCGTCCCACCCATCCGTTCCCATCCACGGGACGTTTCCCATGGGATTCCCATGGTATTAACAATCCTATGGACAACACTGAAAACCACTTTTCGGCTTTTGGCAATAGATGATTCAATATCAAGTATCGACTACCAGGAAATACAAGTGTGTGCTGTCCGATGGCTTTCCCATGGGATTCCCATTCCTATGGACAACACTGTGGATAACCACACACACACCTTCTTCAATTCTTCAGCATTCGGCTGAGTCAATAGATGTAAGTGTATTGATTCCTCTCTACGAGCAATGCTGAATCAATAGATGTGTATGCGTGCGTGCTTGCACGTGTGTTTCTGTGTGTGTGTGTGTGTCGGCGTGCGAATGAGAAGAAAATTGGAAAAAAAAAGAGTTAACTCAATCCTATGCAAGAACTCAGTTCTCTCCCTTTCAGCCCCTTCCCACCCCACCGTAATCACCTATTCTCAGGAAGGAATCTGTTTAATCTGGTCTGCAAGGTGCAACGAGAATGTAATGATCTATAAAAACGAGCAGGTCTGACTTCCGCCAGAAAATAGCATGCTTCATTCATTAATACCGAGAACACCAGTGTTCAGCACAGCTGGAGGCCTCGGGTATTTGGTTCCAGAGAGCCGTGGTGATGGTGGTGTTGAGGGAGGGGAGGCTGCTCCCCATTTCTCCCACAGCTGCGCCATTGTGCTGCCCACTCACAAAAATAAATTTTAAAAAGTAGAGCTGAGGATATGGATTTCTTCGAACTGTTACACAATATTTTGCACCCTGTGTCGCTGTGAGCTCTTATCTCACCATCGAGTGCTCCACAAGACAGGAGACTAGTGTTTGTAATCCTTGTATTGTTCTCTCCTACGCCAATGTTCGAGGATAGGCACGAGGCAAGATACTAGTATTTGTAATCCTTTTGTTTATGTCACTGTTGGAGACTAGATACTAGTATTTATGTGTCGCTCCAGTCGCGTATATCGCGATTGAAGACTACTTACATCACTACATCACGATTGAAGACTACTTACATCACTACATCACGATTGAAGACTACTTACATCACTACATCACGATTGAAGACTACTTACATCACTACATCACGATTGAAGACTACTTACATCACTACATCACGATTGAAGACTACTTACATCACTACATCACGATTGAAGACTACTTACATCACTACATCACGATTGAAGACTACTTACATCACTACATCACGATTGAAGACTACTTACATCACTACATCACGATTGAAGACTACTTACATCAGTACATCACGATTGAAGACTACTTACATCACTACATCACGATTGAAGACTACTTACATCACTACATCACGATTGAAGACTACTCACATCACTACATCACGATTAAAGACTACTTACATCAGTACATCACGATTGAAGACTACTTACATCACTACATCACGATTAAAGACTACTTACATTACTACATCACGATTGAAGACTACTTACAAGACAAAATACTGGACTGATTTCATCCATCTCTGTTGCTCTTCTGAGCTCTCCTATATTTTTAGTCCCACGTGAACCACTCATGTCCACTAACATTAAACTTACACTTCCTGCAACATTATAGCATTTTATACGACTTCTGACAAAGTTTTGACACTTTTCGTTTTTGTGTGACATTTTATTTCAATTTGACATTTCAGATTGATTCATGTTGGTGGAGATGACCACGGTGCGTTGATGTCATCTGGCGTGGGACTCCTGCCCTGGTCAGCAAGTGGTCGAGGTCTGTCTGTGCCCACTCCATGAATTATTCACTGCTGTAATCATTGTCGCACTCATTTACAGGTTAGTAAATATTCTTGCATCTTTAAATTTTAATTTGTATTTGTTGAGAAGGAAATACGTTGAAAAACAGGGGACTTTGTGTACAAAATTGTCAAAACTTGTAGGTTAACGAATAAAATCATCATCATCATCAACAGAACAACAATTCAAAATATTGTTTTAATAAGTATGTGCCTACTGATACAGCATTCAAACAATCTAAATACGTGTTAACAAACCTTTAAAGAATCACAAAATACGAATTCAGTAAAAACAGAAGTCCTGAAAACTTGCATTACAAATTTCTGTAGGAGTGACATCCATAAAGATTTCCGCATGTGCGAGCACGAAACCAATTCCAGCAAAAGTGACGATCGTTGGGTGTTCGAAGCAAACCCCACTGAAAGTTCCCCTGAGGAGGTTCACGTTTAACAATGCCCTCCCTCATCGACAATTAAAACACATTTACTAAAGGCAAGTCCTTCTCCCTTCAGACTCTCCGCCTGTGAACAGAGGGCGAGTGAGGGCAGACATAATGACAGAGGAGATGTATATATTCTGGTGTTCAAGAATATGATGACACCCTGTATTCAGGAGGGAGGGATAACGAGCTTTGTGGCGTGACAGGGTAGAATACACACTTGCTGGAAGAGACTGGCTTTTGCCAGAAAGCTTTAGTTCTCCAATAATGAAAGCACAAAGATAAATAAAAATAATATGGAATGTCAGTGCACGTTTGGGAAATATCAGAAAGATCTCTTTTGGAATCTGAAAAATATTAGGTAATGTTGCGGTCATTCTAATTATTATTGAGTTTTGTGGGCGCGCGCTCTATCTCTCTCTCCCTCCTCATCCTCATCCACTTCTTTTCTCTGTTTTTTTTCTGGCCTTGCCTCCAAAACCTCCCTTCAACAGGCAGGCAAGATTGATTTCATGGAAGACGCAGAAACTGACACACTTTCTCATTTTGAGATGCCAAAGTCAAAATGTTTGGGACCTCTCCAACGGCTTACACTGAATTCCTCTCCTCTCCTCCTCTTCAAAAGAGAACTCGAGGCTGCGCAGCGATGTCGTGTCAGATGGCGAATGGTCGCTGCCTTATTTTCATTCAAACATGGCGCTAAACACGCTCAAGGCCCGAGGCTTGAAAAGACCAGAAGAAATAACCGTTCTGAGCTCCACCTCTTGCTCCCTCCCTCTCTCCGAATACCCCTGCACGAGGGTGGCCAAAGAGCTACCCCTCCATCTCTCTTTCTCTCTTTCCCCTGATCTGGCGAGCTGGAGGGTCAATATTTATATCTCCGACGATCACAAAGAAGATTAGATTCTCGCTGCACCCTGCTCTCTCTCTCTCTCTGTCCTTCTTGCAGCTCTTCTTCCCCTCGCCCTCAACACCTTCCCTTTCAGCCGTTCGATACCCGAGGTCGCGTAATGCATTTATCCAAGCTTGCAGTGGAATGGTCAAAACGCACTAAACTATCGATCAGGGACCGTTCAATTAGCTGCAGCTCGTCCGCCTGAGAGTGCAGCTGGTGCGTGCGTCGGGACCCACTGTCTCGTGTCCACAGACAGAGAGAGAAGGAGGGATGTCAGGACAGATACACAAGGTCTTAGCTGTCGATGTTTCTCATCTGAACTCCCTCTCTCACACACACACGCACACACCTATATACACACATGCATCTACTCATTGATTTGTCCAGCCATTTATCTATTCATTCGACAACTCTTCCTTTCTTCTTTATTTTTCCCTGAATAATCTTTATATTCTGTTTCGCGCATGAACTAACAATCTCTGCTTCTCTGTGAATGTTGGACAAAAACATCGGATGTATTGACAGTTCGCTTCAAACAGCTTATCCTGCCTTGCGTTAATCTTAAGCTGTTATTTCCTGGTTTAGTTCAAAGTCTGAGAACAGGGTAATCTTAGGATAACTGGCAGCAAAATAAACATTTTTTTTGTAAGTGATTTTCAGAATTCTGGGAGTTCTCTCTTTCTCCCTCTCCCCTTTCTAACACACACCCGATCAGAGTCGTCAGTATGTCTGTGCTGTCTGAAAAACTACAAGTGTTGGCTACTGGCACCACAGATTACTACACTGTGAGAAAAAGCACCCAGCTGTCTACCAGCTGTCTATCAGCTGTCTTCTCTACTTCATTGTTGCCTACACTGCGATCTTTGCTTCTCGATTCCTCCCCAGCAGCCTTCCTCTGACCTTTGTTTTACTCTCGTCATATTGCTCTTGATCAACCTGTTCATTCTCCAAATCCGGGGCAGGACCCAGCTGTCTGTGCTCCAGGCTCTCAACTATGTGTTGGAACTCACTCACCCCCACAAGATTTCATCAAGAGATACCTCATCCGTTCTTCTCTCACCTCCACAGAGAAGAAGAAGCATTCTTCCAATCAACTGTAGTTTTATTATCCCCTGCGCACGAGTGTTGTTGTTTCAACCACTCCTATGTTCTTCAGCTTTGAACCAAGCAGAAAGGTCTAGTCGGTGGACACAGCGGGGAACGGTTCGTTAGAACCAGTGTCCTCCAGCAGTGCAGGCCGATGAGTCATCTGCAAAGTACAAAAGTCTGGTCAATAGACGACGGTAGAGCCTCGTTAAGACAGTTGCACATCTCGTCAGACGGAGGAGAAAAGGAATGGACAAAGGCCACAGCCCCGGGCGCGCCCAACTGCGGACGAAGGACCAAACGCACGCTCGTGCAGACAGATCACTACTGGAACGGACAAATATAATCATTGACCTGACTGGATTGGAAACCAGAAAAAAAAACTCAAACGCATTTATTTGTTCTTTGTCTCTGTGTCTGATTTGTCGAGGTGCTCGTTCGCAACAAATGCACATGGACAGATTATGTATGGTGAAGTTTATCAAGACCTTTTTTATGGGAAGTTGCAACTGTCATTCAAGAATCTCGTTTCGATCATGTTTCTTTGGCATCCTTTAAAAGAAAGAAGATGAAATGTTCTTTAAACCTTCATATTTGCTTCAAAATAAATTTGAAAGATAAATCCCCCAAACAACAGGTATACAGGAGTTAAAATTGTTATACGAGCATCTTTTATGAGAAAAACCTTGCTAGAGATTTCTAAAATTAATGAAAAATACTTTGAGATTAAAGATATGAAGTAGCAATTATAACCAGATTTACGGGTACTTGACTGGAGTGAGTTAACAATCAAACTCAAGCAAACAAGTGTGCGACGCCACATCTGGCGCTCCGTGTTGCTGATGTTGTCTTCCTTGCTGACGTGCCTCTGCCCTGTAGTGCCGTGGTGCCTGTGCTGTGAGATGTCAGAATTACAGCCCACAGTAAGGAGCCTGGCTGCTCAAGGGCACCATTAAGTACAGGAAATGTTATGGCGTGACTTGTCGTTGGTACTGACAGCGAGGGTTCCCCGTAGACCGTACATCTCACCCGAAATGAAATTCTGGAAAGGTTTGTTTGCACCACCTCCTGCTTGCTCGCGATTGGACCATGCAAGGGGATTCGTGCAGTGCAAGAGAGAGAAAGAAAGAAAAAAACCTAGCGATGCATATACATGAACATGACTAGTGTTTGGAAGTTTATTCTGCAATACACGTTTGTCTTCGTCGGCCTCAAAGCCCTCGCCGTCTCGGACATTGGTCTCACCTTTCAATACTACGTTCCACCACCGGTCCTTGTCAAAGACCTGCTGTCATAGTGATGTCTAGTCCAGTCTAGCCTGGTCTCTAGACTCGAGCCGAGCAGACAGGACTTTTGGTGTCGACATGAAAATCGTTCTGGAAGTAGCTCACCTTACGTTAACCCACAATGCCTGCAAAAGGAGAATGTGATTTTGACGATGAAATCTCTTCACTAGACGACGGCTGTCACTGGGTGCAAAGAGGTCAAGAGCCGACGATGATGCCAAACTATGAGAACAAGAAAGAGAGAGAGGGAGGAGGGTAGGAATAAACATTCTTTTCAAATTTCACTCTGTCGACATTTTCTTTAAGGCCTTCATTGTCTCCAAAAGCTATTCGTGTAACCACTGTAAATAAAAGTTGCAGAAAGAAGAGTGCATCTAGTCAAAACGTGTCTTGCTACAGTAATAAAGCGAAAGAACAAACAAATCTATTGTATCAAACAGGTTTTGGGAGTAAACATGATTAAACTTTCAATTTGTGGATAAATCTTTAGACTTTGGTGCATCTGCGACAGAATGCTTGTCCTCCAGGTTGTGTTTTTATGTGAAGGCAAATCTCTACACAAAGTGGTTTTGATGGAGAACTATCGGCCGAAAGCTCTCTGCACTTTGAAAAGACAGGATAATGCATGCATGATGTGTGGAAATGGAAAGTCTTGTTGTCTTTGGCAGCGGGTGACCTTTTGAACTTACCTCAAAGAGTCGTTGAAGAAGTTGCGGAGGATGGCATAACCCAGACACAACAACATCTAAGATTCTAAACATTTATTTCCAAGTTGCTTTCGTCGTGAGCTTAGTTTTACTTCGGAAATCCCTGAGAAAATGGAGAATATTATGGCATCCGGAGTGTGTGGGCCTATAATCAAAGGTCTTTTGGAAAAGCTGCATCTCTGTGTCTCTGGATCCGGCTGTCGCGACAGAGGACATGCAAGTCGCCATCTGTCTAGAAGTCTGGTCTCGTATAGCGAGCTGCACGAACGCCACACTCACTGTCAACAACATCCAGGATTACTCTTGTAATAGACCAAAGTCTCCAACTTCTTGTCATCAACATTTAGGATGTATGGGTACTTCATGTCGTCTTCCTTCTTTCCTTTTCTTTCTTTCCTTTCATTCTTTTTTATTCCTATCTTCTCTTTATTCTTTCATACATTCCTGTTCGTCAGTTTTTGTTGTCGCTGATACACTCCTTAAGTGATGAGGTGCTGTTGTCCTTATTGTTGCTATGCTGATGATGAATAGAAAAATGAGGATGAGACCTCGATGCTTTGACCCATTAAAAAAACAGACCCACGAAGAAGTCAGCCTTCTCTTTGTAGTTATGACCTAGATGTATGATTAAAGATTAAGGGAATACTTGTGATCTCTCAGAGAAAGAAATTGATGTTTGTTGTCCGCAACACAAATTGTTTCCGACAACAGCACAAAATCGCAAGACCTTAAAAACAGATAACATGAGAGAAAGATAAGAAAAATAATGTTGTTCTAGAGTTCATGAAAGAAAGAGAGAAAAAAGAAGAAGAAGGATGAGGGGAGGAAAAGAAATGTGTTGATGCCACTCAATCCCAGTTATACAACCAAAAACAAGTCTACGCCCACACCAAGTGTTTGCTACCTAGCACATCTCGAGCTTGTCCGAATGAGCATTCTCGTATTTCCATTGTAGTAAGCTCCTGTCTTCGTGGCCACACATTAGGTTCGTCGATACATTGTCTGAGCTCTCCATTGTGCAAACATTCCAGTTCGCTTCTTAAAGTGGCTGCTTCTCCCTCTCAAGCTTTCGTGAATGACTTCTCCACACTTTGTCTTTGTTTTGTTTTTCTTCGCTCCGCAACTTAATTTAAAAATTTGACATTTCCAACCCTCTTTCTGCTGGGTTTTCTCACACATATAAGGTGGGTTTCTCCTGGTACCAACCTAACTTAATCATATTTATTCATTCGTTTGTATTTGCATATTTGCTTCTTGCCGGTGAAAGCTTGCAGAACTCCAACTAATTTACCTCGCACGCTCTCATCAAAGATTGTGATTCACTTAAACATTAATTTTATTTTTTTAACTTCCTGTTCAATGTTTTCTTCTCTTCTAAGATTTCTTTTTTTCTTTTTTTTTCAAAAAATCATAAATCTCTGAAAGAACTGGCATTGATTTCATCCTGCAAGATTGTGATATTCGCCTACGCGCTTCCGCTGCGACAAGTCTGTAAGACGATTTACTGCTTAATTCTTGTTTCCCTTGTGCTTACGTGGCAACTAGGTCTTGAGAATATGGCGATGAAATATTGATGTCGAAATGCAATTTTCTGAAGTAAGCCTGGATCATGTAGACAATGCGCCTGCTGTCCTTCCTGCTGCGTGGTGTTTGCCGTTGTTGAGTGCTGCGCAGCGTGCAGGACAGCAGCATCCCGCCATCTCTCATGGCGGCAACAAAACTTCTTGCCCTCGTTCACGAGGGAATGAAAGCCGCGGGAATCAAACAAGCCATTATAACAGAAATGTAGTTTTCAAGTTGTTTCGTTTTATCTTTTCGCTTGATTAAAAGAATAAAATGTTTGTCGATCATGTCATCGAATGTACATCTGAAATTATCTGTGGTTGTTTTTTTATTCTTCATAAAACCAGTTTCATCAATAAAAAGGTGGCCCTGTGCCTTATTGTAAACTTATATTTTTCTTGGTCGCTTTCAAGCAAATCGAAGATTTATCGTTACTTTACAAACATCTGTTCCCTGGTCTTACATAATGCAACAATTTAGCTTTTGTTTCTCACTACGGTTCTTGTTGAACTTTTGATAAGCCATCGGTTGGGATGCTCTCGACCTCACATCTCTCTACACATGTCAGCAACCTCTCTTTCAAAATGAGTCATCAGCCATCTTTTTGATAATAAAACCTATTTCCACGGCCAGCAGAGTCTGCAAATCCCAATAGCCCTTTGGCGAAGGTAACACAGCAGCCATGGACAATCAGCTTAAAATGAAATTACTTTTTCTGAAACATCATTTCCCGTTGATAACATGCATACAATGAACGACTTTTTTTTTCTCTTTGCTTCTTGCAGATTGAAAATGGTGCAACTGTTTTATTACGAGACGCGAGGGAAGTGCTGCCGCAAGGTCTTCAATTACCATGGTTACCCAGCACGCGTCTTGCTGTTTCCCTACGAAGGGTGGGCCCAGCCGGCGCTCATCACCTACTGGCTGCTGAAAAAGTCGTGGTGGAGCCGCTCCTCCTGCAAGATCATCGAGGTCAGCGGGGTCAAGAAGTACACGGCCAAAGCCAAGATGCAGGACAAGGGCAACGGCAACACCGTCATCACGGGCAGGTTCAAAGGTCACCCCACGTGCCCGGACTTCAAGATGGCGCTGACGACCAACGTCAGCAGCGCCGACTTCCAGATGGGCTACTGCGTCACGGGCACGCTGGAACGAGGCCGAGGTGACCTGCAGCTCACGCACTACGCCATGGTCAAGAGGCGAGGATACTGAGCACCGACGTCCTTTGTCACTGACTTGATGACATGACATGACATGGCTGTACGCGGTCTGACACAGCTGAATTCCAATCTTGATGACATTCCTAGCCAGACTTTTGTAAAAAATAATCAAAGGGACTGTGATTGCGGACTTCTGCAGGGCTTCTTCTTTCGAGATCATCCGCTGGTGTTTTTTTTTTTCTTTTTTAAAATCCACAAAGATCTAAGAGGTTCGAGGATAATTGCTTAAGCTTTTTTTTTTTTTTTGCTTTATTTTTATTATTTGATTAGAACTGGCAGCTGTCGCCACTAGGTCACAAAGAGGTCAACAACTGCCAAAAAAGTAACATTCTTTTCTACTTCTTAGTGGCAGGTACTTTCTGTTTCAGATGCTCTACCCCTGAATCTCACAGTAGAATTTTTTGTTCGTTAAGATCAGTATATGTAGCTTAGTGTTAAACTGAAATTTTGGTACCAGCGTTTAAATCAATGTTGGTTGTATTTTTCTTGAAATGGGTTTCCACGCCATTGTAAAGCAAGCTTTAATGTGAACACATGCTGAAAAAGTTGACTTCAAGCAAGCAGAAGACTCCATAGACCAGTCAAACCGTGAAGCAAGCCAGGCAGGATTGTGTCCACAAAATTTATCTTCATTTTGTGGAGCAAACAGGAGCAGGGGTGCTTAGCAAGGTGGACAGAACATTTCGGGGCACTCGTGCTTCAAATGAGTGTTATCTTTATGGCGATGTCCGGGGTCGGTGTCAGCGAGCAGAAACTTTTCGCAGGGAGTGGATGCTGTAATCTTGTTTTTTCAAATATATTTTCTCGTTTGCTAACCGATTTTGTGGTAGCCGCCTGCATCTCAATTATCATAGCTGAAAACGGTGCTTTTTTCGGTTGGAGATAACACTGGTTGTGTTGTCACCAGTATTGTGGCTCAGTGTCCTCGATGGCTCGGTTGACCGACATTGAGGTAATGTCCTCCCATAAGTTGGGAAATTTTTTTTATTGTTTAATATCTCGTGAGCGCATAATTCCTCATCGAACACCTCCTGAACGACATTACGGTGTCATAAGGGATCAGGTGACCGAAGTAATGTGTCATGGAGTGTCTCGTGACGGCACAGTCTATCTCACTAATGTTCACGAATGATGTGAACGAATAAAGTCCCGCGATAACGAGTGATTTAAAAGGTTTCGGTCTGGTGAGCAGTGTCCTGTGTCATGGAGCAGCTCTAGACCGATACAAGTCAAGATGTCACACGTCACCTACCTGTGTCATTGTTCTTCTTGACCAAAGGTGGACCTGCTGGAAGCCTGACACATTGACTGCTCCTGGCACTGCCATGGCACTGTCACTCCGTGAATGCTTCTAAAGTACTGCTGTAAAACTTTTTTTTTTCATTCATATCACATCAGTTCTGCAAGAAAACAGTCAAAAAAATTTTTCATCCTCGTTAGTCCAGTCAGTAGTACTGTTTTGGAATCCTCCCATCATTAAGTGCAAACAGCAAAAGCAACTTAAAAGGTTTGCAAAGCTTAAGTGACGAGAAGCGCTACGCACTCCATTGCTCCGACCGAGGTGGGCATTAGACAAAGTTATTTGACAGACATATTCATCATCTTCTTGCTAAAACACAATTTTTGCTCGAGATGCCCGTCCATTCCGGCGCAGAACAAAACACAAAAATAAATACTGGCTTCTTCCATTTTTGTTTATTCATTTTTTTTTTGAGCGTCCTCTGGCTCACCCTGTCCTTCATTCTTCGCTGGCCGGGTTTCACGGGTTTTCTCGTTCCAGCGACTTGCCTGGGTGCGGTTTAATTCCCGCTGCTGTGGAGTTGTGGGGAAATCGGAGCGGCTTTTTCCACGATGCTGTGACATCACGACTGGGAATAACGATAAAACAGACCTCGGTAAACTCGCCCATCATGGTTCAAACACTCGCCATCGAGCCACTTTGTGAACATTCGAGCGGGACTGCTGCGTTCGAGAACGGTTGTCATGTGAACAAAAAAGGACGAGAGGTGGGCGTCAACAAATTGGCAACCGATTTTCACAGGAGTACAGGTTTTGTGGTCGGTGTGACTGGGGTATGTTTTACTGCCCCTGCACCCTTCCACTGGAGTGTTCGTTTGTGGCGATAGCCGAGTAGCTTAGTCATGCGGAGAATGGTTGTTTATGATTCTGCACCTGCCTGCCACGTGATGTAGCCACACCATCAGCTGGACCATTTGGTCCACAAAGTGGTCTGTGCGTCTTCTTCTTTACTTTTGGCTGGAGTTATGTGCACTTTATCGGTAGATGTGATGAACTTGCTGTGTTCATTCCACTTCACAGATTCATTCATCTTTCATGTTGTTTGCCTAATAAACCGGCATCATCGTTATCTTGTTTGATGACACTGACCTGATCTCAACCTTTTCGAACATTTTCCCGCTTACTTTATTCTACAACTTTTAATTTAACTGTCCCCCATCTCAATTAATTCCATATCACGACTTGTGTGAAATCTGTTGGACAGGACCTTAAATTTCCCTTGACACTCGAATATTTTCATATCATGTAGGGGTACGGAACTTTGTCCTTTGAAGAAAACAAACAGAAAAAAAATAATAAAACACATTTGTCTCATTGTTTGATACAATATCAACAAAGTGTTGACATTGAGGACGATAATAATTACTAACACAGATGAAAGACATGGCTGAAACACTATTTCGTTATAGCAAACTCTCGGCTTTCAGACGCACTACTTCGCCACACGCTATTAAAATCGAAATTGAATTTCGAAACTTCATGTTGTCAGCTTATTGTTCCCTGGTGTTTTCCTCTTTACCACTAAACCAGGCAACGCACTGATCTAGAAAGCAGACAGGAATGGCAGGATGAGATAAGCCAATGCTCTTTGGTATTGATTCTTGTTCCAGAAACAGATACAGAGGCTGAATGAAAGAGATGTCTGCAGACGTGTGGTTTTCAAAGACTACACAGTAGATGAGTTTTATACAGAAACATTGTGTTATGTAGGTTATTATTATCTCTCGTAAAATAAAAGTAAATGAGAAGCTGTCATACGAAAATGTGGACAGACATTGGGATGGAGAGACGGGGGTTCCAACCTTGGTAGAGGATCGTGTGAAAAGAGGAACTGTGAAACTGTAATCATCCACGATTTTGTAAACACGCCCTCTATACTGACTCAGACCTGATGATATATGTACTTACTCCCCAACAGGTCAAAATGTATCTACAAGCTTGTAGTCCGTGACAAAGATAAAAGGAAGAGCAGACAGAGATTTAAAGGATTTCAGAAGTTAGTGAAGGAGAGAACAGAGTTAAATGAAGAGCTGTGAAGTTTTAATTCATCAAAGATTTGACAAATCTGTTGTACAGACTCACGGTTGTATTTATTTGTTCAAAAGCTCAAAATTCATCCTCAAAGCGGTGGTCCAGACTTAAAGTTTCAAATCGATGTCGTCCACATTGTCCGCTGATTGCGATGGTTGCTTCAGGTTGCGCCATCATCACCCAGGTGAGAAACCTGGACTGAGTGCGCTCCAAGATTGTTTTCTTTCTTTCTCTCGATTGTGTGCTGCCGAAGGGCTTGCTGCTGATTCTTAATGCTGCATATCGTGATATCAAAAATCAAGGCCAGGCAGCCAAAGGTGTTGGGGGGAAAAAACCGAAGCCAGACAAACGACCGTGTTCTACATTTTCGATTGACACGAGGCGCACGGTTCATTCCCAAAGGACCTCCTTAGACGGCCACAGCCTCGCCAAACACCAGGCTTTGCTTGGTCGAGTCCGCCGGGATGAAAGGGAGCTGGATCGACCAGGGTTTGTCGCCAAGAACCTCCGACAATACCTTTTTGTCTGGACGGACCAAAGACGATACAAGTTCGTCGTGTAAAAAATAAATAAAACAAAACAAATGTCATTATGCTGTGTTGTCGTGGAAAACAAATGACAATTCAGTTTTGTTGTCACTAACCACTGACAATACAGTTTTTTGCTGACAAACTATGAGAATGAAACTGTGGGGGACTGAGGGGATGTGCTCTGTAGTGTGTTTGTCGCGGGAACCTGGTCGAGTAAGAACAGTTCTTCACTTGTCCAGTGTTGTGTACTTACTGGAGGTCAGCTGATCTTGTCATTTAAAAGTATTTTTCACTTGTTAATCAACATTCTTCACCAGCCAAACTGCAGTTTGTTTGCGAATGTTTCTTTCTCGTCGTTCTGTGATATGTGTACTGTGCTACTGTAGATAGTTACTCTGATCCCTCGTTTGATATGTTACTAAACATGATATCTTGTAAGTAAAATAAGGACGTGTTTAGCTTTGTTTGTTTTTCCTATTTGACCCACAAACTCTAGTCGTTCTGTGATATGTGTACTGTGTTACTGTGGATAGACCCTCTCACCTGTCATTTGAAGTGCTGTTAGACTTGACAGCATCTTGTAAACAAACCTAGAGACCTGTTTTATTTTGTTTTACTGGTTTGGCCCACATACTCTAGTCGTTCTGTGATATATGTACTGTGTTACTTTGGATAGTCCCCGTCATTCATCTGTCTTATGAAGTGCTGCTAAACATGATGGTATCTTGTAAGCAACAATGGCGAACATTTTTTTCTTTTTTGGTGATTTGTTTTCATGTTTGACCTACAAACTCTAGTTTTTCTTTGCAGTTGTGATATAATGGGCCTGTACAGATAAATCCTTTCTTGCCACCTAGATACTCGTATATTTGTTATTGCATAGATGTGATTTGCGTTGGATTGCAATGTTGTTTCAACTATAGTTGTTTTTGTTACAATGTCCGTTGTAGCCTCTTTGTGCGAATGTGATTATAAGATAATTAGTATTAAGGAATCTCAATTCATTGCCATAACCTTTATCGAAAAATAATTGTAAGTCGCAAACTTAGTTTCTAAGTGCTGGGCGCTCAGAAAGATGTAATTAATCATAGACCGTAAAATATTCAGTCATTCCTCTTTTCTTACGCACGTGTGGTTGCTTGTGTGCGTGCTTTCCGTGTGTGAGTGTGAGCAACAACATGTAATGTGCGATTAATGGTTCCAGTAAACTAACATGGGTATATATTTACATCTAAACCCATACTCATCAATCATACATATCAACTATTTGTTTACAAAAAGGAATCGCTAGAAAAGCAAAGAAAGACAATATAAATTCAAGACAATTTTGCTGCTGTCTCTTCTCCCAGTGAAGTTGGCTGTTGTGTGACCGGGCGGCTGGCTGGCTGGCTGGCTGAGCATGGGTGAGTGAGAGTGAGTGAAGTACCCTGTCAGGATGTTATTAAACAAATCTGAATTTGAAATTCCGCAGCATTGGAAAAGGCTGGCATGTTCATGCAGTCAGAATTAAATAAGGGTTTGTATGAGTGATGTCAACTCACCGCTGAAATTAAACTTGACAATTTTCTGCTTGCTACCTGTGTGACATCATATCTAACACAGGGTCTCATTAAAGTCACATGTGAAGTACACCGAGTGACCCTGTTGGTGCAATATCCATGATTAAGATATGTTGCAGATGTTCAAGAGGGTCTACTGTGAGACACCATTCATGTGATTTCAAAATCACCTTTGAAGTTTACCTGGTGACATACCTGAACCTTCCTACCGGTTCACTATTTTTGTGATGTGGAAACTGAACTTTTGTAATGAGGTCACTATTTTTGTGATGCCAGAACTGAACTTTACAATTTTATTCAGAGAAGTTTGTTCAGTGATTTTTTTTTTTGGTTTAATAAATGGGTTGTATCTCTACAATTACAAAGAAAATGTTCAAAAACTGCGTGATGGTTCTTTCACATTTTGGCTGTACAGCTCTGTATCAGTGAATAAGAATGTAATATTATGCATAGTGTGTGTACTGTATGCTGACTGATAATATACATTTTCAAATATAATTCTTGCTATCTACAAGCCTTCCCTTTTTATTGTCAGCATCATATCATCGCCAAGAATTTAACAACCTTACAAAGTCGCTAAGAAAATCTT
The DNA here is from genome assembly GCF_003073045.1 of Pomacea canaliculata. NCBI lineage: Eukaryota > Metazoa > Mollusca > Gastropoda > Architaenioglossa > Ampullariidae > Pomacea > Pomacea canaliculata. The sequence continues at coordinate 37,086,828 of NC_037590.1, read as the reverse complement.
TTCCCACCATAAGGGATCTTATATATGTAAACACACAATCACAAGCATAGACACTCGCGAGAAGAAAAACTGTAATCGCTTCCTCATACCTTTTGTAAAAGTCGTGGCACTTTCTTTCTTATTCTTTCTTTCTCTCTGGACAATAAACCGCTTCGCGCGGTTGCGGACGGAAGCTCTGTGATGGTTGGATGGAGCAAAGTTTAAAAACCGGAATTCTGATCTCGGTCTGTAAAATTTAATCAACCCGGTAATAATAGTCGTTTATCAACAAAGTCTTTATTTATTTGTACATCGAACAGGCGTGTAGTGCTTTACAATCGATGAAGCCCACTGCGACAATGAATTTTAAAATTCCTCCGCATTTATCTCTCTTTTTTTTTTTTCAACTTTTCATTCTCTCTCTCTCTCACCCCGGTTTCGCTGGTGCTCGTTCTACGCATCATTCCCATAAGCCATCTGTGTATGACAGACTTTGATGCCAGATGAAGTGTGTGGGGGTGCAGGAGTGCATTTCTGGGGCTGGAAGAGAATTGAATAATACGCTTGTCCTTCCAGGAGCGGGTTACTAAGTTTTATCGCCACATCCGCTCGAAAGGAGTTCTTATCATTAACTGTCAAACTTTCCTGCCTGCCTCGCTGATGCACTTCGTAAATATATTTAAAAAACACTTTGAAAAGGAAATGTGAAAGAACACTTTGAAAAGGAAGAGTGTTTGAGGTTTTAACGAGTAAGCCACTTTGCCGCATTTAATATCTCCACATTATATATCATCACTGTATTTTGTAAACAAAAGTAAACATGTGACGCTATCAGCCATGTCACTTTGCTGCATATGATTATTGTCTTCATAGACTGTGTGATACTATGATGACATCCTGATTGTAAATGTTTGTTGATCATATATTTCATGTTAAAATCCACATCATGTTTATAGAGAGTCTTGGAAAGGAAACAATTATCAGTATTTTTTCTTCCTTGACAATATTTCCAAGCAGTTTTTGTTTCTGTGCTGGCTGTCATGCTTTGTACCTGTTGTGAATGTGAAGTTTTTGATGTGCACATGTCTTTAGAGCCGTTATTTACGCGCTTATATGCCACGTCTGTGCTTGGTATTTAATGGATAAACTAGGATTGCACGTGATTGCTGGGTATCTGACAGATGGAGGAATAAATTTTCTGTGTTTTTTTTCCTTCCACGTCTCCGATGATTTAATAGCTGTCGTATATGTGCAGTTATGATTTGCGTGTATGTTTTTGAGACTGTGGGGGGTGAGGGCGATAAAGATTTTCTTTCACGACCTGAAGAAGGGAAGAAATAAACCTGATCCGACCTCGTTCAGGGAGATATATTTCTGTAGTCTCAGCTGCCTCTGGGATGTGGGGACAGGAAATCGTGGATCTGAAATCTTCAGTACAGACAAACTATTGTCGGCAATAAAATTGCTTTCGAGTCACAAAATGTGAAAGAGATGCACAATCACCCCCTTCTCGCCAGGAAGACAAAAGAACGCATTTCAAGCCGAGTGAGCACAACACATACGTATATACGTCGTTTCAATCTCCACACAAAAGCATCACAAATAGCATTCGGTGATGACCGGAAATGCAGAAATGCAGGTGCCTACACCGGATGACGGACACTACAGCAAACACAAAAACATTAACTCGAGTTTAATCTCGCCCACGGAAGCGTGGAACTCGGAGGGAAGAAAAAACTGCAGCAATCAGCAGGCGGAGACTGGATGGGAAAAGGTTGCCCGTGTACTTGCCCGTCTGCACACACCAGGCGTTTAAGCTTGCAACTGAATAATCAAAACCTCTTTTTCTTTTCTTTTATTTTATTTCCTTCTTTTGACAGATTCACCGGCAGCCGCGGACATGATAATCACATCAGCACGGTCACAATGAAATACCATTTATTTTTTTAAAGAGCGTCGGTTTACAGTTTGGCCAACTGGATTCCTCTTGACCGTGCGAGGCGTGGAACAGCTGCTGCGTTACTGTGTACAGTAAATAATTTGTAAATTAACTGTAAACAGCGCGAGAAATTCAACTTAATTTAAAGCTTTCAAAATGTGACATCATTTTGTACGTACAAAGGAATTTTGTTTGTTTGGGTTTTTTGTAAGGAATTGCGGAACAAGGAGGAATACGAAAGTGTAAACTAAAACACATCGTTAACACGGTACCAAGCACACTGTCACACCCAATGATGCCCTTGGAGACGATCGAGCCATCATTGATGAATATTATCATTACCATATACTGTTTGCATACGACAGTGTTTTTACCGTGCGATTGGTGGCGCAGTGACTACTATAGGCGCCTGTCACCACGACGATGAGAATCTTACAATCGCTACATATACACACACATATCTCGATCCATGTACGTATTGGTACATAATTAACTGTTGTTACCGTCATTTGATAGGCACCACTGATCGCTTGCAATTCTAGCTCAGTCTAGCTGGATCTTGAGACTAAATAATAAGTATTAATAAGCCAACAAATGCAGGTTATAGGTATGTAACCACAATATACACGTTAATTGGACGATCACCATAGTACAATGCCCAGTCCACATCAACTGATGCTAGTGACTCAGGAAAAAGAACACACACACAAATACGGTTGCACACGCACACTCGCTCTCTCTCTCTCTCAAACACACACGTGTGCGATACACTTCCTGTTTCCTGCTATTCGTAAATCTTCTAAAATGTTGTGTAGGACGTGCAATACATCATATTATTACACCATAACGTATACACGTCCTTCTCACGTTGGGTCAAAGAGAGACAACTCTATTTTGTCCGCTGTGTAAGGGACGTCACTCTGGTTGCGCGTTGTCGGCTGCAAATAGTCTTCACGTACGTGAGAAATGTTGTACAGCCTGCAACTAGCTCTGTGCGTTGCCGTTTGTGTTTGTTTTTCTGTACATTGTTCTAAATTATTTTGTGAAAGGCGAAAAATGTGTATGCATCGTGGTATTAGGTGATATAGGCAGGAGTCCTCGAATGCAGTACCATGCCTTGAGTTTCGCGAAACACGGATATATTGTCAACATCGTTGGCTACTCAGGTACTGGACTATGCTGGCTGTTTTGTTTTAAGCGGTAGAAAAGAAGACTTTCTTTTTCTTCTCTTTGTTCGAATTCCGTGAGTTTATCTTTTCTTGTTGCGACGCATCCGATATCGAGACTAGCCAGCCCCTGGCAAAAAAAATCAGTGAAAAATACGCAAGAAGACACTTTTTCCCTGTGTGAAATATATAAATCTCATGTTACAGATTGTAAATGCAAGTTATAAAAATGCACATTAGAAATGCAACAGGGTTCGAAAAGGTCATTACCTGAAAGTTATAGTTTGAGATCATGCAAGGTGCTGCCATAAGGCTAGAGCAGTAAAAGCTTTTACGATCTACTTACTATGACAAGGACGTGTATAGGGATATTAGTTCGTGCTAGGACAGTGGTGGTGTTTTTCGGCAAGAACACCACTGGGGACATTTGGGGGTCCATGAAAGCAAAAGAGTTGAAAAAGTCAGCAGCAAAAAAAAAAGAGGGAGGGAATGGTAATATGGTGGTGGAGGGCAGGATACAAATTAACAAATTTTGAAATATTAATAGTTTCCAGCAAGGGCTCCTACTTCACAAGAAAATTTAGGCATATTGTTGGATAGACCTTTAGGTGCTGGATTGATGCTCAAAGGCTATTTCAATAAAACAAGCTTACACTTGGATTTCTTTTTTAAACTTAAAAGTGCAATTGTAGTTTGCTAGAAACTGTTATTTTAAAAAAGCTGAGAAAAAAATCAGGGAATTATTTTAATATAGTTTTTTAAGTCCATTACCAAAGTACTTGACATATGTGCACGTGTGAAAGAGAGAGAAACAAAGAATTTTCTGATATGAATTATTATTTTAAGCTTTCATTCTTCAGGATCACTTCCACACAAACTGCTGAGGGAGAACCCTAACATTGAAATAAACCCAATGTAGAGAGGCACCATCTTTTTTTCAAAGTATGTTCTTTTTGAATTTGTCAGGGTTTATTTTTTTTAGGTTTAAATTATAGAAATCTATATCATGATTGTTTCTGTCAAAATTGACATAGTGTTCTGACCATGCCAATTTTATTGCAGAAATACCAGGGGTGGCAGGCTTTGTTCTTAAAGTCTTATGGCTGTCTGCATCCCTTTCCTTCACTCTACTCTTGCTGCCAAAAAGCAAAGTATATCATGCTGCAGGTTAGTAGTGTCTTTGTGAAAGGATCCTTAATATTAATTGTGCTTATCTAATCACTTGGAATCCATCTTCAATTTTCCATTTTTGGGGAGAGGGGTTTAAAATGACTGAAGCAATCTAATTATTTATGATAGTTGAAAGTCTACCCCTGAACCACAGTTAATATATTTTCTTTTTTTCACACATCGATTTTTCACTTTTTTACCCCCTCTTTATAAAGCCATACAAAACTAGTTTGAACTTAAGGTCAGTTTTGCACAAGGATACTTAAAACTTAAGTGGTATCTTTGCCGTTAAATGGTATTACAGCCATCTTTATCTCTTGTGTGTATATATAGAAATGCGCAAGTCTATTATATTCAAAATATGGGTGCATGGTTGTTGACAATTTAATGTATGATTTATGCAAAGCACTCAGCATATTTTTGGAAAGGTGCTCTACAAATTCATTATTATTATTAAATGATATTATTGCCATTTTTTATCTCCAGAATCCTCCAACAATTCCAACATTTGTGGTGGCATGGTTTGTTTCTGTGGTGCGTAGCAGTCAGTTAGTGATTGACTGGCATAACTATGGCTACACTATCCTTGCACTGAAACTGGGTTTCAGGCATCCATTGGTTTCCATCTCAAAGTGGTAAGAATTTATATTAATGTCCTAGTGCCAATATTCTGTGACATATATACGATTTTTTTAAAAGATGTAAAAGTGGTTGATGCTATAGCATAAGCTGCTTCTCCAGAGTTCATTGTAGGTTACTACCCACTATTATTTTAATTTGTGCAGGGTGGAAAAGATATTTGGAAGGTTTGCTGTAGCTAACATCTGTGTTACAAATGCCATGAGACAAGATTTGATCCGCAACTGGCAAATCAGGTGAGTGGACGTCATTACTAATTTAATTTTTTATAAAGATTATATTTTGTAAAACTATGGTTGATTAAAAAAATGAATGTCTATACACCATATTCCATACAAAATGGCATGCATTAGAATAATTAGAATATTACCTTTAGTTCAATTGCGATGTGCATGCTTGTACATTTGTATCTACACATTCCGTTGTTTTCTATCATTTGTGTGTGTCTTTACCATGAGACAAAGACTTTGTAAGAATGTATAAATTATCTTTAGAAGTAACTAAAACATTCTGATTTTTTGTTTTCCTTTAGTGCCACAACAGTTTATGATCGGCCTCCTGACATATTCAAGCCAACTTCTTTGCAAGAGCAGCATGAACTGTTTGTAAGACTGTCTCTTGTTTACCCAGTGTTTCAGGCAAGGTATGTAATGGATACTGGACTTGCAAGGTACTTAGGTTTCTAGTCAATCATTGACTAACTGACTTGGTCAATAGCCAACTTTGATGTGTGATATTCTGCACATATTTTATCATTCATAGCTGTGTTATTACACCCAATTAGAACACTTTCAAAATGCAGAAACAAGCTCACTCATAATGTCTTATAAGAAATACATTTTAAGGTATGTAATGTAACTCTAGAATGAATTAAATTTTGAATGCAACAGTTCCTTCTCTAAACAGTAGATAGTTTCTGGAGGAAAAAAATTTCTAAATATCGTTGGCTCAGAATCTGCAAGTTTTACCTTTATGGATTTGCTATGAAAAATATAATAAAAATTTGCAGTCTACTCTAGAAGATTGCAGACAATGTTCATAGATGAGAAGAGTTTAGTAAATTTTAACTGCAGGAAAGATTTATAGTTTAACATTTACAATCATAAATATGTCCACAAATTTACTGTACAAAGTTAAATTTTTGTGTAGTTCAATAGGCAAAAGAACTTTGTTGGGAGCACCCAAAAATTAATAATAAATTTATAACACTTGCTGTTGCAAAATAGAAATATGCCATACACGTAAGATTTTTTTAACTTTTTATATGTTAAATATGGTCAGCAGTTACTAAAATTTGAGTTTGGTGGCCTGAAGTTCATCGCAGATTTTTGACATTTTTGGAGGTCATGTGCCCCTACACATACACAAAGCCCAATTAATACTGTAATCACAAGTCCAGCTGTTGATCAGCAGCAAAAATGTGGGCTGTACAGAAATTAGCTTTTCAGTACATCAAAACTGAGTTAAATATATTAGCCAATTCTATAATGACTTTTTCCTGATGATGACAATATGCTACGTTCATATTTTTGTCTTGGTGTCTGGTGCGTAGTGATACGTTTAGATTGTCTGTCAGCATAAACTGTTCTTATTGTCTGTTTACAGGCCTCCATCACAAAACACAACAAGATTTACTTGTTGCTCTTCAGAGGGAACTGTGATGAAGTTAGCAACAAGACCAGTGCTTTTAGTCAGTAGCACCAGCTGGACAGGTCTCATAACTTTTGCTTCACTCTTATAACAAGTCACAGTAACTTTTTGAAATCAGTGTTTTGTCTAAGATAACCAAATCCTAAAGCTCTTTATCATTCTTGTCGCCAAATTATTAATTTTTTTTTTGTTTTGTTTCTGTATTAGAAAACAAAGAAACTAACCTCTGAAAAATGGTAAAATGTTGTAGTACATGATACTTTCATGAAATTACTAGATGAAAATATTTTATTCCAGAGGATGAAGATTTCAAAATACTTCTCGACGCTTTGCAAGGTATGTGACTATCCATAAAAATCACTGATGTATTTTATGTAACTAATTACCACATGGCACACTCACGCACACGTTGTTGAGATAACTCTGATAGTATCACTGTAGGATGTTAAAACCTGAACTTCAATCTTACAGCAGGACGAATGTTTGAGCAGAAGACGAAGGTAAGGAGTACATATGGTGCCAGCTATCCTCATGGTGACACTTCACTAATTGCTTTAATCTAGCCTGACCTGTACTCCCATCTTCCTCTCTGGGTTTAAACCATTTTTTCCTGCTGCATAGGGTTGTAGTTTGGCCTTTGAATAAAATTTGAGTGTGGCTCTTACATCACTTGGTTTACATGATGAAGCTGGCATGATACTCAGGATGATGAGTAGCGACTGGTTGAAGTGGCGAGGGGGTTTCTTCTCATTCGGTCTTGAAGTCTGTTGGATTTGCAGGGCTGTAGACCTCGAGCTGCATCTTCTTCCTTTTGTACCCCAAAGGTCTAATGTACGATGGGTAGTCACAGCACTGCTTACATCCCACTCTCTATTTAAACATCAGTTGGCACTAAACCATCCCTTACCACACTTATTCTCTCTAGCACTCACACATACACACACAATAGTATGTGTGCTTTTGTATGAATATTCATGATTGTAAAAACTGAAGAAGTAGTTTACTACTTCTTATTGTTGCAGATTATGAAGAGAAGGCCACAGATGACACCCCTCAAATTCTCTGTGTCATTACAGGTATGCCTGCAAAACCTACATTTGACTGTGTTTTCAGTTTGGTTGGTGTATGGAATTGATATTACTGGGTAGCCTACAAGACAACACCGGTGCACATTTGGTAAAGATAATACTAACAGCATAGTTTTAGGGTGTAGACCTTTAATATGCAACTGTTGGCTCATAACTTCTACATCTGTACTTTTAAGGCACATCAAGTGTTGAGCTGATATCTTGTCTCATGCACACTGACAAAACCAGTTTCCCCTTTATAGGTGGTGTAATTTCAGTTTTACAGCCTTTCCTATATACTAAGTTTTCCTAAATGTTTTAATATTGATGTAGGGAAAGGTCCTCAAAAAGAAATGTACATGGAAAAGATCGCTAGCCAAACATGGAAAAAAGTAGAGTTCTGTTTGCCCTGGTTGACTGCTGAAGATTATCCATTGCTGCTAGGTAAGCAATAATCATAACTCATATTAATTTTGTCTGTGCACCAAGGTCCTTTCGGTGGCATTAACCTGGAGAAATATTGTGGGATGATCACTTGACTTGCATAAGGTTTTTGTTTTAACTGTTGTAAAATGCTGTGTTGCTTAATAATTTAGAAGATTCAAGTCTTGGATGAACAGATGTATGTCAGGTTTGTGACTTTTTAATCAATTATTATCAGTTATGCTCTTAGAGTACAGAAAGCATTTAAAGAGAAACATTTATAGACACAGACCCAATAAATGTAAGCAAGTTGAATAAGTCGTCTCTGTGAACAGGTTCAGCAGATATTGGGGTGTGCCTCCACAACTCTTCCAGTGGTCTGGACCTCCCAATGAAGGTTGTGGATATGTTTGGTTGTGGATTGCCAGTTTGTGCTGTCAGATTTAACTGGTAAGCACTTGTGAAAGTGTGTGTGTGCACATGCAAGTCTTTTTTAATATCTACTTAATAATTTGTAGATGCTATTTTTCTCTCTTCTGGCTATATGCTACTGAGTCTTTGCATTGGACTGAACCAAAGAGAAAAGTCATAGCAGCAAGCTGACATTAAATGTTATAAAATATTTCCAACGAAGGATTAATACAGTGAGAGATCAAACTACATCTCTCTCGGTCAGTGGTGGGCTTCAACTGCTGAAGATAAAATACATGACATTATCATTTTTATATTTGTCAAGTGATCTTCATTATTAGCTGAAATCATTGCTTTCCTCATTTGTTAATTCAGAAATTATTCACCTTTTTTGTGCAGTATTGAAGAGTTAGTTAAAGATGATGAAAATGGCTTACTATTTGACAACAGTAACCAGCTAGCTGACCATCTGCAGGTGAGTTTTTTAAATGTATCATTAAGTATGCCTTCATTAGCGAGACTCTCAATTTCACTCAATTTCTGTCAACGATCCACTTACACTTGAAATAAAAGATGCAAGAAAATATAGATTTCAGCTGAAAATTACCAGCATAATTAGGGAGAAAAAGAAAATGTTATAGTTTGGTGGACTCTAAACCACACTGCAGTTTACACTGGTTCAAGATGATTATTGAATCACCTTCCACAGTTTTGTAATTGAACTTATATGTTCCTAGTAATTTAGTATATTTATGCATGCATGTGCACACATACGTGTTTGCATACCTCTAGGTAACTTACACTGACCATCAGTTTAGGTAGCTTACATTGACCATCTGCTGTACATTCTTGTTTTATGTTAAATGCATGTAGGACTTGCTGAGGGGGTTTCCTGAGAAACTTGACAAGCTTGAACGATATAGAGGAAACCTCAAAGCATTTCAAGAGCACCGGTGGGAAGAGCAGTGGCAGGTGAAGGTTCTTCCTCTGTTCCAAGAAGAAAGGACAAATTGAAAGTAACCCTTCTTTTTTAAAGGAAGAGGTGCGGGAGGATTTGATCTTACTGAAAAATATGTTATACACTTGCAACATGAATGTGTATAGGTGGATTGCTGTCTGCCAAGACCAACGCTTAGCCTCTTGCGAAGTGATCCACTGTTAGTCTCGGCGAGGCTAAACAAAGAATGTGAATAAACTGGAAGCTTTGTTGTCTAAGGCCTCGTTTTAGCAGTTAACTGGAAAAAATCATCTGCCAGCAGCCCAGTAATACAAGTTTGTGCTTGCAATGCTTATCTTATACTGGTGATCAAGCAGGGACATGTTGAGTTTCAACGTTCACATATGTATCTTGTGTAATATATATGCAACATATGTAAATTGTGACCGTAATAACAGGTGGTAATATCAAGAGCCTACTACTACAACCCATCAAGACTAAGTAACTGATGATAATGATTATAAAAGATGAAGAAGAAATATAAAGAATAAACAGGATACTTGCATAGCATGGAATTCCAGCCTGTGGCCAGGCTCTCCACGTTTTGTATCAACCGTCCATGAGTATGGAATAGGGGAAGGGTGGTAAACAACAGTAGTGTCTGGCCAAAAGTGTACACAGGGCTTTACTATGGATTACAGCAAGAAGGGAGATAAAATCTTATCTACAGCATTTTTGTTTCATTTAAAAAGCTTTACTGTGTACTGCCTAATAATTTTCTTTTGGGGTGTTCAAAGGTTTGTTTGTCTGCCATACATGTTGAGTTGCTGTTGTACTTGCATATAAACATACAACGAAAAATCTTGTGCTTGACTTGAAAAACAAATTTTGATACCAACAAATATTTTTAAAAAAATTTATTGGTCTTGGTACAAAAATATAGCAACATATCCAGGTGAGTATGAATAATGATAAATGAAATATTCTGTGGCACCTGCAGTGTCAATATTAACATACATAATTGCACATGAGATGATAAGAGACTATCACTACTTTGAAGTCCCCAGCCTCTGATTAACACAACCCTAAGAATACGAAAAGACTGATACGCATACAAAGATGCACCAATATATATATTATATCCATGTATGTTAATCAGATACACCAAAGGGTCTTCAAAATGTTCCTAGAAAACATAACATTTTAAATTATGAGTGCTTTGAAACTGATCTGACAGCTTAATAATAAATTATATATTTTTTACTTTCATACAACTTGTACTGGCATGATCTGAAGAAAATACCACAAAGTTAAAAATACTCCTGCCAGTAGCATGTACACTGCAAAGGACAAATAACTTGAATTTCAATGGGAGACATCCACCCTCAAGGTTAGCGCATTGTGTCTATTACAAGCAGCAGTTGAAGGATTAGGGGCTCCCTACCAACCAAGAGTGCTTCAAAAACCTGTAAAGCATCAAATATTATACTGCACATAAAGCTTGGAGTACATTTTCTATGACCTTTGTGGAGACCCCTTGCACAAGTAAATTTAAATTTAATTGTCTTCAAATTATCCTTTAGCATGGGTTTCTGGTTAGACTTTTACAATATGCTTTTGCAAGTGATGGGAGCTTCATGGAGTTAAACGTAGATATGGAATTTTACTGTCGACTGCACAAGACAGGCATTATTCAAAGCTTTTGATTATGAGGCCAAAACATTCAATTCAAAATTTCAAAAAATTCAATCACCAAAAATAAATGCTTTTAAAAGCAGTTATAATCATATTGCATAGAACATCAAACATGAATACGTCGGGCTTTTCTGTACTTTGCAAGGATCTGAAAATGGCTTAATTGCAAGATAATGTTGTGCACCTCGTGCCCCACCAACACTTGTTTGTAGGCACAGATGCCTGTGTTGGATGAAAAAGGAACAAGTGCATGAATTATTTTTCATGGTTTCCATCCTCTGGTATGTCCTGTCCTCTTCATTGCAAGAAATGAGTTCTACAGTTTTAATTTGTGCAAAGAAGAGGAGCTTGGAGGTAACACTTACACTACATCTGATGAATCCCCTTTCTACCAGGCACAGGAATCCAATAAGTTGAAACACTTGAGTTTTGTGCTATCATTGCACTGATTTTCTGCACAGGTGGGTCACAAATGTAACCAGATTTTGGTACCTGATGTGTAAAACTGGAATAATGGCAAAAACAAAAAGCTCAACAAAATAACAGATATGTCTTCATAAAGCCACAGTGCAGACAGCAGTCTTGAAAAGTAGAGACTGCATTTCTAATCAAGAATAAAAATTGCATTTTGCCAAGCTAATTTGAATGTTGATTTATGAATTTAATTTGGGAGACAACACGTTCCCAAACACAAGCAACAGCTCAAATGCATAATTAGTGTATATATATATTGTACATGAAGTGTACTTCATATAAAGTACAAGATCAACAGAACATTATAGAAACCTTTTTTTTAACTGTTGGTTAAAACTGTGAAATAAGTATCAACAAAACTCTAATACATGTTTATTTTCTTTCTGCTGTATGGGGTTTGTAATTTGAAATAACAGAACATACCACTGAATGTTATACTGCCAATACTATATATATATAAAAAAATGCAATTTTATATTGTTATGAAAAAGTTTGCACATGGAATGTTATAAGAAAAATTTTGTACCCTTCCATGTAATGACAGCAGAGGATTAGGAATGCTGCAATAGTAAGGAAATGGGCTTAGTAAAGAGCAAAATAAACACTACTGGAATGATGTCATTTTGAAATCCTCAAAAAAAAAAAAGATCTTTTACTAAGATCAAAAGTGCAAAAGCTTGGAATGTACAGAAGACAAAGGCAACAAAGTTTTATACAGATCCAAGCAGTTGTGAACAAGCAATGATTCACTAATGATACAATATGTCATGGATGATGTCTGTCCATCTGTAGACAAAACTATGCAAATGAAATTCAAAGCAAAATGCACTTTAATTTACTTATATAATAGGTGCCAAATTAATTGAACTGGAGCACCAATCTATTATTTTGTCCACTTTTTTTAACACAACTCCAGTTATCGATGCTTCTAAAACCACAAAATGCCAACTGTACTTCAAAGATTGTAGATGACATCTGGTTGTTTGTTAAGCCTAACACATTCAGTAGGTCAAGTATTGCTTGAGCATGAATGGCCTACCAGGAAACAAAAAATCCCAATATAGGAAAAAAATTAATGTTTCAGATTTGAATGTCCTTTGTCAAATACCAATGTTTTAACATTCCATTAATCTACGAGGACATGCTCCAACAGTAAGACTCTTAAAGCAAAATGTTGCTGGAGTGTGTAAACATTTCGACATATTACAAACAATTTTAGTTAATTTTTCAATAATGTTAAAAGTTGTGATACTATTGTTATTTACACAGTGATTAGATATAGATTATTTCTTCATTTCAGGACATGAATATCCTTAAGCACTTTTCCTTTTCCATATTCCTTGACCCAAACAGTAGGCATACAAATTTTAGGCTTTTGCAAATTACTTCGAAGATATCTATTGCCTCCTGCTATTAGACTGCAGCAAGTTATTTTAGTAAGATGCAATAGCAGTACCTTTTACATTAAAGGACTAAGTAACACTGCTACAAATGTTTCTTTCTACAGTGACCATTAGTAAACATACAAAGCTCAATCCACTTTGCATAGAAAGAACAGCTGTTAAGGCCCCATTTTGCAAAGCCATGGCCTTCAAATTGTCATTACAATATGTCTGTAATTTGCTTTCATATGTATCATATATCTCTCTAACATGATAAATTGTTAAGTTTTATGACACAGGTAGAATATCAGGTGACATTTAGAGTCCAGTGTTTCCATCTTCACCATCCTTAAGAACTTGGGGAAAAATCACACAGATGTCTCCTTATCACAGACTCTGCATGCATGTGCATGCATCGACATTTCTCATTGTATGTGTGTACTTTGTACACAATCTGCAGAAACCTCCAGAGTTACAAAATTGTAAAATTTGAGTGGGTAGGTCAGAAGCCTGCAGCTATGCACAAAAATCCCCACTCCCATTAGCTAAAAGTAGTTCCATTCTTGCTGATAAAGTTTGCTGGATAATTGCAACACAGTTCAACTTTACATATGAAATCCAGTCACAATCAAAATCTAGTCTCACAATCGCTGACTGTATCTTTTATTTCCTCGATTGAGTACTTGCATGTACTGAGCAATCAAGCTAGATATGTCCGAGCCCTGCAAAGATGCAAACATAACCACATTATTGTGATTTATACAGACCAAGATGAGCGTGAATTTAGTTTTAGTTTCTTTAAGGAGCGGAGATACTTATGTCTTATCTTCAATAGTTAAAGAAAGAAAATATTTAAGACATTTAAAGAAAAGCCTTCAGAAACAATTTATTAAAGTTCATCTTACGGACATTTGCCTGTACATAAATTTAGGAATGATCTTTTATTGAATAAACAAGTTTGTGATGACCCAACAAGATAGCTTTAGCAGCAGATTCTATGCCCCTTTCCCTTACATGCCAATCCAAAATGACCAAGTCCACTCACCTGGTCAGTCTCAATCCTCAGAACTTTTTGCACCATCAAGTCACCAATTTTCATATCCAGGTAGTTGTGTCCACTGTCACTTCGGTAGCGCCGTGTTGACAAGATTTCACTGAAGGGATGGGCCAGGAAAGTTTCCTGATAAAACAGTTAAACATGTGAGTCTTCCCTTGTTTTACAGTCTATATACATTTTCTTATGTACCATAGCAGATGCATTAGAATTGTAATATACATTTTAACAGCACTTACATGGGTGTCTTTGTGCAGAAAAGCAATGCCTCTCTTGTTAACCACAAGCTTACACTCTCCCGTTGTATTAGGAATGCTCTGTGGGCATAAAATGTGTTGCAAAATGATGCAGGAACATAAAGGAAAAATGATATTTACAGATTTTTCATCCGCTCATTGACAGGAAAATATCACTACTTCTTCAAAAACAATACAGTCTGAAGAAAAGGTTGAAAGTTTAAGTATGTAAAATTAGTTGTTGCATTATGCAAACTTCAGCTTTATACTGAAGACAAACAAAATAAGTCTTCACAAGTTTAAATAATGGTGAGAAAATGAATCTCAATAATGAGCTAGGAAAACACATAGTGTCATAAGTACATACAACTACTTACTTTTATCAGGAAGAAAGTGGCACCAAACAAAGGCCACCTGGATAAAATTTCTGAAAATTGTTGAAAATGCTTGTTAAATGGTTGTAAGAAGTGCATAGAAAAAAGAACGTAAGACAGTTTATATAGGGAAGACAAGAATCAGCATTTTCAAAATAAGTAGACAAAATACATGACAAAGACCAAATATGCAGATCATATTTTTCAAGCTTCATTCTAAGCCAAGTAAACATGATAGAACTATCCAAACTAATCAGGATAAATGTCACAGGAAAAGCTTGGATTTGATAAACTAACAGAGGCATAGTTTATACAAATTATTTCTTAAAATCTAAATGCCTAAACCAACCCAGGAAGAGAGCTTTGGCCTGCAGAGATGAGTGCCCAGTAATATCTCGGAGCTTGTCCTGGATGCGGTTTAACCATTGTTGGGGTCGCATAAGTGGACCGTTCTGAACTGTTTTGGGCACCAAAACTTCAAGCTGCTTCCTGTGCAAGTTAAAAGACTTAGATACAGACCTTTGTATAATTCTTCAAACTAATAAAGAAATTTGAGCATTTCATATTAATAATAAAGTTAACCTATATAAAACCTATCTCTTGGCCCTATGGACACATACATGGCCCACTACAAAGAATGGCACAGGAACGCATGTAATATAACATGCAAACATGTCAATAAATGCCATATGAGATCAAAGATAGCCAACAGTTGGTCCCAGCAACAACATTCAAGCTCAACGAAAATCAGGCACAGAGAGTATCAGCTTAATATGCACTGAGTATTATAGACTTACAGGGTAGGAAGTCCCACGAAATCATTGGCTCTGTGCAACAGTGCACCAATTGTACCCATGTCATCCTAGACAAAGATAAGAAAAGCTTGGGTAAAAAAAAAGATTTAAAATAATGTACTGCGGCTAAGTATTAACATGACAAATTCATGATAAATTGTGCTCCTTTTGTCAAAAACTATTTAATCCACAATATTTTCCCATTCCTCCCACTTTTGAATCTTAAATAAGAACATTTTAAACAGATCAATATTGGATTCCTCTCAAGCAAGATGACATACCACTGTTGCTGGTTCAAGTTCTCCCCGAGGCCACACAATGTTTAAGCCATCTATGTAGTCAAATTTGCACTGAAGAAAAAAATACAAATAAGATAGATGATAATTGTTTCAATACTTTAATACACATACTATTGAAAAATAAATTTAAATACATATAAAATAAATGATAAATGTTTTAAAATATAAATGCATGCTCCAGCATAACTAAATTCATCATGTTTATGGTTTTTTTTTTCAAAATAGGTCAGTTATCTTTAGTATCACAAAGCTCACCTGATGAAACATCACGTCTACATAGACCTCATTATCCATATGGCTAAGTGGGAAAATCCAGACAGTTCGCTGGAAGATCAAGTCATATGAAGTCTTCTTCCTTATAAACTCAGCTGTAATGTCCAGCAGGTACTCCTCTCTGTTCAGCTTAGTGAATAAGCCCTCCTCTGTACATGAAGTAGTGAAATAATAATTAGAAGAGAAAACAGGTTTCCAGCAAATATGGAGTGGCAATACCTTCCAGAGGACCACAGAAAAGGAATGTGGACCAAACTGGTCCAAAGATCAACAGAAGGGATTAGAAGAAAAAGCTGAAAGAGAACAAATTGGTGTGTAGAATGAGTTGGAAAGGTAGGGATGGGAGCAGAGCCATGGAGCTACTTATAACATCAGTTCAAATGTATTGAATGCTAGAGAATGTTTAACCCCTGCTGTCTGAAGATTAGTTACATGCTGGAATTCCATGCTATACAAGCATCCTTCTTAATATTATTGCTAAGAAAGGGAAACATGCTAGTGCAAAATTGCACTCGATGGTAATCTGTAAACAAATTGAAGGAAGGTTGGTGAGGAGACTCTCCTACTAAAAACCTCACACATGGCAAATCACACTTTTTGGCAGAGCTGCTGCAATTTTACAGCATATTGCTGGCACTTCTCTCTTAGTAGGCATATTTTGTACTCACCTGTCCTTGACAAACAGTGTATATTCTTCCATCTCAACAGGGTCAATAATATTTAGCTCTGAACAGACATCCATGATAGCATCACTGACCACCTGCAAACACAATTATTGACCTGTGCACAAGCTTTTCAACTGTAAAAAGTTATATCAGCATTACATTTTCTTTATATGCAAACTGTTATCATGTGTTCTCCCTTACTCAAGCTCGCTGATCTTCAGGGTACCTGCAATCAACATCTTCAAAGCCTTATGATACATCTGGCAATATACAAATTTGTCCATTATAATGTTTGCTTTGATCTTTCTGATCTGTTCCCAAATACTTACTGTGCAAGGTTTGACTTGAAGAAGCCCACCCTGTGTGTCCGTGCCTGAATAGTAAAATGGGAGACGCTTGCTGTTTCTTCCATCCTGTCATAAGAAGAAATCAGTTTAAGGGACCCTTTATAGCTCCCTACAATAAGTAAAAAATATTCCTCAAAGTCCATTAAGCAAATTAATTTAGACTCCTTGCTCATGTATTTATCAATCTCATTAAAAGCTTGCATTTGTTTACATTTGTATCCACGTCGTGTTGTTAGACTTATGGGCTTATGTCTTTACATAACGCTCTCTTGCCAATCTTTGCTATTGTCAGTGTTAAACTTACAGCTAGAGCCTGAACTTCTTCTCTCAGTGGAACATTTTTGCGCCCTCCATACTTGAATGTCTTCCTCAAATTCTGAAGACAAAGTGCAGCAGCATCTGAAATAAATAAAAAAACGAAAAAACAGTGCATCTTTCTCTAGATATTTCTTTGAGCTTTGGCACATGAAGTTTCTCATGAATATAATGGGAGGATGTCCAAGAAAAGATGACGACAGGATCAAAAAGACAATGATTAAAAAAAGCAAAAGAATAACATAAAAACTTATCCTTTTGGCCAAAAATCTAACAAACATTCACTTTGGGTACAATTTATGTCACACGCAGATGGCAAAGGTAAAAATGTCCCAGTCTTAAGATCAGTTCACTTACAGTTATATGTTCGGTTGACATCTGATGCAGTGGTCTCTAAATACTTGAAGAGGTATGGCCTTAACATTTCTGAACAGTCACAATACGCTGCCACTAGTCCAAACAGCCTCCAGCCACGAATCTTACTTTTTCTGAAATGTCATGCAGAGAAAGACAATGAAAACAGGTCAAAGGGACAGAGACTGGGCAATACCCCAAGCCTTATGCTGAACAAAATATTGAAGCAAGCACAATTTTCCAGAACATGTGGCAAAATAGAACTTGCTCTAGCCTTGTATTTTTCTTTTAATTTACAAATAAGTTGACAGCTAGATGAAAAAGATTTTGTTCACCTTTGTTTTACACTTACCCCTTCATGCTTCGGTTATTTGTTGTCTGCTTGCATAGCTGACAATACACCTCATCTCTCAAATCTGGATACTTGTGGCAAGTCTGTAAAACAAAACAAACCCATTCAAAATGTTGCACCTCTAATTTCATGATAACTGGAACTTTCTGTTTTTCATGAATATAATGCTTAAGGACTGTTGCAGTATAGCATGCTCTTTAAGACCATAAATGGTGCCCTGGGGTTTGTCACAGCATGGCACATCAGCTAGCTTGATGGGTAATACCTCTGGCAGTCAAAGTTCATTTCATAAATATTTTAGCAGTCTGTGCACTGGCTGTGCCCCTGAAATGCATTTGTAAATTATACCTACACCATTTCTAAACTGGTGTTCCCTTCCAAAAGTAGTGATTTCACAAGCTTTCCTTTTCTTACCCTCAAAATCTTCATGACACAGTCAAAATCTGTCTGATTGCTGCCCATGGGGTAGTCACCCATAAATCTCATGATAGCTGCAACAAGCAAGTTACATGCCTCTTATGACGGTTGCAATAATTACTTGCACACATAACCATCTCTTGAAGACATGCATATTTCCTTTATCGATACTTGGATGCTACAGATTTACATTTCATTTATTATCAGGTCTTAACAGGCCTTAATAAACACCAAAAAGTATTTCAGTGGGAATTAAATTATGTGAGTTTATGGTTATTAAGGGTTGTCTGTCCAATATAATATGCGGCAATTTAAACATTTTTACACTTCTGCTTGTTCAGTATTCTGCCTTGGAGATACTGAAGACTCCATTAAACTATGCAATTTTAACTATTCTTAAACGCAACACAAAAAAGTGCCTTAAATATACTCTAAAGGTGCTTGGCATAAATGCAATTAAAGGGCTAAAACTTCAAAAATAAGAAATTAAAATAAAAAGAAAAGAAAATGATGTTGATCCTAAATGCAGAAGATCAACTTACAGATAAAGCATTCAAGGGCAAGTTTGTTGAGCTCTGATGAAGATAGTTTCAAAAGGGATGCCTGGATTGGTGACTGAATGACAAAAAATGAAAACAAAGATGAATGTACGCATCTATTTCTGAGAGCTCACAGATATATATGCACATGTCAATGCATGCACACAGCAATTATTTTCAGCCCCAGTTAAGAAAACCTGCATTGGTTTTGCATCTTTGATGTGCATATTTGTATGCCTAATAACCATAACATTACCTAATAATACTTGGTCCTCACCCCAACCCACCTTCATAAATCTTGTCCAAATCTCCAGTGGTTATATGCCCAACTAGCACATTTGTATGATTAATTTGCATGTTCTGAATCCAAACTGTTTAAGTTCATTCATCCTGAGAGGCTTTATAATGCAAGTGCAATAATTGAGTCATATTCACCCGAGTCCACTTGATCATGTCTGCCTGCTCTTTCCATGACCACTCTTGATTTCCTGCATGACAAAAACAGATTTATGACAACAAGAAATTACACCTTCCCTGTCTAGAAGAAAAAGGTGAGATGCAATAACAGTGAAGTAAAATAACTTGCTTCATACAAGAAAATGTTTGTTTGCAGGAAGAGTAGCAATGATATTTCCCATATTTTTAAAAGACATAAAAATGAGCAGATTTTAAGTTTAGATCTATTTGTTCTTGATGTTCTGTGAAATAATCAAGACAGACACAAATGCAATGTCATTTACTCAATATGTAGTTCAAAGTTAATAGTGAAAGAGATGCAGGAACATGCACATATTTTAATGATCAAAAAGTAAAAATGTAAACCATCAAAGGGAACAGGAACAAACTCTTTGAATGTGTACATTGATCCCACTGGAACCTTTTAAGCATCTTCTTCTGATATGATTTTCTTTGTAGAAATTACATTAATGAAATTATAAGTGCATTATGTATAAATTAAACATTAAGTTTCTATTCTTTTAAAATAAATTGCAAAACAATCTATGAAGGAAAAAATAGCTGTTTAAAGTGAAAAACATCCTTAAAACCAGCGTGCAACAGAAAAAGTATTTGAGGGAAAGAGTGTTAGTTTTTTATTTAAGCAAAAAGCAAAGTTTTCAGAATAATGTTTTTTCTTTTTCAGCAATTATAATCTAGCAAAGCATTTGAGTATTTAAATAAATGCTGTCATTAAAACAACTTTTTTAAGTATTAACTCTCACCCATACTTTCCAAGTTTCAAAGTAACTCCAAATTATTTGAAAATCGCCCTGTTCATCAAACTGATCATCCAATCATTTCAGTTTACTATTTACAAGGCTTTTTCCCCTTTATTCAATTCCTCTGCCAACTCAGATTTACACTGTAATGTAATAAGTTACAGGTTAAAAGGGATGAAAAAAAAACAAAACAAACAAAACTTTTAAGTTGTCTTTTAAATGATAAAAAAATGGCCATCACCTTCACGTTTTGAATAGTCATCTTTTTGCAAAACATGAAGTTTGTAGTTCTCAATCTTTTTCACAGTTCCCCTTATTGAGCCATCTTCCGTTCGCAACATTTCATACCTGAACAAGACAGCAAGATGTAATAAGCAACAGGAGACATCAAAGAATACCCATATGGTGCTTGTTCTTGCTTGCAACCTGACTTCTGGAACTGATGTCTCTGCTGCTCTCTCTTCCTCCTTCAATTCTGCTAAGATTCTAACAAACTAGCAAGCACTGCTCCCGTTTAAGTATTTGTGCCTTTGTTACAAGTTAAAGCGGTCACAAAAACCAAACACACATGTTAGCAGAACAAGTATGGATGTCGACTGCGTAAGTGCATAGTATAGGTGAACATAGATAATACAGTAATACAAAAACTTTCCTTCAACTATTTTCAAATGACATGTGCAATTTTAGTGTCAAAATATGGATGCATTAAAAAAAATTTCCAATGCTTAATTTTGAGTCTCAGATGCATCTAGCATATTGGTGGCATTAATGAAAAAATGCCTTTGTGGATGTGTGTGCCTCTTGCCAAAAACAAAATGCTGTTCTGCAAAAACATGATCATAGATTTCTGGAATAATAATGCCATGATTATTTGGTTATTGTGTCAATAGCTCCCTTAGCCTTAGGCAAAAGATTTACTAGGAATTGGCAGAGAGAAGAGAGAAAGCTCGAAAGACATGAAAAGCCATCTGACAATGCACAGACTGGTTAGTGATCCATCAAAGCATATACAGAGCATCTAAACAAAATCCCCAAGATTTGTTAGAAGATCTGTTTCACTCCCCATAATAGGCAGCTAGTTTTACCTGATCAGTTTGCCTGTAGTAGTCCTGCCTGTAACATTGGTGCCAATATTAAAATGTCTTCTAAAATGTAATCATTTAATTATTATAATTAGTTTAACACAAATGATGTCAACCTCAGTTTCAGTATCTTCCCCTGTTCAACTCAGCATGCACCATGTGATGCTTGCAGTTTACAGGTGGGATGCCATCCCTTATGTTAAACCGCACAAAAAAGACCTATCTAATTTTTCCCAGATCTTAAGAACCCATTACTTTCACTATGCTTCTATCTAGAATCCTTCTTCTTTCTAAACAACTATCCACTAAATAGTGCTAACCTGCTTTGCTCAATAATAATGACAAACTGATTGGGTTCATATAATATTCATATATACATTTCCAACTATTTGTTTTTCTGTTAATCAATATTGCCACCATGGAAGTTTTAGTTTGAAGAAATGTTCTGTCAAACTCAAGACAGTCTTTCCTCTGGACAATTTCACTTGCCAATAAAAAGGAGATGGATAATACAAACTTATTCACAAATTATGCTGAATTTACAGAAGTTAAATTGTCACAAAAGAAAGGGGATTGTTAAAGTTTATGTACTGCATAATTGTTTCCCTTGCACAAACTTTCATTGGTCTCCACTGATTTATAATAAAATGATCCCAGTGGGCAAATGTAAGAGAAAATGTAGGTCTTGCTTATGCCTGAAAGTTGTGATGGAACAGTCTGTTTGTAATTAGCACAAAAAACAAACCTTCATGCACATTTTATATAAAATTCAATTTCTTCAAGTGTTGCTAGTACAGTCCCTTACGTATTGTAACATTGACCATTCACATGTCGACACGTAATCAACCATGTATTGGTACTCATCACTTATTTTCTTTTTTTGTTCTGCTTTGTTTTTTCTTTCACTCTTTCTCCCCTTCTGATCTTTTTCTACCCTGCATCTAATCTCTCTCCCAATGTACTGAGTGAATGTGTTTTAAGAATGAAAGGTGTTTTTGAATGTCTAACATCCTGCTTTGTAAATTCTTTTTATTGAATAAACAAAGTAATAAAAATTTAAAAAAAACAAATTAAAATTACTTGCAGAAATTAAGACCATTCAAAAACTATAATGATTACACATGACCTCAAGTTGGTCAATACCTCTGATCCTATATGTCACTGCAGCTGCATGAAAATGTGAGCTAAATGATGTTCAAGTGACATTGTCTAACATCTTCACAAGTAAGGAAAAAGCATCATCATCAGCATAAATGCTGGAGATAATAAATTACAGTTGTTAATAAGCTACAACTTAATAATAAATTGAGGCCTTATGCTCCTTGAGGAATAACAAGGAATAAACCTAAACTACTAATCAATTACAACTTGATTCCAGAATTCAACTTTGTATTGCCCAAAGAATCATGGTCAAGAATGTAAGCATGCATCAAACTGTGCATCAACATACACACATAAAGTGAAAGGAAGAGCCAGTGGCAGACTGTGGTTTTAAAGTGCTGGGCAAGAGCGGCAAGTAAAATAAACTGTGCCCCTCATTCATAAGTAAAGGTCATAACTTTTAAAAGTTCTAGTTTAAAATACATTATATATAAAAATCAGTATTAAAAATTAAATTAATAACTAAAAAACATGAAGTTAATGTCACAAACTGTAAAATGCAAGCTACATATTCACAATGATGGATTTTCAGCCAAACTATATCAATGAAAAATACTACTTACTTGTCCAAGGACTCTCGGAAGTGAAGTATGGCGAATTCCATCATCGAATACTTGCCATCATGAACTACTGTTCCTTGACTTGTCTCACTGTAGTTATCTGGTGGTGGGCCCTCCTATAATAGGAATTTTATGTTTTGTGTGTAAATTGGCAAAGAGACAGTTAAATTACACGTAATGGCAGCCCAAGTTCCCTAAAATCTCTTGCAAAGCTGAAGTGCTTGATGCCAATTAGTAGCTTACACCCACATGATCTTTGGTTATAGAAAAATGTGTGCCTCTGACTGAAATGCCTGTTGTACACTAGTTTACAACACTGCTATGCACTTTGACTACCAGTACATTGAAGTATGAACCAATTATTTCTTTAAGGGAAATACTACAAATATTGTTGACATGCTTACCCTGCTGAGTGGTCTGCCAGGTTGTGAAGGAAGTTGGTATAGTTTGGGCTGCAACCATGGAAAAACAAAAATTGGAAAATTTATTCTAAATTCTCTCCAATGTAGCATAAATTCAAGATTTTGTTTTCACAGTATGCATGTACTTAGGTTACATTTTTCCCCAGTACCTTCATGGAAGAATTCTCCACCTCATGCCTGGCCAGTGGTCGCACATACTCTTCAGGGAAGAGCCCAACTATGCCATTCAGTGAGCCATATAGCCACCCTGCAAAAAATACACCTGTTTAGAAGGAAATATGAGACATGTTCCACTTCCATCCAGACTTACCAACAAAACGAACCCAGATAATTTTTTTTAACATTTTTCTCTTATTCTTCAACTTTTTCAAGTAATCGCCACCAACTGCAACACATTTTTTGGCGCTATGGATCCATTTTGGAAAACACTCCAAAACAGCTGACTTTGACATCAATTTTAGCTGTTCCCACACTCCAGCAATGAGTCACTCTCGAGTTTCAAAGTTCACTCCATGCAGGGTTCTTTGAGCTTTGGGAACAACCAAGAATTGCATGGGGCGTCTAGTCTTCGAAACATTGACACCCGACTGCACAAGAAACTCCAATCTCATGTTGACTGTGTAGGCAGGAGCGTTGTCATGATGGAGCCACGGACTTTTGAGGGTTCTAAAGTGATCTCTGACCGTAACTGCAAAAGCTTGCAGGAATTCTCAACTTTGTTGACACTGAGTCTCTTGACATCCTAGGCCTTGGTTCACAGCTGAAATTACCTCTGCCATATCACCGAAACCAGTCTGTGATAGTCCTTTTAGATGGTGCATTATCAACACAAGTTTCTTTCATTTCCTGCAAACTGCCAACAGCCCAAAAGCCACACCAAAAGTGATGCAATGTGCTGATGGCACTTGGTGAAACATCCCTTGTATGAAAATATGTTGCTCTTTGCCTTCAAGACAAAATATTTGGAAAAATTGATCTTTTGTACCTTAGACAAACAGTTAAAAAAGGGGAGGTAGTCTTTCAGCTTTTGGGGAAATGATTATACTATGACCTTACATGAATGGCAGACAAATCTATTTCCTGATATTCCAGTCTAATAGAAAATCTACATTTTCATTAAATATCTTAATACCAGGACTGTCTCACAATTATGAATGATAAAGTGTGACAGGAGCAATACACACCTCTCTCAAGGTTCATCTCAGGGTCCATAAGTTTTATGATGTCTCCATTTTTGAAGCTGAGAAGTGTGGACTCCCTGGTGATATAATCTTTCACTGCCACAACAAATTTATTGCCCTGTAAACAAATTGCAAATGTCTTAGTTGCACTGCTCTCAAAAAGATACTGCTGTTTGGAGATGTCTGTAACTGCCTTAGGATGCATATGCCTTTTCCCCAAATAACAAACATAAACATGCATGTTTATATCAGTGTGCATAAGAAATAATTTCTATATATTTTATGATTCCATCACACTTGATAAGATTATAATCTTATCAAACCCATTGCACTGCCAGTTCTCTCTCACACACACACACAACACTACAACACTTCGTTTTTTGATGTAAGGTCATTCTGTGTATGAATTAGTTTTACTCATAAACAAAGCAGAAATCTGCTAAATTTTCCATCAAATAACTCAGTCCTAAAATAAGAGTGAATGTTTTGACATCACAATGCAAAAATGTAACTAAGAATAATCAAACTCATGGCAGCAAATGAAGTAGAAGAATGTTACCTTTTCACTCTCCTGACAAAATCTGTCCACCATGTCTTTCAGTTGTTTTGGCTGGAATGATTCAATAGACACATGAAAAATTAAATTCTCATGAAAATCCTGATACACAGTCCTCAAGCAAGAAAGGACACATAATAATATGCTGTATTAAATGATGTTATCTAAAGGTCTTTTTTGAAAACTGTTTTCCGAACTCTTGCTGTCTTGCATCTTGATGCACAGTTCTATGGGCAATACTGAGGTTTCAAAAAAACCATACTGATTATTATTTCAATTAAGCAGATTTAAAGAGGGAATAGTTTCAAAGACAGTGAGCTCTAAGCTATAAGAGCTACATCCATTAACCTTCATGAGCTAGTTCCACAGCCTTTATCAATGTTCCCCTCACCAGTCTCCCATGATAACCCATAGGTCCATTAAAATCTTCAAATTAAATGGTCCACAACAAAATCCCTCTACACTAATAAATAAACTTCAAGAATTGTACTCATCACACGTCACTTACCCGAATTGTCTGGAAAATAAGTGACTTTGTTCTCAGGTTTAGCTGCACAGATGTACTAGTGGGCATGACAGTGTCAACTACATCTTCAAACCTTCACACGACAAAACAGCATTTTCAATATCAGCTGCACAGTCTCTGCTTTTGCTTACAATTTGTAAAATATCAGATAATGAGGAAATAACATTTTAATATTGCCTGAATCACAATTCTTCAATAACTTCCCTCCAAATTTAACTTTAATTTCTACTATGGTGCTAGCCCCAACACCACTACCTTCTAATTGTTTAGACTGACCACAACACCTGAAAAAAGGTTTTCAAAAACCTTCATGACATAGCTATCACTTAAGTTTTTTTCCCCAAATCTAAAGACAATTTTCTAAAACTGTATTTAATATGTTATGTATGTTCTTATAAACACATCATTAAATATATATTACACTCTAACTAGAGTAAAGAAAGAAAACAAACCCAAAAAATAAAGATTAGTCATCTAACAAAGAAACAGTATTAAAAGGTCCTCACCGAAACTCTTCTAAAACTGTCAGATGGTCTTCCACAACACTACGTTCCCTTGTGACAAATCTCAAACCCGTATGACTGATGCCCAAGTATTTGACATCTGCATAGTGACCAATGCACTGCAACATTGTGTAATGCCTGGTGTGGATTTATGGTCATTTTTTCTGGCTTAGATGCTAAATATTTTCTACACACAGACCACAAGAAAATGACAGCTACATTTATAAATAATGCTTTGAGAGTGCACTTTGTTTTGACTAAAGAAATTGATTTAGGAGTTCAGATATGTTATATTCTAATTTTTAGGATAATGATTTGTGTATCACATGTAAACACATGTAATAGGATGCAACTCTGCCTTGTAATGACATATCTTAAGTTATGATAGCTACTATTTTAAAAAGCTATTTAAATATGACTCCCCCTGATGAAGCAACTTTAATTACAAAATGCCACTATTTTTAACCCCAAAAGAAACTGAAGACATACAGCGATTGGGAAGAGACGACAGAAGTATGTAGGCCACTCCTTGGCAGTGTCAACAATGACCTTCTTAACCTGCAAGCTCAGTTCCTTAGTCAGGTAATTGCTCTTCTCCACACCATGGCCATCTGCAAAAATCAAATCATCTAATGAGCCAAAGAAATGCATTTTTGTTGTACACCATGTTGACACAAGTATGCATCATGCTTATAGAGAAGGCTGTTTAATTCAAAACAAAAAATTCCTCCTGTTGATCATGCTTTCTCCACACTCACCGAGCATGCTGCGCATCTTGATGCGTTGTTCCTTACTAATGCGTACACAGGCATTGTTGAAAACATCCTGCACAACCTGACAGTACACCAGGTGCAATATTGTAGAGTTGTCCAATCTTTCTGAGGCCAGAACACCTGGAAATATATGTAATATTTGTATGATACTCTGCCATGTGAATCAAAATTTCTTCGTGGGGTTTCTTGGATTACTGGATGGTAGGCCTTGTTCAGTAAAGACATTCTACCTGCTTGCTGGCACTTTTACCTGGATATTTTGTGTGTTTGTGTGTGCATATGCATGTTATTTCTAATAAATTATTTATCACAAATACACACATTTTCTGCTCTTTATACCTACCTCCTTCCTGATAAGTAGTGACCAAGGTACTTTACTGTACATAAGGAAGTACTTTTTGTTCTGTGGGTACAGCTCGGTGATAGCACGCTCAAAGCTTGCATAATCTATCAGTGGCTTTTGTTCAACATCTGGTTCAATTCTGGGCTCAAAGGATTCATGTTGATCTGATTGTATGACAGTTTCAAACTTCTCTTCCACTTCTACTGTCTCTTTCTTGCGAATTTTCAACTGAGGCGGAGGTGCTTTTGGAGGAGGTGGAGGTTCATCTACCAGAAGTAGACAAAAAAAAAAAAAGGAGATAAGTTATGAAATAGTATATCTATATGTCTAGGCTTTTTTTGCAAAACACCGAATCCTGAAGAATCTAAGCATTTGAAAGTGATGAAACAATTTCCTTCTGGCAACAGCTTTAAATAATTGATACTGGGCACATCTGAAATAAGGGGGAAAGAGTCATTATGCTTTTATTAATTTAAACTTGAGAAGAATTTGTAAACATTTTAGTACCTAAGCTGCTTTTGTGGGTCATGTAAATATACATATAAATAAAAAAATAAACCAACTAATTTCCTTTGGCTTTTACCTTTTTCAATGAATGATGCATAAATTGCTTCATTTGCTTGAACTGAGGCAGAATGCTGCATTTTCTTCAAAGTATTTGTTGTCTGTAAGCCAACACTTTGTCCAGGCAGTTTTGTGCTGACTGATGCATCATCCATCTGTGTCTTGGCACTCCCTCCAAGCTTACGTTCTAGAAGTT
Organism: Pomacea canaliculata; assembly: GCF_003073045.1. Lineage (NCBI taxonomy): Eukaryota > Metazoa > Mollusca > Gastropoda > Architaenioglossa > Ampullariidae > Pomacea > Pomacea canaliculata. Next base: position 37,058,793 of record NC_037590.1, on the reverse strand, counting down.
TCAGGGTCTCAGAATGGCCTGTTTCTATTAAGGACTTTGCACGCCTTGTTGACTGCCAATTTAAAAATATAACATAAATTATATTAATGGGAAGTGAACATGTACATAAAAGGGGGAATCATAAACTAAAGGCAAACTGCATTTAACAGCTTTAACAGAAGTAAGTCTGACTAATCAGGTATACTACTTTTGTACACAGTACTCATGCAAGATGACATATTTGTTGTATCATTCGACTAGCTTCTGTATTGCTGCAGAGAAAAAAAAAAATTGGCTGCTCCCAAAGCCAGGTGAGAATTGCTTCCTTTTACATCATCATCAGTGGTGAATATCTATGATCATGCCGTGCTACCTTCAGTAGACCAAAGATTTGATAATTCTGCTTTATGGCAAATGCAGATTCATAGCAGATATCCAAACATGCAACCCACTGATACACCATCATCCATCGGTGTTCTCTACTCAAGGCATAAGCTCATATGCTCATGCATTCGTAATGTTAATGGGCAGCTAGATTGACTTTCATTGCTTACACCTGTTCTTCCCGCTTAAAAACTTCTTACCAAATCATAAACCTCTTGTTGATTCACAATGATACATCCATGCTAAGCCAGCTACTGACTGAATTTTTATAGGCTTTAATCTCTTTGCCCATAGACAGTGCACTGCAGCACCTTGTTCTTTGGTGGTAGAATCTCACAATAAAGGGTTACCTCTGAACTGTGTACAGTCACACTATTCAATTACATGCATTGCATTTCAATAGCTTCTCTAAGTTAACAACTCCCTTTTTTTCAAATTCTATCAATTTGCAGAAAAATGTAGACTCATCAAAAATTAAAAGATTTATTAAAAAGAAAGGATAAACCAGTGCACAAAAGAACTCCAAAAAATGCAAACCTCTACATTAGATCGCTTCAAAATTGATTTGGGCTCATCATCTGGAACAACAGGTTTCTGCCACTTCCTCTTCCCAATAATACGGTTCTCAATGCCCCTTGCAACCTTCTCATCAATTTCCAATTTGCCCACTTGCACTTCTTGCTTGTGAATTTCCTCTGAGGGTGGTGGCCATACCACCTACCAGAAAAGATCATTACTGTTAAACATGACAATATAAGGAACACATCAAAAACAACTGAATAGGTTTGCTAAGTTCTCAAGGAAGTGTCTATAACGCATATAACATTTTTAAGCAAACACTTCTGAAATTTACAAAATAAAAACCTCAGCAAGGACTTCTAATAGCTTTCATGTTAAGTAACTTTGCAGCTTATATGACCTATGTAACATGTACAAATTTAAACAAAAATTTAAACCTAGGTACAGAATGTAAAGAATAATGATGCTAATAAAAAAGGGAAAGAAAGAATACCAAAAAAAATCAAGAATCACCAAGACTGAAAAAAAAAGTTCTTTTGATCGCTGCTTTGTCTCAATAAGATTCTAAGTGAACAGCAAATGAACATTTATATGAGCTGAGCAATACATATGTTGATTATGGATTCAACAGCTTTAGAAAATGGACTGTTATTGATTTTAGTGGCAGCTTTATTTGAATTTGTATACAGGTCTAAACATCATGAAAAATGGTGCTGGTGGTTTCATCATAAAGTCCATATGCTAAACATATAAAGTCAAATTAAAACTCCATGTGTAAAATATGTGTGGTTTATTGGTGACTGCTATCACAGGTTTGCAGGATACTCTTCATAATAGTGAGTACTGAAAACTGTATTACTCTGCACAAACAAAAGACTACCTTGCCAATGCGCACAGTGCGAGCACGACCACTTTTGTCTCGCACAGTGAAGGTTCCTTTTTCTTTGTCAATCTCCAGACCAAGGGGTATAGTTGACATTGGAGGTAGAGGAGGAGGAGAGGGAGGTGGTGCCACAGGCTGGCTGTGGAGAGGAGGAGCTGCAGTACGAGCATCTACATAAATGCTTTCTGAAATGTGCACTGATGAGTCCATCACTTGAGGTGGTGGGGGTGGTGAGGGTGGTGAGGGTGGTATGGGTGGATGAGCTGCTAGTGGTGGAGGTGATGGTGGGGAAGGTGGGGAGATGGAAGGGGGAGGTGACGACGACCGTTTGCCAAACAAACTGGTGGCTGCTGTTGATTCTGGATGGCTTTGCTGAACAGTTGTCGTAGTGTTAAAGGTTACAGTCTTTGTTGTCTTAGCAACCCCCACTGTTTTGCCAGACTGCTGGAAGCCGTAGGATGCACTGGGCTGGTTCTCAAAACTAGATTTAATAAGATGCACACGTTTGGGGGCCACTGGAGGCCCCTCTTTGGAAGAGCTGGTGGCAGTAACCATCTCAGACGAACCATAAGGCACATGAAATCTCTCTCCTGGAGTGATCTGGGCACCAGGAGGCATCATGATGGTGGATGAAAAGCTGTTGTCTGGGCTGAGTGCTGCAGCCTGTGCAGATGCAAATGTTGTAGTTTGAAAACCTGCTGAGGGAGGAGAAGTCTGGCCCTGCATCTGCTGCAACTGTTTCTTCAGGTTCTCGCGTTCAATGGACTGTTTTAGGAGTCTGTTTTCCAACTCAGTTTGCTGCAGGGCAGTCTGAAGAGAGGCTACTTGCTGTACTGCAGCTTGCTGTGCAGCAACTTGGTGTACTGCTGCTTGTTGTGCAGCAACTTGGTGTACTGCTTGCTGTGCAGCAACTTGCTGAGCAGCAGCTTGTTGAAAAACTAACTGTTGGGCAGCAGCTTGCTGGGCTGCAAGCTGCTGTGCTGCTGCAGCCTGAGCTGCATAATTCTGCTGCTGCTGTTGCTGCTGGAGGGCTGCCTGTAAGATAGCTGCCTGCTGCTGTCTCTGCTGATCCTGCAAAAACATAGCAAATGAATTCTGTGAAAAACTTTGTGACTTGTACAAGATCTGCACAACACGTTATGACAGTGTCATCTGTGCCAGTTATTAATAAAGTCGCACAGATTTTTTTTTCTCCCATAAGAGTACCATTTTAACACTTTCAAACACTTGTTTGGATACAAAACCACAGGTTGCTCAGGTCTTCAAAATTCACATTTCTTTCAAAAATAGAAAGTAGCTGTAACTGCATCCATGAAGAAAGGTGAGTCCTTGATCGATTTTAACTTTGTTTTTATAAATCTATCTCCATGTATTCATCATAGGTTCCTGTGTGATACTAGTGCTATATACGACAGAAGAAAAAGCTATTTATGATTTAACTTGCTCACACCCTTCTCTCTTTTTTACTCACACTCTCTCACACAAGCACACAACAATGGCAGAACTGATTCTGAGGACGAAGTTGTCAGAAGTTCATACCAAAAGAACAGCCTGTAATGCTGCCTGCTGCTGCTGCATTGCTTGCTGGTTGAGAAGTTGTTGCAAGGCATCTGTTAACATTAACGGAAAATGAATTTAATAGGCTGTGAGGTGTTGAAAATTCATAATGGTAGAGAGAAAGAGTTGGGTGGGAAAAACTGCTTCTTTTTCCCTCCTTTTTCCTCCCACCCCCTTCTCTTTATCTCAGTGAAAAGGGAAAAGGAAACAAAGAACAGAGAGACAATAAAGACTCATTAAAGAAATACTGTCAACATTAAAACAAATATGAGTAAATGAAGGTCAGTTATAAAGATATATATAAAACTGTGGCTAGTACACACTAACCTTGCTGTGGCTGCAGTCCTGGAGTAAGCTGCGAATTGAAGGTGAACGCTGGTGAAATCATGGGTGGAGCAACCACAGAAGCAGGAGTAGTCAGGCCAAGCCCCATATTAAGTGGAGGAGGAATAATGGTCTATGTAGAGGGAAAACAAAGCCCAAATATAAATCATATCTCATCACTTGCAAGAAGCACATCATTCAGAACCTGAGGAAATAGATTATGGATGTGGAAACTTGTGAGTTCTAGATTTGGACTCACTAACTGTAATACCTTAGTTGTTACAAGGGCTTATATATGGGGAAACATGAAGCAGGGTTCTTCTGAGAGGAAATCGCAGTTGTTTAGTGTTAAACTGAATTGCCCTCTAGGGATTAATAAAGTATTATCTTATCTTATCTTATCTTATCTTATGTAGTAATTTGAAGGGGTTTTTATGAACACCCGATTGGTTTAAAGTTGTTTTGGATGTTTTATCCAGTTCAGTTTAACTTTTTTGTCTTGAGAGAAACAATTTTCTTTCAAATTTCTTTGGGGGAAATCCCATATTCAAGCAAATCTTGTGAATTATTCATGCAGATGAAAACATCTAATAAAAGCCTAAAAGGTCATGTGATTGTTTCCTCATGGGTAAGGTGGTAGCATTAAAGTATCAATTTGACATCATGCAGCTTAACAGTTATTATTATCAAAATAAGAAAGTTACAATTACTAGTCATCAATGTGTCCAAAATCTGGTTATGGGCTTATCCAGAATTTTACAACTATTTTTCTTCAGATGGATTAAAAACTAGAATGGCACGTATGGGCTGGAATGTGCAGATGATCAAGAAAAAAAGTAATGTGGGAGAGCCATCTGATACAGTGAATGTTCTACTGTGAAGGTACCATTTAAACAAATCAAGTTCTTTCTTAAATTAATTAAAGAATTACAGTTTACTTAACCTGATAAATGCAAGACATTAGAAATCAATTAAACATTTAAAAAGTTATCAAATAAAATTAATAACTAGTCTGAAGAAGCAAGGAATGGTCACATCACGACTACAGGCCTTTCGAGCACAAAATGATGAGCAAAACAGAATAAAAGTAATCGTTGTCATTTAAAGGAAACATTCACCTGCAATGTATTATTTCTTGTATGACTGCCCCACACTGTGTAACCATGTAAAGGAGAAGTGTGGGTTACAAAAGATAAAAGCCGATTCAAAATGGAAATTAGATTAGGGGAAAAATTTAAATTACAATCAAAATAAAAAGCACACAAACCTGCTGTGTCTGTAGCCCAGGCACACCCTTGCCTCCACCCTTGATCCGTGTGTGCAAAGACTGCCCATTGGAAGCAGTGTCAGCCATGTGTTCATTTCTGAGTACGGATTCAAACGTGTCATCTACCCACTGATGCCAGTCTGAAAGTTTGGAGCTCACCAAGTTTGCATTTCTTGCTCTTAAACTTGATGTGCCACTATGTATGTTTCCGATCTGGTTCAGCTCCAAACTTGACTCATTTCCAGGATATTGAACAGCAGATTTCTGCTTGTAACTCTGTTCAACAAGATAAACTTAAATATGAGAAAAATTCCTAACATCCAAGTTTGGGCCTTGTATGACTCTTGGAAATGTTGCTTGGGGAAATACTATCTTTTGTAGAGCTCATTCCAGCCATTTCGAAAAAATTACACTCTTATGGAACTTTAATATATCAAAGTTCAACTGCAGTCTCAAAGAGGAAAGTAAAGTGGTTTAAAACAAGAACTACATGATTAAACAGGTTGCTTTTTCTATTTTTTGTGTATCAATAGAGTAAACAATTAAAATTACAACTATAAATGAAAAGCTATTCTTCTCACAACCAACCTTCTGTGTCACACCCTTGCCACCTCCCTTGATGCGTGTGTGCAAGGACTTGCCATCTGAAGCAGCATCATCAATATGTTCATTGAGGACGGTGTCAAACACATCCTCAACCCAGTGAGACCAGTCTGAATGTTCAGAGGTCACTGAGTGCACATCTGCTGCACTAACACCTGATACACCACTGTATTTCTTCCTTATTTGGTCCTTTACTCCAGTCTTGTTTCTGACTCCTTGACCAGAAAAATTCTTTGTGTAGCGCTGGTTCAGTTTGCTCGTTGAAAGTTCTCCATTCACTCCATTGGATGCAACATCTGGAAAGTAGCGGGCATTAATCTGAGTATGGGACAAGCCCATGTCCTCGTCATTTTCATCTATTGTGGACATATCCCCATTTAAGGCACTGCCATTCATTGCTCCATGTGCATATCCATTAGAAATGTGGCCGTTTGTAGGCGGTGCAGGAGCCCGACGCTTCGTGTAACGAGCATTCATGCGGCTGTCTGACAATTCTGAGATGAAGATCTCTGTTGGACGCTGGTTGAGAATGCTGGTAGTGGAGAAACCTAGTTCCTCTGCAGTGGGAGTCTTGTGACCACCACTAGCACCTAGAGGCACTGGAGGCAAAGTGCGTTTCAGCATCTCTGGCATAGGAGGCACCAGCAACAGGAAACGCTCCAAGTCACCGTGAGGGCTGTTAAAACAAGTATTTTATCAGCTTCACAAAAGTTTTCCACTGCAGCCATGAAGGTCACAAATGAGAGTACAATTCATAGAAAGAAACTTGTTTCAATCTTTGAATGTGTTTTGATAAAGATTGTTTAAAATGCACCACCTGAAATTCTTATTCACTCATTACAAGCTTATTAGCCTGGCTGACAAAAAAAAAGCCCTGAAAAATTTATGGAGATAAAAAGTTGCCATAGTACATGATTGTCTTTGCAAAATCCGTTATGGCCAACTTCAGATGAAGGTAAAATTTAAATTTTTAAAAAATTTTCTTTAAAATTTAAAATCCATATAAATTAAATGCATTATTTTGTAACAGTACCTAAAAAATAAATCAAAGATAATAAAACATAATATTTTGATGTTCATCAATAAATGGCTTTGGACTCTAAAAACTGTATGGATAAATACCCCTCATGATGGTGTTTACGGTGAAGCCGATCTTGGTTTTTGTCAGTTGACACAAGAAAATATGCCTTGCAAGTTGGAAAGCCTGGAGCTATCTCAATTTCACTGATTAGGTCCAAAACATAGTCGTAACCCATCAGCTCATAACGTTCAAAATCCTCCTGCAGAATGACTGTCCAGCCTTGTGTATTCTCTGTCAGACCTCTGTACATACAAATATTTACTGTGTCAATAAAGCTGATTTAAACACTTAAGACAGTTTTCTCTTCTAAAATATAGCACACACTTGTGAATTCTATATCACTCTTAAAACAAAATCATGTTCATTTTGGCCTAGCATATAGTTGTAAGATTATCTGAATTCTCAGAAATATGTTTATGTGCATGTGTGTCAGTACTTGTTCTGATCAATGCTACCTTCACCTGGCCTTGTATCCTTACTTTCTTAAATCACAAAAGGTGTTAATGTAATTCAGATGAACCCAGTCCACCTCATCTTTCTTCTTCTCTACAACTCCTGTGTTTGGTGATAAACACCTTTAAACGCCAACCTTACTCTTTTAATCACTATGACTATATGGTTGCAGTACATGTACTACATTGTGCTGTGCACTGAGCATGCCTCCTCCGCACATTGAGCTCACCTCCATGTAGGGAAATGTACTTTATAAAGTTGTTATTTTTATTAGTAGTACATGTATTACTGCTTTTTCATATTTAATCTATTGTATTTCCCACAATAATATAGCTTGTTTTTAGCTCTTGTAGCTTCAATTCATCCCTTCTTTGCTTAACAGATATGCCTTCAATTTCACTTTTTTCAAAATGCGGATGAAACATTATCTAATCAAATATATGGTCAATGTGCACAGCTAAATGTCATCTTCCTTGAAAAGTTTGTGGTTAAATAAGTAAACAGTTCAAGAATCAGTGTAAATTTATTTGAAGCACACCTATCTAGAAAAACGTTTTAAAGAAAACCAGTTGCATCAAAGCAGTGCAACCTTTGTGTAAGCATTTCTCACCTTTGTTTCAGAAGGTGGGATGTGAACAGCTCACCAGAAGTCCATGATTCCACGTGACCAATGACGCTGATGTCTGGATGACACACACCATAGTTAGCTGCCTATGAGTTGCCAGTTTTACTTATTAACTTATGAGCAAATCAAGCATAACAGAAACTGTATGTTTGTTGACTGCTAAATAAACAACAACTAAAAAAATAAACAAAACTTTAAACCTAATGTAAAATGAAACAGAAAAGGTTAACAGAAGTTTGTCTTCACCATCTGGAAACTTGGCCTCCAGGGCCATGCTTGCTTTGCGTTGAATGGCACGCCATTCCAGAAAACAAGGCGGGTATACTCTGCTCAGCTGTGGAGCTAGGTTAGCTGACTGTAGAACTTTATGTTGACACACAATCTTGTATCCATTGACAGCAACATCTGATACAAACCTGTAGAACAAAAGGGTACCAATTACAACACCTATGGAAAAAAATTAGAATAACAGAACTCTAAAAGGTAATGATTTACAACATTTAACATAAACAGCCGAGAAATCATTAATTTTCTGGGAGAGGCTCCTCTTTAATTTGTGCAACATTAACCATACACTATCAGAAATAGTTTTTGCAAATAAGGAAAATGAGAACAACTCCTTTACTTGATCCACTAAGGCAAGAAATAGGTAAGAGGCATTATAATGACTGTGGATGGTGCTAACTTTAACAAGTATTTGAAGAGAGAGGAGCTGGGCATTAAGCAGGACAAGCACGAGGCCATAAGCCGCCAGATGCGCTCAATCTGCTCTGCATTTTGGTTCTGCCATGCTTGGTTGGCCACCTGGCAAAGCAGCTCGTCACGGAGACCTTCATTCTGAAGACCCTGTTGTTATTAAAATTAAAAGTCAATAAATGGCATTCGCATTTTGAAAATTTTTCAATCAAAAAAACTGTCTCTATTTAAGATTAACGACTGTCATCGCAAGCTTATGGTGAATTATTTGGTGTAGAGACAAAAAAAGAATAAGTTTAACAAAAAAACTGATTTTAAAATACATCAAAGCATTAATACTCGTAAGATACTGCATCTACTTGGAGAAGCCATCTTTAACTTCTGTCAAAAAGTGACTGATTTTCAATATAATTATATGTGCAAAGGAGATAAGTGTATTACTTACCATCTGGACAATGTAGTCAGACAATATCTTCTCTCTTTTTTCTGTCATGTTTTCTTCACTCATGTAGCGCAAAATCTGTTTTAAAAAAAGAGAAAGAACATCAAGAAATCTCTTCATCCTTTTACTTCAGTGGAAGAAAAATACAATTAAAAAAATAATCATCACACCTGTAAATAAAAAGAATTTTTTTGCTTTATATAACTGCACACAAAATACATACTGGCACACAAGTAAATATATGTGCTCTTCTTCCAATCCTAGAAAGTGAAATAAAGAATGCATCTGAAAGTAATTCTAAATGTGCAGATTGAATGACCTAGAGCATGTGTTGGATGATACAGTCGAACAACTCTGTTTCAATTTCACTCTGAAAATTTACTTGTACACATTTAAAATAACCATGAACTCAATAGTCAAACATGCTGTACCACTAACCAGTTTAAAGAGAGACAGTGATTTGTACACTAAATCATCAGACTGCAGGTTTGTCAATGATGACTTTAAGGGCTCCATTTTCACACCCCAGCGTGGTTCCTGAAGGCAGAAAAATAAATCACAATTTTGCATGCAAATCACTTGATTAGATTGTTTATATTTTTTTAAGAGGACACAGTACTTTTTATTTGATGGCACTTATTTTGGGGGTATTGGGAATTCAATTTTAATTGATGAAATGCAACAGTTATATAACCAAAAGTTTTGTTGCTAAAACTTCAGCTGTAACCATTAGTGGTTTTTCTCTTTAGTCCAAGAATCCAAGAAAAGCGATTGCTTGAATACCGAAATTCTAGATATTGTGAACAGTTGCATCAAACAATTACTACCCAAAGATATATGTAACAAAATAAGACTTACTCTAAAGTAGACACTGGTAAATTTGCTGAAAGAATGAGAATTGATGTCCACTGGCAGACGATACCCCATATCCATTGCCTGCACATCACCTGCTGCAGCCATGATGTTAACTCCATCATGTGGCAGCCTCCATTCTAGTTGCACAAGACAAGAGTGCAAATATCACACCACAGTTTTGACATTACTCTATATATCTTCTTTTTTAACATTTTTATTCCACAATAAATATGTGTAAAACAGATATAATCATACATAGAATAATTCAAAATTTAAGCAACATACATATGCACAAACATAATATATACATAAGATAATAGAAATAACAAATAACACGGTAATCTATCTGCTAGAGAAAAGGAAAAGTTTCGTTAGCTTGCCATCTCCTCCTACTCTGTGCAGTAAACAGGCAGGTGCCGCAAAAAGAATGGTTAAATTTAC